>NC_058132.1:635754714-635830141 GCF_016433145.1 Gracilinanus agilis
ATGACTTCTCTACTAGGAGCAATGCATTGATCTAGGACAATTCTGAGGGACTTATGAGAAAGAACACTATCCACATTCAGAGGAAGAACTGTGGGAATAGAAACACAGAAGATAAACAACTGCTTGATCACATGGGTCAATGGGGATATGATTGGGGATATTGACTCTAAATAATCACCCTAGTGCAGATATTAATAATATAGAAATAAGTTCTGATTAATGACACATGCAAAACCCAGTGGAATTGTGCAAAAGCTATGCGAGGGGAATGGAAGGAGGGGATGGAAAGAAGATTAATCTTGTAACCATGGAAAAATTTTTCTAAATAAATTAAATAAAATTTTAAAAAATAGTTAGATTCTTTCTTTTTTCTTGTTCATTTTTAATTTTTATTTATTTTTAATTTTAGTGGTCATAGGGTTCCTAGTTTGTGGGAATATGTTACCTCAGATTTCAGAATTTTTTTGTGTATTTGAATTTCCCTGGATCCTATTCAGTTATTCCAGTTTCTATTGTCCTGGGTCAATCCTCAGTCTGTGATTAACCATAGGTGCTCCAACCAGATCTCATAGGCAGTTCTGCCATTACAAATGCAAGCAGTCAGTTTATCTCCCCTTGTGTCAGCAACAAGGATCTTCACTCTCCTTGGAATGACCATGGAATATGGAACTTTAATCCCTAAGCAATCAGTCTCATACATGTGTGATGTACTCCTTCCTTACTCCTCCTCTCCCACAGTTGAAGCCAGAGATAGAGCAGGTGTCTAGTCCAAGTTCTTTGGGCCTCCAAAGTTCCTCACTTGTTATCAGTGAGTCTTGAGTTCCTGCCCTTTGGGGCTGGCACCTGTAAACTCCATGGTGTCCAGTCCTTCACTACCCAGCTGTGGGCCAATGAGGGTCTCTAGACTGAGATAAAAGCAAACCCAGGTGCTCCTAGGGTCCTCTAACTGCAGGTTCTATTGGTATCCTTAGGGATGAAAGCTTTGGGGCTCAACAAACAAGGCAAATTTGATAGTTCTGTCCCCAACGTTGCCCTGTTGATTCCACTCTTGTTTACTCTATTCCTGCCCCCAGGTTCTACAGCTTTGGGACTGAAGCCCCCAGGTCCTACAGCTTTGGGATAGAAGTCAGCAACCTTCCTCCCTAGTTGTTTCTGGATGTTCAGCTTCACTCTTGATTCTTATTCATTTTTGCTGCTTTTAGAATCGATTATGTAGAGTTATTTTTGTTTATTTGTGGAGGCATTAGGAGAGTAAGGAAGCTTCATGCCCAATCCTGCCATTTTCCCAAAATGCCTTCTAGAATGTAATTGTATTCTTACGGCCATAAGAAAGGGGGGGAAAAAAGATGATTTCAGAAAAAACCTAGAAAGACTTCTATGAACATTTCTGAGTTAAATGAGCAGAAGCAGGAGAACGTTTCACACTGTAAAATCAATATTGTACAATGATCAGTTGTGAATTACAACTACAATCAGCTATACAAGGATCCAAGATAATTGCAAGGGATTCATGATAAAAAAATGTTATCCACAACCATAAAAGAAACTGATGGATATGAATGCTGATGGAAGCACACTATTTTTCACTTTATTTCCTTCATGAGTATATTCTTCTATGTGTCAGATGAGTCTTCTCTCACAACGTCAATGTGGAAAAATGTATTGCATGATAACATATGCATAAACTATATAATATTGCTTGATACCTCTAGGACTGAAGAAGAAAGAAAAGGGAGAGAAAGAATTTGGATCAAAAAACGTTAGAAAATGAATATTAAAAATTGTTTCTACAGGCAATTAGAAACATATGTATAATAAATTCTGGGGAAGAAAAGACTATATTGACAGTTTATTTTTCAATTTCTTCCTAGCACCTTCTCCCTATCCCCAGCCCAAGTCTCCTAATGTCACTAACTCCAGACATATTCAAACTGAGTTAAATTGTCCTTACTTAGGCATTGATGGGGGACATTTCTATTTGATGAAAAAGAAAACAATCACTAAGGTGATTAAGGGACATATTTGAGCCCAGAAGGTATTGTCTCTGCCAAAGTAGTGAGCCTTTTTTTTCCCTAATGAAACAATCACATCCACCTTTAAAATGCTGAATAGCAGCCCTTGGAAGAAAGATTTTAACAAAACATATACTTCAATTGAAAGAGAGCTGGGAAAACCTGCCGGGTAAACATAATCTCTTTATTTTTTTCAAAGTTTTCCAGGCTTGTGACCCTAGGGAAAGCTTAATTAAACTCAATGAAGAAGAAAAAAATTAAATCATAAAAGTTGAATAAGTCAAAATATGAAATATTCAATTATTATTGCCTGTGGGGTTTGTTTTGTAAATATTTTATCCACAGTCCACACTCAGCTTCCTTTCTTCCCTGTCTAGAAAAGTGCTATCTGGGGAATAAATCTATGCTTTCCCTCTTAGACTCTCATTCTTGTCTTCTTTTTCTTATAATTTATTAACTGATGTTTTTAGAAACATAAGTATGCCAAGTTTTCTCTTCTTACTACTCTGGTTCTGGATTCTCTCATAGGACTACAGCAATTAGAGATTAAAAAAGATCCATTAGAGCATCGGTTCATCCTTTGGGGCCTCACACAAGATTATTCCTTTCATAGGCTATTTTCACTCCTGGTTTCAAATACAGCACACTAAATGCCCAATGCAACATTTCTCAAGATGGGAGCAAATATATATTATTCTTGTTCTTAGCAAACCACTGGAATTTTCCTTATTCATCTCAAAGTGATAAATAGTCTTCTTTCAAATAATGATTTGAAATGTCAAAGCTCAGTTTATCACTTTTTAACTTTTTATTTCTTTGAGAATTTGAGTCTACGATGGGATATAGGAAGACTTTAATCCTTCCATAGTTTAGAAGTAAAAAAAAAGTGCAGATTCTGTACTTTAAGTAACTGGTCTGAAGTTAGAACTGGAAGGAATTTATAGATGATCTAATCTAGACCCTCTCATTTAGGGTTAAGGAAATGTAGATTCAGACTACTAAAGTAAGTTGTACAGGATCAGAGAGTAAATAATGGAGCTGCCTCTCAAAATTAGCTATCTTATACTCTATCTACTATTCTATGTTGTCAAGTCATATTTACCATCATTATTATCAAGGGTTTTTGGCACATGATTAAGATAGCTTCATGCCATGAACTTTTTTTTTTTTTTAAACCCTTACCTTCCGTCTTGGAGTCAATACTGTGTATTGGCTCCAAGGCAGAAGAGTGGTAAGGGTAGGCAATGGGGGTCAAGTGACTTGCCCAGGGTCACACAGCTGGGAAGTGTCTGAGGCCAGATTTGAACCTAGGACCTCCCGTCTCTAGGCCTGGCTCTCAATCCACTGAGCTACCCAGCTGCCCCCTATGCCATGAACTTTTAAAAAATATTTTGATGATTGTTTTTCAATATGATAGGTTTCCTTTATAAACTCATTGTAATATGACATTCTTTATAATATGCATTTTAAAACATAATAAGAAGAGGTTTCAAGAGATTGCTAAAGGGGTCTGGTATAAAAATATTATAAATTCTCACTCTTTATTAACCATAAATTATAATTATTTATTTCTCTATAAGGCTTGTGCTAGTATAAACTGTAAACCGAATGGGATCATACCAAGCTATTAACAATCATATGAAAAATTTCTCCACTAATTTGGATGAATATAATTTGAGAATCCCTCATCTGAGAAATGTAAATCAAAATAACCCTGAGGATTCACCTCACAGATAGGAAATTGACAAAGATAAAAAGATGCAAATGGTCAATAATGGAGTGGTTGAGGGAAGGCAGGCACACTGGAAAATTGTGAGTGAAACTGTGAATTAGTTATAACCATTTCAGAAAGGAATGTGGAATTACGTATATAAAGTGACTAATGTTTCCATTCTTCCACCTATAGATTTTACTAGCAGGTTTACACCCCCTAATCATTATTGATAAAAAATAATCTCCAAATTTGTAAAATATTTATAGCAACATTTTTTGCAGTAACAAAAAATTGGAAACAAATATACGCCCATTAATTGTGGAGTAGCTAAGCAAATTGTGATACATGATTATATAGAATACTAGTATGCAATAAGAAACAATGTGTGATGACTGTAGAGAAGTATGGAAAGATTTTCACCATCTGATATAGAATGAAGTGAGCAGAGCTAAGTGAACAATATAGGCAATGACTTCAACAACGTAAATAAAAAGAACAACCATAGAAAAGCTTTAAAAATAATATTGAAAAGCTATAAAGAAAAAGCATGTGATTTCCCCCCCAAAAAAGACATACGAGAAAACATTCTCACCCCACTCTTTTTGCAGAATTGAAAGGTACATGAGCATGGAATATTGCACATATTTTCAGATTGTTTCAATGTACTGATTAAATTTTTTGCTATTTTCTCTTTTTTCTCTGGGTTATTTTATTTTTAAAAATATTATTTTCTATATGAGATGAGCTCTTTAGGAGGGGAAGGGATTCTAGGAGGTGATTTATAAAAAGATCAATTTTTTCTTTAAAAATAACAATATCATATCAAGAAACTTCTATTCAGCACCTTTAAAAGTTCACATTCCATTAATTTCAGGCCTAATGTCACTCATTTTCCTTTTTTAAAAAATTCACTTGTTTCTTTTTTCTTTTATATTTTTCCAGATTACATGGAGATACAATTTCAATAATTGTTTTCTGACATTTTAGAATAAATGTTGTCTCCCTCCCCTCCACCCTTCTCCAAGAAATCAGGTAATATGATATAAATTGTACATGTGTTAGCATGTAATATATCTTTCCATATTCATCATATGAAAAAAGGTCCATATCACTTATAGTAGAGAAAATTCACGGAGAAAATGAAGTGAAGAATGATGTGTTTCAATATGGATCCAGCAGTTCCTTCTGTGATAGTGGACAACATTTTTCTACATGAGTTCCTTGGAGTTGTGTTGGACCCCTGCACTGTTTATGATAAATTAAGTCATTCATAGTTGATCATTGTACATCATTGCTATTATTATGTACAATGTTTTCCTGGTTTGGCTCACTTCACTTTGCATCTATTCATACCATGTTTGGGGGTTCTTTTTTTGACCACTCCCTAATTGATGGGCATCCCTTCATTTTTTGATGGCAAGGAATAGGAAACTGAAGGAATGTCCATCAATTGGGGAAAGGCTAAACAAGTTAAGATAACTGATTATAATGGAATACTATTATGGTATAAAAAATGCTGAGAAGGATGAATTGAGAAAAACCTGGAAAGATCTACATGACCTGATGCAGAGTGAAGTGAAGAGAGAACATTGTACATTGTAAGAGCAAAATTGCATGATCACCACTTGTGAATGATTTAGTTCTCAGCAATACAATAAAACAAGACAATCCCTTAAAACTAATGATGAGAATGCTCTCCACAGCCAGAAAAAAGAACTGATGGAGTCTGAATGCTGGCCAAAACTTATCATATTTCACTTTCTTACTTCATTTTTTTGTTCAAGTTCTCTTCTGCAAAATGACTAATATGGAAAAATATTTTACACTATTGTATGTGTAAAATTTTTCTCAGACTGCTTGACATCTAAGGAATAGGGGAGGAGAAGGAAGAAGGGAGAGTGAGAATTTGGCTCAATTTTTTTAAACTGCTGGCTAAAAACTGTCTTTACATATAATTGATGAAAAAATAAAACATTAGCTAAAATAAATAAAATGGTCAAAAAAGATTTTACATATATATTTCTACATGTAGATCCCTTTCCCTGTCTTTGATTGTTTTGGTATACAGACTTAGTAGTTGTATTGCTAACTCAAAGGGTATGTACAGTTTTATGACCCTTTGGACATGATTCTAAATTGCTCTCCAGAAAACTTATATCAGTTCACAATTCCACCAACAATCTATTCATGTTTCATTTTCCCCACATCCTCTTCAATATTTATCATTTTCCTTTTTTTCTCATATTAAGCATTCTGATAGGTGGTGCCTCAGAGTTATTTTAATTTGCATTTCTCTAATAGTGATTTGGAGCATTTTTTATATAACTAAAGACAATTATAGTTTCTTAATTTGAGAATTCTGTTTATATCCTTTGACCATTCATCAAGTTGGGAATACCTTATTTTCTCATACATTTTACTCAGTTCTCTTTATCTTTGAGAAATGAAGCCTTTGCCAGACACTCGTCAAACTGATTTTTGAACAAAGTTGGACATAAACAGAATTTCTTTTCCTTAGCTTGCTTTCATATTTAGGGGATTCAATCTAAACATTATTTCTCACAACTACCTAGGTCTCCAGTTCATCACCTTGTTCAGTACCCTGGCCCTTTCTGAATCTCACCTCACTTAAAGAGGACTTTCAGGCTTAGATGGGTAATGTAGTGGCCAGAAATTTAGCCAATAACTAAAACAAGGTCATTTCTCCAAGTATAATGTTGTTTATTAATAATAGAAGCATTTGATTTATTAATAAAGAACAGTTCTAGAGAAAGAGCCAATAAATATCTATTATACCTATATTATGTCTTCTTTTTGATTAGACTGATACTATATCATTTGAGTCTTCCATGGTAGTCCTAATTGGTGGCTACTTTAATGAATGAATGGCCTTGGGATCCTCAGCTCCATTACTTTATCCAAGGGAGGGGAAGGGCCACTTTTCAGTTAGGCAGCTTCCTATAATTTCACTACAGCTAGGGAAAATGACTTTCAAATGTGGCTGACTCCACCTTTATGTGGCATTTAGGAAATGGAAAGCTATATGACCATCAAACTTTCGCTAGAAAAACATACCATTTTAATTGGGTTTTCATGGACTAAGTTTTACCTATTGTAGACCAAGTCACCCCAAATCTTGATAAGGAAAAGAACAAGGGCTGTTGCAGGTCTTGCTTGGGTTGGCTTTTGTTTATAGGATGAACAAAAAGTAAATATCCATGCCCAGGTAGGAAACTTGAGAAACTGCCAGACCTTCAGAGATTGGAGTCTGAAAAAATGGATGGATGCACGTGGATATATTGGTAATAAATAATATAATCCAAAATTAATTTTCTTCAGTAACAGCCTACCTGATTACATGCAAGTTTTGGAGTGGGTGAGAGAAGAGATGATAGGTGCCTATGGCAACCAGGCAATATGGTACCCCATCCCAGTTTGATCAGTTTCAGAAAGAAGAAATATTTTTGACCCTGGAGAAAAATCAGGGAGCAGAAGCTTGATTGCAATCATCTGGAGGGGAGATTATGTAAATCTGAAGTAGGGTCATGGCCAGGTGAGAATAGAGGAGGAAATAGATTGATGAAATTTGGTAGAGATAGAATGGAGAAGAAAGAGCAAATAATTGGATGTGAAAGATAAGAGACAAAGGATGTTTAGGTTATGAATTTGGGTGTCTGGAAATATTAATGTTCTCAAAAGAAAAACAGAGGTTTAAAGGAGGGGTAGATTTAGAAAGAGGATGATTTCTACATGGGACATGTTCAGTTGGGGAATAAAACATCATAAATACATATATACAAGCATACATACATTTACACATAAATGTAATTATTTATATACATTAGTTCATTGATGCAGCCACCTTTGATATTGGAATTGGGGTATTATACTTTCTATTTAATAAATAATATTTTGAAGTTATAACTTGTTCAGAATCCTGCTACAAATAGATACCAGGCAGGATTTGAATAACAAAAACAATAGTCTTAAACCAGGTCTTCTTGATGTTAGGCCCAGCAATCCAACTATTCTACTCTACTGGCCTTATTTCTCCCTTTCTCTCTTTCTAAGGTATTACTCCTTCATGGCCCATCCAGGTCATTCATTTTTTTCTATCTTAGTAAAGAATATAGTAGATTTGCTCCTTGCTGATTCCTCACTCTCTTACTTTTAATCATGGGCATCCTAGTTCTCCCCATCAATTTTATTTAATTTTTATATAGATGACATTCAAATCCCTATCACTACACCTGAACTATCACCAAGGTTCTGGTCTTGTTTACAGCTACCTGGTGATTATTTCTATCTGGATATCTTGAAGATGTTTTCCTCACTTTTGGGGTATTATTTTCCATCTATGCCCACCTTTGCTTTGAAGTCATTGGGTATCAAATTATATGTTGGTTTAGCTTGAGGCATTATATCAAGTTTTTCATAGTATTTTCTCTACCTCTTTCAACAGCATTAACTCATATTGTTTTCATGGAACCTGATCTTTTCTTTTCAACAACTTACCACCAGCATTTCACATAAGGGGGGAAACTATCCCATGAAATAATTTTATTGTTGTCCTGGGTTGTATAAAAAGAGCAACTCTCTAACCTCCTTCATTTGCCTATCCAAAGAGAACCTGTATAGAAGCCTAATAATTAGCTGCTAATTCTTTTTATCTTCTAGTGTTCTTTATAATGAGAATGTTGAGACTGACACAAATCAATTCCTCTTACTGATATGACATCTCATTGGTGATTACACCAAGAACTCACACTTAGGCATATTAAGTGATTACTAACTCACAGCAGTCATATTAAATGATCACATAAAAAAATTTCTTGATTGGGCAAGTAATAGTCTTCATGGTTCTATAAAATGAGGAAATTAGATGAGACAGGCTCTGAGGTGCCTTCATATTTTAATTCTATGATGTTATCATCCTTTTAAGGAGAGAAGTAATTTAGAACCTGCTATTCCTCTTCTACAAATCTGTTACTATTACTAATCTGTTACCATTACTACAGAAGTAGATTAGTCAGTAAGCTCAGTGCTTAGTCAATTGGTGAAATAATAATAAATTATTATTATGAAATCAATAATAAACATTTATTAAGCACCTAATATATGCCCATCACTATTCTAAGTGGTAGGATACAAGGAAAGGCAAAGAACAATTCCTTCCTCAAAGACCTTATGATCTCAAGCACAAAAGGAATCTGAAAACCTGGGAGGGAGGAGTTTAGGGGAATACAATAGAGTGCAAAACGAAAATGTGAGCCCTCCTTGAATGGCAGGTCTAAGAAAAACTCTTGTCATTCTACCCTTCAATGAGCAGAAAGGAGAATAATTACTGACAATGTTTGAGTTCCAGGACTGAAATAAACTTGAAGGATGGAAAGTTTCTATGATGGAGAATTCCAGATTAAGGTAGCTAGATGGGAATATAGAAAGTGGATCATTTGTCTGGGATTTTTCTCTAAGATGCAGAATGAACAAATCCCCTTGAATCCTTTGAGCAAGTGGATAACTCAACATAGGTAATCTAAGGACTACCAAAAAAAGAGATAAGAGGGTTAAGAGAGAGTGAGGGTTATAAGATTATAGAAATAGACATCAAGAGGACCTTAGATATCATGTAATGCAGCTCCTTCATTTTATAAATAAAATATAGAGTTCACCAGAAAGTTTAAGGAACTTATCCAAGGTTACACAAAGAAGGGAGTTAAAGAAGAGCTATTAAAATTCTGACTTCAATTTGGTGCATTTTTCTCCACTCTACTATTTTATTTCCTAGGTTTTTTCTACAATCTCCAGATAATTAAAAATTAGTATCACTCAAAGGGCAATTAAAAGAAGCATGGTGAGTGTGAACATATTGTCAGCTATGGAAAATAAGGAACTAGAATTAAGAATATAATCAAATCAGTGAGAAAAATAACCTGGTCATACTTGTAAGAATGGGGAAAATCAATGGACAGTCTAAGGGCTGAACTCATATCCTCATGTTGTCAAGAGAAAGCAAAGAATGCCTGCATCACATTAAGTGGTCCCCTTGTGATGAACATATTTGAACACATGGACAAGAGTTACACAGGATGAGTAGTCATGGATGGGTTGTGATATGCATTAGTGGGAAGAATATCTATCTGGATTGAGAACATTTTGAGTATTTTGTGCATTTAAACACAATGTAAGTGGTAAGGTTTTAGTAGAGTGTAAAGTCCTGGAAGTTGGATATAGGTGTCATTGTTACTGTTTTTTTACTCCATGTACATAGTACATATTAAATTCTTAAATGTTTCTTGTATTGTATTGGAGTCTAAAGTCACGAATAAAATTATAGGTACACAAATAATAGAATTTCTGGTATTTGCTTATTGATGGAGGAGAAAAAATGAGAAAGAAAGGTAGAGAGAAACTATTCCTTGGCTCTGTATCTTAATAGTCAAGAAAAATGATGGCAGTTAACAGGATATGAGTGTGATTCCCTGAAATTCCAGCCTTGTTCCTAGGCTTTAACTATACTGTAGCAGCCACAGTCAATTATTACAAATGGTGGAGCCAAGATGGCAGAGAAAAGGTCTAAACTGCCTAAACTTTCCCAAATTCTTTTCTAAACAACTTTAAAATAAGATCTCGAAATATAATCTAGAGGGACAGAAATCAAAAAAGAGAATGAGATGAAAGAATTTTCTTGCTTAGAACAACTTAGAAGGTAAAACTGTCCAGTGATCAACTGTGACTAATTTAACTATGATCAACAGTGCAAAGAACCAGGACAACTCCAAGGGACTTGTGATAGACAAAAAAGGCTACCCAACATCATAGAAGAAACTGATGAAGTCATAATTAAATTAAATTAAATTAAAATTGGATATACATATATTCTGGAAAAATACTAAAAACAAGAAATAGAAGACTTTCAAGAATTCCTAATGAAAAGACCATATCTGAATATAAAATCAGTCTTTCAAATATAAGACTCAAGAGAAGCATAAAAAGATAAATAGAAAAGACAAATCATAAGGGATTCAATAAGGTTAAATTGTTTACATTCCTACATGACAAGACAATACTTATAACTCCTAAAAACCATATTATTATTAGAACAGTTAGAAAGAGGGCATGAATATGATGAGATGATATCTAAAAAATTAAATTAGACATAAGAAAGAGGAATGCACTGAGAGAAGGGGAAAGGGAGAAGTAGAATGGTGTAAATTATTTCTCATAAAAGAAATGCAGAAGACCTTTACAATGGAAGGTAAGTTTGGAGAAATGGGAGAAAAAGTGCTTGAATGTCACTTTCACTGGAATTGACTCATAAAGGTAATAATATAAGCACTCATTTGAGTTTTAGAAATAAATTTTACCCAACCAGAAAGTAGGAAATAAGGAGATAAGAGAAAGAGGAGTGATAATAGAAGGGAGAGTGGATTAGGAAAGGTGGTTGTCAAAAGCAAAATAATTTTTGGGCTGGACAAAGAGAAAGGAAGGAGAAATTAAAATAAACCGGTGAAAAACAGGGTGGAGACAAAAACACAGCAATCATAACTGTGAAAAAATTAAAGCAAATTTCTCTGATAAAGACCTCTTTCTCAACTATTTAGAGAACTGAATCAACTTAATAAGAATAAAGATAATTCCCCAACATCATCAAAAGATATCAACAGAAAGTTTTCAGATGAAATAATCGAAGCTATCTATAATTATGTGAAAAATACAACAAATTACTTTTTAATTTTTTTTTAATTTTTTATTTTATTAGAATATTTTTCCATGGTTACATGATTCATGTTCTTTTCCTCCCCTACCCCCCAAATTCCCTCCCACCCTCCCTATAGCTAACATGCAATTCCACTGGGTTTTACATTTTACATTGATCAAGACCTAATTTCATATTATTGAGAGTTGCACTGGGGAGGTTGTTTAGTCTACATCCAACATTATATCCCCACCAGCCCATGGACCAGGCAATTGTTTTTCTTCTCTGTTTCTACTCCCACAGTTCTTCCTCTGAATGTGGATAGAGTTCTTTCTCATAGGTACCTCAGAGTTGTTCTGGATCACTACATTGCTGCTGCTAAAGAAGTCCATTGCATTCTATTGTACCACAGTGTATCCATCTCTGTGTATAATGTTCTCCTGGTTCTGCTCTTTTCACTCTGCATCCATTCCTGGAGATCATTCCAGTTCACATGGAATTCCTCCAGTTCTTTATTCCTTTCAGCACAATAGTACTCCATTAACAAAAATTGCTACAGTTTGATCAGCCATTCCCCAATTGAAGGACATCCCTCCATTTTTTTTTATTTTAAACCCTTAACTTCTGTGTATTGACTTATAGGTGGAAGATTGGTAAGGGTAGGCAATGGGGGTCAAGTGACTTGCCCAGGGTCACACAGCTGGGAAGTGTCTGAGGCCGGATTTGAACCTAGGACCTCCTGTCTCTAGGCCTGGCTCTCAATCCACTGAGCTACCCAGCTGCCCCATTTCCCTCCATTTTCCAATTTTTTGCCACCACAAAGAGCGCAGCTATAAGTATTTTACAAGTCTTTTTCCTTATTATCTCTTTGGGGTATAAACCCAGCAGTGGTATGGCTGCATCAAAGGGCAGACAATCTTTTAAAGCCCTTTGAGCATAGTTCCAAATTGCCATCCAAAATGGTTGGATCAATTCACAATTCCACCAGCAATGCATTAATGGCCCAACTTTGCCACATCCTCTCCAACATTTAACACTTTCCTTTGCTGTCATGTTACCTAATCTGCTTGATGTGAGGTGGTACTTAAGAGTTGCTTTGATTTGTATTTCTCTAATTATGAGATTTAGAATGCTTTCTCATCTGCTTATTGATAGTTTTGATTTTTTATATGAAAATTATCTATTCATGTCCTTAGCCTATTTATCAGTTAGGCAATGGCTTGATTTTTTTGTACAATTGATTTAGCTCCTTATAGATTTGAGTAATTAAACCTTTGTCAGAGTTTTTTGTTATAAAGATTTTTTCCCATTTTGTTGATTCCCTTCTAATTGTGGTTGCATTGTTTTTGTTTGTATAAAATTTTTTAATTTAACATAAACAAAATTATTTATTTTACATTTTGTAATTTTTTCTAACTCTTGCTTTGTTTTAAAATCTTTCCTTTCCCAGAGATCTGACAAGTACACTATTCTGTGTTCACCTAATTTACTTATATTTTCCTTCTTTATATTCATGTCATTCATCCATTCTGAATTTATCTTGGTGTAGGGTGTGAGATGATGATTGGGACCCAATCTCTCCCATGCTGTTTTCCAATTTTCCCAGCAGTTTTTGTCAAATAGTGGATTTTGTCCCAAAAGTTGGGCTCTTTGGGTTTATCATACACTGTCTTGCTGACATTACTTACTCCAAGTCTATTCCACTGATCCTCCCTTCTATCTCTTAGCCAGTACCATATTGTTTTGATGACCGCTGTTTTATAGTATAACTTAATATCTGGTACTGCTAGGCCACCTTCCTTCACATTTTTTTCATTATTTCCATAAAATCACTTTCAGTTAGAGAAACACAAATAAAAACAACTCTGAGGTACCACTCTATATGTATCAGATTGGCTAATATGACAGAAAATGAAGATGAAAAATGTCTGGGAAAATGTGGAAAAACTGAGATGCTAATGTGCTGTTGGTAGAGTTGTGAAGTGAGCCAACCATTCCAGAAAACAATGTGGAACTATGACCATAGGACTATAAAATCATGATTATCTTTTGACCCAACAAGATATGTTGATACAGACCCAACAAGGTCTGTATCACAAAGTGATTTTTCATGAAAGCAAAAAGATCTATATGAATATGAATATTTATAGCAACTCTTTTTTTGTGATGGCAAAAAATTAGACATTGAAAGGATATCCGTTCAACTGAGGAATGTCTGAACAAGTTGTGGTATAGGATTGTAATGGAATACTATTTTGTTATAAGAAATGATAAGCAGAACAATTTCTCCTTAAAGCCAGCACCTTCCCTCTAAGATTATCTACATTTTATTCTTTATAAACCTTGTTTGTATATAGTTATTTGAATTTTGTCTTCCTCATTAGGCTATGATTTCCTTGAGAGCAGAAACTATATTTTTCCTTCTTTGTATACCTTACAGTTCATACACTATCTGGAACATGGTATACATTTAATTGATATTTGTTGACTTGACTTACAATGCACAGAGACCTAGTTAAAAGACAAGTCATGGTTCAAGATTCTACTATTTACTAGCCATGTGCCATTCAACAAGTTCCTTCAACCCTCCTAGCCTCAATTTCTTCATATCTATGACTAGGTGATCTCCAATGTACCTTTCCAAGCTAAATGTACTGGTCCTCTGAAAAATATCCATATTAGACACTGTATTAGGTGATGGAATTTCTCTTTATTTCTCTCTGTATTTCAGGACTAATGTGAATTTCCTATTTTCCCCTCAATGATAAGCAAATTAGTAGATTATGCCTATGTTGACACTTCTCTTCTCACTCCAATGGTTTGCTTATTTTAGTGATAGCTACTATTCTCAATAGGGACTGCTAGGACATGAAAATTGGGTAAGGCTGGAAGGCTGATAAATTGTTTTTGCACTTAGTTTTTTGTTCCTAAGGCTCTTAGGGAGATATTCCTCAATACTCTATTTTGGCAATAAAGCTACAAAAGTTTGGAGTACAGGTCCACTGAACCAAAGTAATTGTAAATTTGTCACTTAAGAAGTAGCCTATGCAATATTGAAGGGATTCTTTACCAGAAGCTCAGTAAATAGGTTGATATATTTTTTTATTAATTCAAAACATCTTGTGAATTCTGTCTGCTAAGACATAGATGGGGGTGTATTGTATGACAGTGGAGGGGATACCTACACCATGCTAGTCATGGATCCTGGAAGTATTTAAATAGTAACACATCTATTCACTCACTCACCCGCTGCTATGTACCAGGTGGTTATAGATTCAATCTTGAAGAGTGACAATTAAAATAAAAATAAAGAGAAGTGCACCTGTGAAGGGATGGTAAGATGTGTAAGTAATCATTATCAAACACCTCCAGAATCAGTTATTCCTGGTTATAATGGTGACTCATTGGCAACTATTTGGTGACAGTGCAAAAATTGGAGAGTCAAAGAATTATTTCAAAGCAGCAGTTAAGTTCAATTTTGGATGAACTCTGTGTATGTGTGCATATTTTCCCAGCTTTTCATTGATTATACATTGATTCTTCCTCCTCATCCCTGTCTAGTCTCACTTCCCTCCATTTCCTTGTGACTTTATAGTTGTCCAATTTAATAAAACACTGTTTTATCTTTGGTCTTTGCTCTAAATCTATTCCCACCTGAATTATATTTTCTTTGGTCCTTCACAGTTCAAAACCTGTACTTACTTGTCCATTACTTTGCTTTACTCAGAGAATTGCGTTGTAACTCTGATAGAGTTCATCCCTCCATTTCAATGTTTCTGATTAGCTAAGAGACAGACCTTGTACTCATTACTTCAATTTTTTTAGCAGTCATTTTAGATATCAAATTGGAATATTTATAAGTGAATAAGCCATTCATACTATTTGACCTAGCAATCCCACTTTTGGGCATATACCTCAAGAAAGTTAAATAATAATAGCCACTATTGACAGAGTGCTTTAATGTTTATAATGCACTCAACATGCATATATACCCTTTGGGTACTCACAACAACCTTGGGAGGTAGATGCCATAATTTTTCTCATTTTATGGATGAGGAAACTGAGGCTGAGAGTTTGAATGACTTCCTTAAACTATCAAGTACTGGAGGAGAGATTCAATCCTAGGATTCCTGACTCTAAGCCCACTTTTCTACTAAATCACTCTGTCACAATCACAGATAGAAATAACTGTAAATATGTTAAAATATTCATAGCCGTTTTCTCTGTCAAAGCAAAGAACTAGAAACAAAATGACTGACCATTGGTTGAATGATGCTATCTTCTCTAAAAACATGTGAAATGAATAGAATAGACCACCATTGTGCAATAAGAAGTAACAAGGATGAGGGATTCAGAGGATATGAATTTTCAAAGAGTGGAACACTCCTAAGATTGCATGATCAATAAGGTAAACAAGATAACAAGGTAAACAAAAGGATCCCCCCAAAAGGAAACAAGTTGGGTTAAATAAAATGAATAAAGTAAAGCCCAGGAGAAAAGAGAATAAAGCCTACCTCCCTCCTCATAGTAGAAATATGAAGTTATTCTAGGGTAGAATGATTTATTTTTTTCAGATTCGATAACTGTATAGGTCATTTTTGTTTAATCATTTTTCCTCTTTTACACTGTAGGTTTCAATGTGAAAAAGGAATATCAGTTCCCTCAAAAATTATTGTGACATAAAGATTAAAGATATAAATAAATTATATTAAAATGATCATCTGTAGTATTTCATATCCAAGGACATTCTACTTCTGCAAAGATGTGGGAGAAGATATTCTTTCATATCTTTTGCTTTGAGGTCATGTTTATTCCTGTGTAATTTAATAACATTCATTTTTATTGTTTTGTAGTGTTTCTTTTTTTCCACTTGCATTAGTGGATTCCTATATATTGTTTTGTTGTTGGTTTGTCTTGGCGTTTTTTTGGTTCTGACTACTTTGGTTTGCAAAAGATTTTTTATGCCTCTTTATATTCATCATATTAGCTTTGTTTGTTTACAATTGGTAACATATCATTATTTCACATATCAAAATTTATTTAGCCATTCCCTAATTAATGGGCATTTGCTTTATTTCTAGTCCTTTCCTACTTGAAAAAGCAATACTACAAATATCATGGTTTATATGGAAAATTACATTTATCAATGACCTCCATGGAAGATAAGCTTAGCTGTAGAGTGCCAGGTTCAAAATCAATGAACATTTTGACTATTTTATTTGAATAATTCCAAATCGTTTTATGAAATAAATACTAATTCATAGCTCCATCAAAATATTTTTATTTTTATAATAAAATATTTTCTATTATAATTAAATATATAAAATATATTTATGTAGCTATTTGTTTTTATATATATATATTTAAAATATAAAATATATAAAATATTTTATAATTAAAATTTAAAAAATATTTTTATCTCTCTTCTTGTTTGCCAGTTTCCTGGGTGAAATGAAACTCGAGTTTGCATTGCTTTGAAATCTGCTTATTACGGTGATGGCAAACCTATGACACACATGTCAGCTCTGACACATGTAGCCATTTTCAATGACATGCGGCCACATACAGAGAAATATACTGAGGATGAAACATTTGCTGTGGTGGAGTATAGACACTCTGTGTACTATAGATGACAATTCTACCTATATTAATTTATCTATTTTGGTTTATTAAATGCAATTATATATTACATTTATACATTTTTGTCATTTAAAGTATAAATATTGTGAAATTATGGTTTTTTTTCTCAAACTGACATACTACCCAAGTTATGCTCAGTTTTTTGGCGAATTTTGACACACCAAGCTCAAAAGGTTGCCCATCACTGGCTTATTAAGTATCCACTCCCAGGACACTCTTTCCTCCCTTGGCTCCCATGACACTGTTCTCTCTCTGGCTCTTTTTCTCTGATGTCTTCAGGTTCTTTTTCAACATTTTCCATCAGCTAAGCATCTCCCCTACTATCCTAAGTGTAAGTATCCCCTGTGGTAGTTCTTTATCTTTTCTTACTTTCCTTTTTTCTCCCTCCTTGTTCTCATTCACCTGTATGGATCCAATCTCTATTCATTGATTTACGTATTCATCCATTTATGATTAAACCTTCCTGATATTACTTAGCTGTCCTAATGGAACTCCAGCCTTGATCTATCTGAAGTTGAACCTATCACCTCCCTGCCAAGCCTATCTTCCAAACCAACTTGGCTATTTATTTTGATGATGATACCACCATCCTTTCAGTTACTGAAGTCTGAATATTCAAATTGATTCTTGGTCTTCCCTAAATCACATTTCTTTTCTCTGTCACTTCATCAGATATATTAGATCATCTATAATCATTAGCTTCATTGATGGTATTGGAGACATAATATTCTTACCTGATGACCAAAAGATAGATATAACAAATGAAGGAACTAAATTATGTCAGTCTTGATAGAACTGATACACTATAAATTAAATTAGAAGACAAAAAAGAAGCTGAACCTAAATGGAAGAATGGGTCAGATGTTCTACTTAAAGAAACAAATAAAAGAAATTAACTTTCTTGTTCACCAAAAGACCAGAAAAAATCTAATTTCACTTGACAATAGGTCATTTCATATTTCATTTTGTGTGATGAGTATTTGCAAATTGACTACAATGAAGATTACTGTGACTTATAGATTGCAAAAGATGAAGAGGCAAATTTAATAAAACATGTAGTAAATGTCTCCAAATTAAATCAATATATTCTTCATATTCTGTGGCTTCAATGTGAGGGTAGAAATAGGAATAGACAGAGAAATAAAAATAACTGTTGCAAAAGAGAGCTCAATATTAGGAAACAGGAGAGGCCAATGACTTGTAAGTCTTTGATAAGAAGAGAGCCATGTGGTGCTGAATGGAGAGCCATAAAGAACATAAGCCCTCAAAATGAAATTGAACACCTTTAAAAGATAGAAAACAACCATTCTCTAATATGACAGTCATTCCTGAATTAGTTATGTTCAGTTGTACCCTGGACTAGTTGGAGCACAGATGAGAATCAAGTACAAATGAAAATAAATAACAAAAATGTAAAAATCTGACGTATAATTAAAATAGTTTCAACTTGTATTTAAATAATTTATTTCCACTGACATATAAGAAACTGATAATTGAACACTGACTTAGATCATCACCATTTCCTAATAAAATTGAACTATTATATAAAAATTGTCAGAGAAGGAGCCAAAAGAATTTAAGATTATGCTTTTGCCAATGAGCAAACAATTCTTTTCCAAGATGAAAGTTATGTTAAGCAGAGCCAGAGTTGACTCAGAATATAAGCTGTCTCCAAACTCTCAGGGAGAAGGGTGGTGGGAAGATCATCAGGAGTTTCACTCCATAAAACTTCAAAAGGTAGTAGAAGGAAAAAATAAGCATATAGACAGCTTGACAGGGGATACAATTAAGCCAGATTATACTGAAAGCATTCAAGGTTGAAATTAGGAAAGGCAACAAACAGATGAAAAATGGAAAAGATCTGTCGAGACTTTTATAACAAACTCTTTTCTCTCTCTATGACAGTCAAAATATCACATTTGAAACCTGAACAATCCTTGATCTACTGCTATGCACAGAAATGAATACTAATGACAAATACTATTTTATAGCATGTTAAGGTTTGCAGAGTGCTTTACAAATATCTCATTTCATTCTCCTAAAACCCTATGTGACATTTCCATTTTACAAATTAGGAAACTGAGGCAGGGAGAGATTAAGTAACAGTTACTTCGGTTAAGTCACATGGTTAGTAAGCATAGTAAGCATCTGAACCTAGCCCTTGGTACAGTGCCTGACACATAGATGTTTAGTAAAAATTATTTGAATAATTGAATCAGGACTTGAACTCAGGTTTTTCTAATTCAAGGTCCAGAGTTCCATTTAATATACTAATTAGAAACATCATTTGGGGGAAAGAAAAACTGTGAGAACAGAGAGAACCAAATAAATCTGCTCAGAAGAAGCCTGTGCTGGAGATTGCACAATTGAGAGGGCATTTAGGGATCAATTCAATAATGTAAACACATGTTGAAGCATTCAATTATCCATTGTCAGATTTTTCATAAACTCTTTTGATCTAGCTTCCAAGGGAATATAGAGGGAGACAAAATCAACAATTAGAGCTGCACAAACAAGAAACTAACTGCCCGATGAGACCATGGACTTCTACATTATTGGAGGCTTCAACTGACCATTTGTCAGAGATGTTGGAAAGTGATTCCTATCCAGATATTAGTTTAATTAAGTGGTTTCTGAGGTCTCCTTTAAAGCTAATATTTTCTTACTCTCTAAAATAGGAATTGAAGTATACCTTCTTGCTCTTAAGCTAGCTTCTATTTTTTCTTTTATCAAAATTAGTTTCCCAATTATAATTTTTAAATCAATTAAATTCAGCTAACATTTATTGAGTTCCTACTGATTATACCACACTATGGTAGTCACTGGGAGAGATAGAAGTTCGGATAAAGCATGGTTCTTAACTTCATGAAGCTTTTAATAATATTGTAAGGAGATATATATTCCTTCATTCAAAAAATACTTAGTAAGCACCTACTTTGTGCAGAAAACTATGTTAGGTTTTAGAGAGGATACAACTATTATAGATTGATTGTCTTTTTTTAAACCCTTACCTTCTATCTTAAAATCAATACTCACTATCTGTTCCAAAGCAGAAGAGCAATTTAGGTTAGGTGACTTATCCAGGATCAGATAGCTAAGAAGCATCTAAAGGCAGATTTGAACCTAGGACCACCTGTCTCCCAGACAGCTCTCTATCCACTAAGCCATCTAGCTGCCCCTAAACTAAAAAAAGTTGAATTTTAAAGGATGGGTAAGACACAAGTAATCCATATTTCCAAGGTAACCATGGATTAGAAGAATAATATCTAACATTTATATAGTGCTTATAATTTGCTAGGTACTGTTGTTAAGTGCTTATTATTAATATCTCACAACCCTGGGAGTAGAAGCTATTATTATTCGCATTTTACAAATGGAGAGACTGAGGCAGTCAAAGGTTAAATAACTTGCCCAAGGTAGCACAGTAGTAAGTATCTGAGGCTGGACTTGAACTCAGATCTTTGTGGCTACAGATCTGGCATTCTATCTGCTGTGCCACCTAGGTCTCCCAACAGAAGAGAACATTCTGCATTCAGATCCTCTATTTTACAGTTTGGGGTACATTTGAAAGAAGTACATAGCAAGTATGACACAATAACCTGAATTATTAATAAAATTAATCAACTGGGTAGGAGAATGACCATGTCCCACTCCTTTACTCTCCTGAATATTAAGGTTAACCCTTCCAGCCAGGGAAGGGCACCATGCCCTACATCCAAGGGCAGCAGATGGCACACAAAATTCTGCAGAGTTGTGATCATCACGCAGCAACTGATGCTCCTATTCTTGGCCTTTCTGGCAAAGGGTAAACCATTGGTCGGTGCCAACCAAAGCTGTTTGAGTCATCATCCATTTGGAGAGAATTCTGTGTTGAACAAAGTACCACTTCTCAGATTCCTGGGAAAAGTACGAGCTTTGTAAAGTAATTGTTGTGGCCTGAATTTCTGTGCACAATCTCTATCAAACTAATATCTTGTTAGATAGAGAACAGAAGGCAGCAGCCGGCGCTCTGAAGACTGAGATCTGCAGGGAGTCTAAATTGATCCTACCAAGTGTCTGGAAGGTAGGGACCAAAGAAACAATTACACACTCAGTCTATAAAAGGATGATCAGGTGTGTCTCTGGAGCAGCCCAAATGACTGTGAAGAAAGCTTATAGGGAGAGGGAAAGGGCTGGATTGTGCATCAGGGAACCTAGGTTGAAATTCCATGCCTCCCACTTATCAGCTGGATGACCTTAATTTGTTGTTATCAAGTCATTTTTCACTCATGTCCAGCTCTTCATCAGCCCATTTGAGTTTTTCTTGGCAAAAATACTGCTGTGGTTTCCCATTTCCTTCTCCAATTTTACAGAGGAGATACCAGGCAAAGCAGGGTTAAGTGACCTGCTAATGTGACACAGCTAGGATGTGTCTAAGGAGAGATCAGAACCCAGATCTTCCCGAATCCTGACCTGGTTTTTTATCCATACTACCAGCTAGCTACCCTATGTAACCTGAAGAAAGTCTTAAAATCTTTGGCCTCAGCTTACTCAAGTTTACAATGAAAGGTTGAGATTAGATTATCTTCTGGGCTCCCTTCCAGCTCAAAATCTATTATCTAATGACATGAGTTCTAGTCTGGTCCTGCCAGTGATAATTCTCTGTTACTCCTAGCTATGAAGACATGATTTCTGCTCTTCTCAAAGCAAGTCAGTTCCTTCAACGGTCCAATTAAATTGGACAGACATTCAATGTCTAGCAAGAAAGCTAGGTGGTAGAGTGGTTAGAGCATTGGAAGAGCATTGTACCTGATCTCAAGAAATTTTTAATCAAAATCTTTTTTTTGTCCCCTTACTAACTATGGGTGGGTGATATAACTTTGCTAAGCTTGTTTCCTAATCTTTAAAATGGGGATAATAAAAGTCCCATGCCCCTGGGATTACTGTGTAGATCAAATAAACTAATGTATAAAGCAGTTTGTAAATATTAAAGTGCTTTACATGATGATGATGATAAATAACTCACATTTATATAACATCTATTAAGTGCCAGGCATTATGCTAAATGCTTTACAAATATCATCTCATTATAATCTCAACAATTCTGGGAGGGAAGTGCTATTATTATCCCTATTTTGCAGTTGGGAAAATTGAGATAAATAGGTTAAAGGACTTGCCCCAGGTCACGCAGCTAGTAGTATTTGAGGCTGAACTTGGACACAGTTCTTCCTGACTTTAGGCTGGGAACTTTATATCCTGCTAGTTATTATTATTTTTAAATAGTTAATTTTATTTTTATAATATAAATATATATTGTATTATATATTATATATTATATACTGTATTCGATATTGGAGGAAATAGAAGCCTTGATATGTTATGGTCCCTTACCAAGATGACCTTTGCGGGGCTCTATTTCCTCATTTAAAAAATTAGAGTGATGAGCTCACATAGTTCCAAATTATGGTAATAACTTTTAGTCAATCAATCTATGATAGTTTCTAATATTTTTATAAGTAGGATGACAGGGAAAACCTTCAGTAGGGGATAGCTGTTCTGTAATAAATTAAGAGGGATAGATTGTTCTTTTTTCAACAGTGACTAAAAGTTTCCAAATCATATTTTCAAGTTTTCCCCTAACTGACTTTCATCCACTTAATTGAAATCAAAATTTAATTTGTGCTTAATGGCCCTATTTACAATTAGTTTGTAGATTATGATGTGTTATATAGAAATTTAGGATGTGAAAGGTGGGTGGTAATTGTCTGTGGAAGAGAAGACTTATAGTCGAAGCAGGAGCCAAAATTTGCCCAGGGAGCTGGAAGTCAGATTTAGAGGCTTCTAAGTAAGTCTAGTGTTGCTATGTTCCTGTAAACCCTTCAATCCCTGGCTCCAACCTTCTTTTGCAGGTCTATTATGGCTCCCTTTCCATCCCATTTGGCTTCACTGTTGCTCTTCATACAGGATACCCTATCTCCTTCTCAGATAATCTCTCAGTCTTGATTTTCTCCTTATCTCCTTTTCTTAGAGTGCCCACCTACTTCTTTCTGTAAGGGTGATGATTCTTTGATTATCCCACCTTCATTAGCTGGATTGAATGAATCAGTAGGAACTAAATGTAAACAAATCCTTTCCATTTCTTTAAAGAAATCAAAGACATTTCAACTAGTTACTATAAGAAGTCTGTTCCAACTAGGTGAAAGATTTGGTAAAATCCTGTGGATTAATCCCCAAAGGTTGTCTTTCTAGTGCTACAGGTCATGAGCCCCCATTGGTGTGCTTTCCCTCATGATAATCAACGATATCAATTAATTAGATTTTAGAAAGGGATATTTTACAAAATTGTTATAGTATGAACAATTATCCAAAAATAACCCCGCCAAAAAGTTAGTCATTCAATCATACCAGTATACAGAGAATGCAAAGAGCTCAATCAGAGAACACACCTCACAAAGGAGTAACATACATCCTAGAAGTCCTGTCGCTGAACTCTTTAAGATGTTGTCCTAAGCATATGTAAAGCCCAGTGGAATTACTCCTTGGCTAGGGGGGTTGGGGAAGGGAGGAGGGAAGGGAAAGAATATGAATCATGTAACCATGGAAAAAATATTGTAAGTCAATTAATTAAATAAATTTTTCCAAAAAAAATGATGTTGTCCTAAGGTAGGATATTCATTTTTAAAAAATTAGACACTTTTTAGTACTTTAAATTGGTTGTCTGCTCTTACAGGAACATTAACAACATGATTATGAGAAGTTAAAAATCTGTCAGACATTTCTTAGCTCACAAAGTCTCCCTCTAGCCCAAAGTGAGACTGGGGAGGAGATGTAGGTTGGTGCCAATATTCTCTCACCATCCTACTCTCAAGTGGACCCTTCACAAATATGGCTCTCTCTCCTTTGGAATGCCAGAAACTCAAATATCTTTCTTAACTGGCTTCCTAGGTTTGTACTGAGATTGGGAAATAGAAGGGACTGAAGGAGTGGAGATTTTTCCTCTAATATGTACACAGAATTCTGGCTCATTGGCCAACTAAATGAATGATCATACCCTACGGATAGTAGTCAGATTGATATCTCTTGCTAATCAGAAGTGAGGGTGACAGAGGAGAACTTTCTGTTTCCCACATCCCCAAAGGATTATTAGATGGTTAACTCAAAATTACAGAAGAGGTTGTGCATGAATGGTTAAAGAGTTGAAGTACCGTAACACTTGAAAATTTTATAATATCAAATAAATATTATTAAAATATACTTGTGGGTGGGCTTACATGAAGAAAATATAATGGAAAGATATTAAACGTTCTGTCTTCTCATGGAATTAGATGGGCAAATAGTAGAAACAAGAAGAAAAAAGCAACAAGAACAGTCTAGGTATTTCAAAGAAATAATGTGAACCATTAAAATTGTTTTGCATTTAAGCAAAGGGGGAAAGGAGAAAATGGAACTGATGAGAAATCTAAGAAAATATTTTAGATGACTGACATAGTCTATGCCACGTTTAACTGAGCAAAGTATGAGACTTAAATTATTTGCCTTCAGTGACCCCTGAAAAGGGCTTATTTTTGTGGTTTGAATATAAAAAGCTCCGAAATGCTAATCATTCCATCTGGAAATCAAAATCGTAAACTGTTAGATTAATGAATGTTTCCCACCAGCTCTCACATGCAGAATAGCAAAGACATTGCTGGCAATTTGTTTTGACAAAAGTGATTAGAATTTTTTTCAGCATTTTCAGTCCTGGGATTGAGGAAAGCAAACCCATTTGAGTGTAATTCAGTAATACACTAATCTTTATTAAAGTACAGAATGCTACTAAGTTAATTATATAATGTCAATAAGAACAGGGATAAAAGAAACAAACCCTTCACAAGTTTGTAATCTTAAAAATAAAACAATGCTTCAATAGTGATCTTGTGTGCCACTTAAAATATTTTAAAAACAAAATTATGCACAGTTTCCAGAGTGATTTTAATGTATAGATCATGTGGTGGGGTGTAAGTAATTTACTTTCCTTTTTTTAGACATAAAATATTTAAAATACTTTATATTAGATGTAATCTCATAGTGTCATGTCTCTTAGCATCTACTGGGTATGACCAACTGGACATGACCCTACTGGGAGTAGGTAGGGGGGATGGTGAACAGAGATACTCAGCTGGTCCCCCAATATCTCTATTTGCCATACCTATAAATTTATAAACCAAAATACCCCTCCTTGACCACCACATCCCTCTATATTTTGAGGACAAGGACTATCTTTGGTATAATGCTTGGCATATGATCAGTGCCTAATAATATTTTTTATTCATTCATTGGTCTATTCATTAGCTTCTGCTGAAACTGAAAGTACTAAATCATGATAGACTAGTCCTTAATGCCCATTAAAAGTGCCCAGATTTTGGTGCAACTTGGGGGGGAGCATATTCATTATCCACTCTTCTAGCTACTTTCCTATTAGGGTGGGTATTCTAGTGGGGGACTCAGATGCACAGAAACATAAGCAGACCCCTTGGGATGTGGGCTACAACCCCCAAACCTGACCTCCACTCTTCCTTCATGCTGTACTTCTATGTGTCCTGATATTGAGGGGAAATCATCTATTAAGAAATTACCATGTATCAAACACTCTGTGCTAGGGCTATGAAATAAACCCAAGACCACCTCTGCCTGCCTTTATGGAGTTGCAGATTCTAATGCTGGAGAAAATGTGCATATAAAGGAAGAGTGGTCAGGGAAGGGATGATCTGGGAAATCACAAAAATTGCGAGTAGAATAATAGAGCAGTCCACTAATGTACTCATTCCTGGGTTATTAGCAATGTGTTTTGCTTAGGTTTCTCAGACAATAAGGAAATACTGGGGGGGTTAGGAATAGTGGGGTACATTTGCAGGGAAGAAAATAGCCAGAGTAAAGGTGAGGATGTAAAGAAAGAAAGAGAAAAAAAGAAAGAAAGGCCTGGATAAATACCAATTCTGGGATTAAAATACTGTTTTAGTCCTCAAACTGTTTTTGATACACACACACACACAAACACACACACACACACACACACACACACACACACATATATGGAGAGAGACAGAGAGAGAGAGAGAGAGAGAGAGGGGGAGAGGGAGAGGAGCCTGTCTTGGTCAAGGATAGAGTGAAAAGAAATACTGAAAAAGAGTTATATTTATATAACTCTCTCTATGTCTATATCTATATTACATGTTATATAATATATATGGCCATATGTAGTCTACATTTATTTTATAAAAGTTTTAAATTTATATATACTTTAATATATAGTAAATATAAAATATATATTAAAGTTTATTTATAAAAGTTATATCTATCCTTCCTAAATGAAAGGATATTGATTTGGAAATTAATAATACCCTCTTCTTTCTTGGGAGGTTAATGGACTATGGTCTTAGATACTTTAGAATTTACATTAAAATTTTATAAAATTTAATTTATCTAAGGTCAGTTTTAATTTGAAAAATAATAATAGTTCATATATGTTGTGCTTTAAGGTTAGAAAAGCACTTCATACTATCTCATTTGATCTTAATCATCACCATGTATATTAGTGTTTTTATTATTATCCTTGTTTTCTAGAAACTCAGAGGGAATAGATGACTTGCCCATGATGGTATCCCTGGCCAGGTTTTAATGTCATCCTGAGGCTGCTAGGTCCTTCAGTGTATAATAAAATGCAAGATCTGCAGTCAGGAAGACCTGAATTCAAATTTCAACTAATATTCTTAGTCTCCTTATAACTCTAGGCAAGTCACTTAACTCCTTTATGTCTCAATTTCCTCAGTTGTAAATGTTTGTTGTTCAGTCATTTCATCATGTCTGACACTTCATGACCCCCTTTGGGCTTTTCTTGTCAGACACTGAAATGCTTTGTCATTTCCTTCTTCACCTAATAATAAGGACAAATAAACTGAGTCAAATAAGTGACTTGCTCAGAGTTACACAGCTATTAATTGTCTGAGGTCAGATTTGAACTCAGAAAGCTGTCCCCAGTTCTAAAAATCACCTAGTTTATGAGGATTAAAAGAGATAACATAAGGAAAGTATTTAGCAATCTTTACAGCACTCTGTAAATATTAGTTATTCATGGCTTTAGGGTCAGGTTTCTATCTCCTCTCCTATGTTGCCTTTCTGTTTAATGTTTTATTTAAAGAAATAAACATTTAAAAAAATAACTTTGACAATTTAAACTTTCTAGTCTTGCTTCTCTAATCCCCACCAAAAATAAATAAATGAAAGAACTTTTTTTAAATCAAAAAAATCTCCTACATTTCAGATGGGTGCTATTCTCATATTTGATTTAACTTTATTTTAAAACGTACACAAGCCTTTCCCAAGGAATGAATTCAATACATTTCAGGAGTCCATAAGAGTCTTGGAAGCCTAGTAAAGACATCTAGGCATTAATGACTTGGAGCATCAAAGGAGACTTCTTTGTCTACTAAATCTCAACAAACTACCAGAGTTCTATTCCATTTTCACCAGTTTAATTTATTCATTGGCATATCTTGGTGTACCAACCAAGGTCTGGCCTGGCTAACAGCAATCAGACTGCATGTTCTCTCCTTTCCCAGACTATATCAGGCTGTCCCTCCCTCCCCTTCTTTTTACCTCCATTTCCTAGACTTCTGAGGTCTCCTTACATATTCATGGCCAAGGCAAGCCCTCCACATGTCATAGTCCACCAACTCTGCCAGATTATTCAACTTTTTCCCCCCCAATAAACATTTTTTCTTGTGTTACTTCAAGTACCCAGAACTCTGTAATGCGACTGAGGGAGAAACGAACAGAATATTCTGGAAACAGGCAATGCTTATTTATAAGTATTTCTTAACAGTTCTCTCATTACAAATGGCGACTCAGTTCTAATTGTATGCTGGTGAAAGCCCAAAGAGAATGGAACTATGTATCTAAAATGTCAAGAATCCTAAACCCAATGCCACTTAGTATTTCTCCTATCCACTTGGATTTTGAGCTCTTTTCTCCGATGCGACATTCTGAAAAGCTCAACGCGGCACCGATGGGTCATCCTTCAAGCAAGCAGCAGCCAAAGCAGTCTTAATATAGAAGAGAAAAAAATGAAAGGTTTTCAAGTATATTGTTGATTGAGGAACATGGAAAACATCATTTAAAAGCCTTATAAATTACCATCCCCTCCACGGCTGCTAAATTTCTCTTTGTTTTATTTCATGCAGCTGGTCGGAATGATGACAGAGTGGTCTGTGATTATGGGCCGACATTAGATGCCAGCTGAAATGGACACTAAAGGAAGAAACCAGGATCCTGCATTTATAATTCCCGCTCGCTTGGCACTGGACCAACTTTACAAATATACAGCCCCCCTTCCCCCCTTTTTTTTCCGTAAATCCCATGGCCAATGAATGCTGCTATGGCAACGAGAGCCTGCAAAGCCAGGGGGCCTGGGATATAAACAGAGGTTTTAGAACATCCTGGTAACAGGGAGCCTGGTGGCAGAATCACAGAAAACTGGAGGCTATTATCACTCTTCTCTTACTGAGGACGCACGACCTCCCCCCACCCTCCAATTTATTTACCTGAGCCATTGAATCCATCGCAACCAAGCTCCGAGGGCTCTAATTACTCTGATGGTTTTCATTTTCAATTATTGTATGGTTCATTCAAATCACACAGGTACATTTCCACCAGTTATGTGAAGCTTCCTAAAATAGACCTTTAGAAACAGAGCACAGCTGTCAAAATAATGTTATCGTTTCCCAGAATCTGTTTCTAAGATAGTTATTCCAAAGAAATTTAAAAGTTATATTCCTATATTAGCACACTAAGTAGTTCATACCAGTTTAGTAAATCAAATATTCCATACTGCTAGCTTAATAAGATGGGGAGTCATGCATGAAATGATTGCCAGGTTAATGACACAGGGAGCCATGCATGGCATGTATTTGCATATAATAGCACAGAATGTTCCCCTAAATCCTTGAAATTACTCATCAATTCTTAAACAGGCATTTAACTAAGTCCTCATTCAGAATAGGAAAGAAAGTAAAGAACCACCTACATTTTTAAAGTGATAGATAGAAGCTAAACAAAACCTCAAGGACTATTACTGGTTGGCAATTGTAGCTTGGGGACCATGCCACGGATCTGTGAAAACAAACAAACCCAGTGTCTGGCAAGGAAGCCAGCTCTGGGCATCCCACCAGGTTCTACATTGCATTCCTTCCTGGATTAGAGTCTTGGACCCGGAATGGGGAAGCTTTGCTGCTAAGCATGGGGAATGGAGAAGAGACTCTTTAGGATACTTCAGGAAATGGCTGGAGAAAAAAATAATAGGCTGTCAAACGTTCTGAAGAAACCAAATCTAGGAAATGTGGTTGGGAGAGAGCTCCAGAAGACCTGGACTTGAATTCTGCTTCAAATTCTTCCCACCTAAACTATCCTCGAGCAAATCACTTAAGGTTTTTGGAGGCACTGTTTCCTTATCTGTAAAATGGACATGATGAAAATCTCTATCTCATAATGGTATAGAGAGAATTAAATAATATAATGTTAAATTAAATACTCAAATTTTAAATTAAATAATATAACATTATATTAAATGATATAATAAATAAATGATATATGATATATTATATATAAATAACTATATATATATATATATACATATATGTTTAGCTAATAAGAACTCCCCACATTTACTGGGTACCAAGGCACCCAGTAAATGTGGGGTTTTCTTATTAGCTAAACCAAGTAAATTATCTTTTCCATAGCAACCACTACAAATGAGACCATTAGAGGAACTTTGCCCAACATGGCCTCCATCATTCTTAACACCTTGGTGTAACTAGATCCCACTACATATTTCCAATACCAATTAATGATACAGAAAGTAAGGAAATTACTTATATCTTTATGCAAAGGCTCTTTTCATGATTAAAATTATATTACATTTCATTATTGACTTATTAGATCATGCTTTCCGTCCTCTTCATTCACTGATCCTATTCTCCATGAAGTGGGTTACATGTTCTGCCACTAAAAACAAATGGAAATGGTGGGTGGGGGGAGCGGTCAACGTGGTGGTGGGAAGGAAATTGACTACAATTTGATTTTTAAAAGTAAAACATATCCTAAAACATGCAATTTACCAAATACCCTGCTGTTTTTTTCTAATAAACTCCATTACCAAAAATTAATACAATATCACCTGGCTTATCTGCCTCCTACTGCAGAATTTTATTAACATGCATAAGTATTAACAATCATCAGGGATTTTTTTCAATTTTTTTTAACCTTTGGAACATCTCATAAGGGAGACATTCTATAATTTCCTTAAATTGGCACTGGGAAAATTAGGAGAAACAGACTTTTAAAGAAGCAATGGTTAAGCTATCCCTCAAAGGGCTTTAATTTCCAGTCAGTAAAGCCATAGAAGATAAAATCAGGATCCCAGAGAAGTATTCCTTCTCTGCATAAAAGTTAGCTACAGGTTTCCTATATTTTCCATCTTTCTTCTGTTGGTCCTGAGAGTCTAAGCGAACTGGTATTTGACTTAGGTTAAGGCTTGGCCACCGAAGTGCAAGACTACAGCATACCACTGAAATGCTTTGCAGTAATTCTGTATCATAGAAACATAGATTTGGAGCCAAAGGACCTTAGGGGCCACCAGGTTCAACTCTCTTATTTTACTGATAAGGAATCAGCGTTATGGAGTGTAAGTGACTTGTGCTTGGTCACATATTGGTCACCCAGCCACTAAGTGTCTAAGACAGGAGAAGAACCATGGAGTCCCTATGCCTCGGTGCAGACTCTCAAATTATGATTCAGTTGATGTTAAGGGACATCATTTCTCTCATGTAAAAGTGGAATCAATCCAATAATGTTTTTCCTCTTCAACTCTGCCTCCTAAAATCCCTGGTTCTCTCTGAGGCTCAAGTACTGTCTCCTTCAAAAAAGGCTCTTCTGATCTCCCTTAGTGCTCTCTCCTACCCCAACTGAAATAACTTTATGTGTTTGTGGGTATAATTTTGTGTGTGTGTGTATGTGTATGACTATATATCCATATATAAAACTTTGAATGTATCTGTTAATATGTTGTTGTCTCTAATTAAAATTTAAGCTTCTTAGGGCAAGATAAAAGTCTGTTATCTTTGTTTTCCATCAATTTTTCCCAACCTAGAGAGGAAGTTTTTTGTAATGCAGAAGACAAACCTGAGAGTCAAAATTACTTAGATTATAAATCTTATTTCTGACTCTCTCTTCTCTCTCTCTTTTCTCTCTCTCTCTCTCTCTCTCTCTCTCTCTCTCTCTCTCTCTCTCTCTCNTCTTTATCTCTCTCTCTCTCTCTCTCTCTCTCTCTCTCTCTCTCTCTCTCTCTCTCTCTCTCTCTCTCTGTCTGTCTCTCTGTCTCTCTCTCTCTCTGTCTGTCTCTCTGTCTGTCTCTCTGTCTCTGTCTCTGTCTCTCTCTGTCTCTCTCTCTCTCTCTCTCTGTCTCTGTCTTTGTCTCTGTGTTTGTCTCTGTGTCTGTGTCTGTTTCTCTCTGTCTCTGTCTCTCTGTCTCTCTCTCTTCCTGTCTGTCTGTCTCTGTCTTTGTTTCTGTCTCTGTGTCTCTGTCAATATCTCTGTCTCTGTCTCTCTCCATCTTTCTCTCTGTGTCTGCTTGTCTGTCTCTGTCTCACACACACACACACACACACACACACACACACACACACACACACACACACTCCTGATAAATTCATTTAAACTCTTAGCATCCCAGGCAACTCTAAGATTGCAAGTTGTAGAGAGTGCTGATTTATATTGAGATAGGTTGGATATAGGTTTTCCATGTTTTCAATCCTTCCTCCGTTGTTACTGAGAGCCTAAGCTATAGAGAGTTTCCTTACTTGGGATTGTCTTGTGCCCCTGAAACACTGAAATGAAAGATAGTGTCCTCACCCTTCTCCTTCTATCCTATCCCATACTTAGTGCACAGTGGGCACTTAATAAATGAATAAATGTTTCTAGCATTACAATTGAATTAAATGGAAGTACTTTGAGTCAATACTAAAAAGGTTACACATGGACAGAAGTTTGGGGATAAATAAACAAAGCCACACTTTTTTTTAATTCCAGTGTTTCCTGAAGTGATAATTACTTCTCATTGGAAAATGAGCACTTTTTCAGTTAGACTCATAGCGTGGCTAGGGCACAAAATAGTAACCAATGACGTTGCCTTAGTGTTTCTGACAGAAGTGTTTTGACTAGTCAAATACTTAGATGCTTATCATTTATAAGGCTATCCAACAGATATATGGTGCATATTTGGTAAAGAGCCATATGAAGGCATTCTATTTTTCATTAATATTTGCTTTCATTTTTAAATATACAGCATTATATATAAGCCAACAACAATATTTTCCATATAACTTGTAAATATTTAACAAATTATAATAAATTTACTTATTGAAGAGAAACAAATTCTTACATTAGCTATGTTCAAAAATCTATGCCTCATTTTCTTTTCCCCCCACCTGCCTCCAACTCTTCCCCACTCCCTAAGCATATTTTAGGAAAGTCATTGAATAGAATCACAGAATCAGAAGAGATCTTGGTGGCCATCAAGAACAACCTGTTTCTGGTCCAGGATGTCCTCTGCCATGTGTATAAGTGGTCACTGGGCACCTTCCTAATGAGGGAAAATCCACTTTCTTCATGAGATAACCCATGAACCTTTCAGACATTTTAAGCCAATAATATTTTAGTATAAGTATTTTGTATTTTTTGTATAAATAAATGATATTTATTGTTATTGTTTTCTCTGACAATCAAGTCTAAATCTGCTTCTTTATCATTCTTCCCAGTTGTTCTTAGCACTGGCATTTGGAGCCAAGGAGACTAGCATGTCTCTCTCTTCCACATGACCACTATTCAGGTATTTAAAGATATCTACAATGTCCCTTGGAAAATCTTCCTTTCTTTAGCCTAAACATCCTTCCTTCTTTTCACCCAATCCATTTGTGGCATGAACTTGAAACCTTTACCATGAACCATGTCCTGGGTTTGGAATTAGAGGGAATTTCCTTAAGAAGTAAATTACTTCTATTTTTTACACATAGAACCTTGAGCAAGCCCTTTGGGCTTCTACTTCCTTATCTGACAGCTTGGGTCTAAATTAGATTATTTCTGACATCCTTTCTACCTTTAAGTATATGATCCTAAAGCCATCCTTATGAGTTAAGAAAATGTAATACAAGTTATTTGAAGAAAAAATAGGGTTTAAAAAATCTTTCTTTTGATTTTTCAAAGAGTGAATAGGAAATTATAAAACATGGTTAAAGTGTCACAGTGTCCTATAACACTCAGGAGTACAGCTAGAACTTGATTAAAATATAATTGTGAAATAGTTAACAAAATAAATAAAAATATAATAAAACATAGAGAACATTACATTTTAAAATTAAGCCAGTGTACAGTCTGCATAAATTCTTATATATGGTTTAGTGATCCACATTTCTATGTGAGTATGATGCCACTGGATTAGGCTTTCTCAGAGTGGTTTTCCTTGTGGCCACTTGCAATGAGATTCTAACATTAGACATATAAATTAATATGATATAATATTTAAAATGACTACCACTGGCAGCAGCAGTAGTAGCAGCTATTATTGGTGATCGGAAGTAACCATGCATATTGTAACTTGGGCAACCATAGAAGGTAGAATTAAATCTGAGACAAATACATCAATACCTTGTTTAGCATCTATAAACATTTTTTCTCTGGAGTAAATTTTCTACATAGCTGCATTTTTTAAACACCAAAAAACCCTTAAACACCAAAACTTTTTAAAATTTGAATCATTCTTTTCATTGATTTCTTTCTAAAATAATTTACACATTTCCATGTCTTTGAAAAAACTGAATATAATTGTGATTTTTCTTGTTGTATGAGAGATATCAAACTCAAATAGGAAAAAAGGCAACTAAATCATATATAAGGATCCCTGAAAGCCATATATTGACTCAGAAAACCACATATTAACATTAGCTATGTTTTATTTTATTATTATTTATTTTGTTAAATATTTCTCATTTACATTTTAATCTCATTTAGGAAGCAATAAGGATTATTTTAGGAAATATGCTTCAACCCTCCAAGATACTTACTTTTGATTTATACTGTGTATTGGATGTCCTCAAGAAAGGGAAGTCAGAAAGGAAATCTTTATCTAGGAAAAATAGGAGAGGATCCAAATTGAGTATAAACTTGAGGCCATAGTAAGTCAGAATCACAGCTGGAAGAAAGGAAGTAGGGAAAGACTTTTGATTCAAAGTTATCTCTCTAGGGTTCAGGAGGAAAACTTCCAAAAGTTTTATTGAAATAACTATTAGTCTAGAGTAATTTACCTTTTTAAAGCACTTCTGGAGATTTTGTAAAGAGGTTCCTTGTCTAGATACTGTTTCAGGCAAATGACTCAAGTTTCCTTCTAAATATGAGCTTCTGTGATTCTAAATATGACCTCTGTTCCTACCTTGCTCCTTTCTTAGAATGATTCCTTGTTGAATTATAATATTAATGCTGGAATGAGCATTGAGATATCCTTATATTATTATGTAATATTGAGATTCGTGGGCCATTTGTCTCTACACAAAAATTCTAGACTGAATTCTTTCGTTGACTTTTCTATTCCTTTTTCTTTTTTAAAGATGTTCCCCCTTCACAGTCAATAGTATTTTTTTTCCTGCTTCATTCTTTCCTCTTTGCTCACTTTACTTATAAGCTAAGTCACCGAGCTTAAGGATAGTTCGTCTCTCACCAAAGGAGGAAAATACTTGGAGTTTGTGACTGATTTTTTTTTATTTCTGCGGTCCAAGAAGAAATACAGTTTATATATTAGTCATATAAATTTAGTGTTAGAATACTTTAAATTAACCTGTCTTTTATGGAATAATGTACATAGAATCAGGAAAAACTGGGTTCAAATCCAGCCTCAAATGTTTACTGTCTGACCCTTAACAAGCCTTTTTATTTAACTATGCTTCATATTTCTCATTTTTAAGATGAAGGAGTTGCATTCAGTGGCTTCCAAGGTCCCTTCTAGTTCCAAATCCATATTCTTATGATCCTTCTAATACAGATTTTCCATTTTTGCCATCTTTGAATTTCTCTTATTACTTGTAATTGGAGAAGATTTTCATAATGTCATGGATAGTTAGAATTTTTAAGTGCTCTGCAATATAGAAAATCAAACTGCTACTTTGATACTTTGATGCTACCTAGCCTAAGAAACTAATTCCCATGTTCCCACTCCCACCTCCCTGGGTCCCAGAAATTCCAGGAGGTAGAAGGACAAATAAGAAGTCAAGTAGCTCCAACTGCCAGGCATCACCTCCCCCCTGGCTCATGCCAAGTTCTATATTCTAACTAGGGAAAACTGCCAACTTACCCCATGAAAATATGGCAGTATGATTTTTATATATTACAGCTCATATGCTTTGACCTATTATCTATTGGGAAATAGCTCTGAAACTTATATGTTGATATCAAATTTTCTTCCTATTGGATTTTATCTTTTGGCCAGATCTGTAACTTCTCTTTTTGAGGGGAAAAAGAAGGGGGAACCCCTTTTACCAATGAAGATCAGCAATTGGTCTGTAACTTTTAGTCATAGAGAATTGCCTACACAAGGAGAGATTAAATGACCTCTCCAGAGTCATACAACTAGTGACTTTGATTTGAATATGTCTCTTTAGTTGTCTATTGATTATGCCTTGCTGCCTCTTAGGTAACTTGGAAATCAAACTTTTAGCACTGATACTTAACGAAAAAATAATGATAATGATTTTTAATGATGTAATTTTAAATAAAAATATTTATTATGTTCTAATCAATGAATTAGCAGGTGTTTACCTGTTATTGCTGGTCTCTCAATATGCAAAGTGAAAAAAGACTTCATGAAGAAGATGATGTTTGAGTCGTGTCTTTTTTTAACTCAAACCTGACTTAGAATCAATGCTGAGTATTAGTTCCAAGGCAGAAGAGCAGTAAGGGTTAGGCAATGGGATGAAGTGACTTGCCCAGGGTACCACAGCTGGGAAGTGTCTGAGTCAAGATTTGAACTCAAGACATTCAGTTTCCAGGCATTACTTTTTAATCACTGAGGCACTTAGTTGCCCCTCAAGTTGTGTCTTCAAAAAAAGAGAGGGATTCTATGAAGTAGCAGTGAGGAAGGAGTACATGCACAGATATTAGAGATAGCTAATAAAATGCACAGAGACAGAAGATGTCATGTGTGAGGAACAGAGAGATGACTAGTTTGACTGGACTGCAGAATGAGGAAGATATAATAATGTCTAAACTGGAAAGATATGTTGGATCCAGATTATGAATGACTCGAAATTCTAAACAGAGGAGTTTATGTTTTATCCTAGAGGCAAAAGGAAGTCAGTAAATTTTACTAAGCTGGGGAGAAGCATGATAAGATGTGAGTTTTAAAAACTCACTTTGGAGAACTCTCTTCAAGATGATAAAATGTGAGATAGCGGTATAGCTTAGCTTTCTCACAACTACTATAACAAAGATTATTTTTTTAAAGAACTCTGGAAGAAGAGATGAGTTAGAAGTGCAAAAAAAAACCTGCAGCTAAAGCCTAGAATCTGATGTCTCTCTCTGTCTCTGTCTCTGTCTCTCTGTTTCTGTCTGTCTGTCTCTGTCTGTCTGTCTGTCTCTGTCTCTCCCTCTGTCTGTCTGTCTGTCTCTGTCTGTCTGTCTGTCTTGTCTCTCTCTCTCCCTCTGTCTGTCTGTCTGTCTGTCTTGTCTCTCTCTCTCTCTCTCCCTCTGTCTGTCTGTCTGTCTGTCTCTGTCTGTCTCTCTCCTTCTCTCTCTCTCTCTCTCTCTCTCTCTCTCTCTCTCTCTCTCTTTGAATGTATATCCAGTCCCTGGTTCTAATTGGTAGTCAAAGATCAGGCCAGACCAACATCAGTGCTTCAAGTGACAGACATAATAGGGTCTTCCATGAAAAATTAATTTTGTGCAATCTCTTTGACTAATGACACAGTTTCTGTGTAGCACCAATATCCACAAAATAATAAAAGAACTAGGCTAAAGGGAGGCATATGGCTGATGAAGGACTTACATAAGGACATGCACAGCAAGAAGAACAGAGAGTCATACTTGCTTTACAATCTATACTGGTACAGTAGTACCTACACAGGTAGAGTCAGAAACTTCATCAAAATATTGGAGTAGAAACTCCTAAATTATAGGGAGCTATAACCATGCAAGTCCCACCACTCATCAAAATAAAAGTGAGTCAGATACAGCTCCAGTTAATATCAAGGGCTCAGAATGAAAAGAAAATAAAGTTATCTGGTGTGCAACATCTGCCTAAATAAATTCAGAGAAGTCATTTGAGGCCATAAGGGAAGGAAAAGATAGTAAGTGGGAGGTTCAGAAAGAAATAAGAGAAAATAATGAAGACAGATCTCATATGGAGGTGGGAGTTAGGGGCAAAAATGAGAGCAGGTTAAGTAGTAAGTGATGAATGAATGGGAAGTAAAAAACAGAGAACAGGAAAATAGAGCTCCTCCTAAGGAAAAATGAAAAATTGAACTTTTTCAGAGGCATAGAATCACGGAATTGAAGATTTGGATATTATCTCAGTGGCTACATTGGCCAATCTATACACAAAAGGATTCCCCATTATAACATACCTGTCATCCAGTCTCTGCTTAAATCTCTCCAATGACAGGGAAAGCAATTCCTCCTAAGGAAATGGCCTTTTCTGAAATCTTTTGAGACAGAGGATATTTAGTAGAATTATAGAAATGCTTTCATTTTCAAAAAATAGGATGAAAGACAACAAGAGTACTATATCCTTGTGAGTATTAAATGAGATCATAAAGTCCCTGGTACAGTATTTGGTGCATAGTTGGAGCTTAATAAATAATTGTTCCCTCTCCCTCTCTATCTACTAAATTTTAAGATAAAAAGAGTGAATATAGGAATATTGTGACTGAAATAAGTGGAAAGGGAATACAATTCAACTCAGAAAAATATTTTATTAATAACATAGTGGATCATATCACCAGTCTAAATACCAGAGAAGATGCAGAAGTTAATTAAAACACAATTCCTGGTACTGCAGAGCCTCTAGTTGAATCAGGGGATGAGGCAAAATTACAACTAGAATAAGTCTTAGAGAATCACTTAAATGCACAATGAAACATGATAAATGCATCATAATGATCTAGAAATAAAAGGTGATATCGTAAACAAATTAGAGGAACACAGAATAGTTTAACTGTCACATATATGGTTAAGAGAAGAATTTATTATCCAGGAAGACATCAAGACTACTATGAGAAATAGAATTAGTAATTTTGATTACATTAAATTAAAAAAGGTTTTGTACAAACAAAATCAATGCAATCAAGATTAGAAAAGAAACAACTGGGAAAAAGTGTTACAGCAAGTATCACTAGAAAAGGCTTCCTTTCCAAAATATGTAAAGAACTGAGGCAATATATATAAAAATACAAGCCATTCCTCAATTGATAAATGGTCAAAGGATAAGAATAGGATGTTCTTAGATGAAAAATCAAAACTAGCTATAGTCATATGAAAAAAATGCTCCAAATCACTATTGATTAGAGAAATGCAAGTCAAAAAAACTCTGAGATACTATCTCACACCTCTCAGATTGTCTAATATGACAAAAAAGGAAAATGATAATTGCTGGAGGGAATATGAAAAAACTAGGACTCATACACTTGGTAGAGCTGTGAACTGATCCAACCATTCTGGAGGGCAATCTGTAAACATATCCAATGAACCATAAAACAGTGAATACCTTTTGACCCAGCAATACCACTACTAGGTCTGAATACCAAAGAAACAAAAGATTATCGGAAATGACCTACTAGTACAAAAATATTTACTGTAGCTATTTTTGTGGTAGAAAAAATGGAATTTGAAGAGACATCTATCAGTTGAGGAATGGCTGAATAAGTTGTGAAATATTGTTGAAATTGAATACTATTGTGCCATAAGAAATGATGAATGGTATGACTTCAGAGAAACTTGGAAAGACATATGAACTGTTGCAGAGTGAAATGAGCAGAACCAGAGGAACATTTTATACAGTAACAGAAATATTATGTGATGATCAACTGTGAATAACTAAACTATAATGAGAATGCAAAGATCCAAGACCATCAACAAGATTAATGCTAAAAAATGCTTATCCACTCTCATAAAAGGAACTGTCATAGTAAAAATGCAGATAGAATTATACTATTTCTACATTATTTTCTTCATGAGTTTTTTCTTGCATGTGATATATATATACATATATATATATATTCTTTCACAACATGAGGAATATGGAAATTTTTATTGCATGAAAACACTTATAACAGACTGTTTGTTATCTTCTAGAGGGGAGAAGGGTTATGGGAAGGGGGGAAGAATTTGGACTGCAAAAGATCAGAAAGCAGTTGTTTTAAAAATTGTTTCTATATGTAATTGAAAAATAAAAGGCATGGGGAAAAATAAATGCATAGTGAAGGCACAAAAGAAAGTCATCTATGAAATAATATGGGGAAATCATTATCAGCAAAAGAGATGAGAAAGGATTCTATAGGAGAGGAGACATTTACAATGGACTTGAAAGAAGAGATTTTGCTTGCCAATCAAAAGCAAAAGGGAGGACATTTCTTTTTTATTTTAATTTAATTTTTTATTTTTTAGAAAAAAATTTTTCCACGGTTACATGATTCATGTTCTTGCTCTCTCTTCCCCCCACCCCTCAAAACCCCTGTAGCCAACATGCATTTCCACTGGTTTCTTCAAGTGTCATCGATCAAGACCTATTTCCATATTATTGATAATTGTTCTGGGGTGCTCATTAAGAGTCTACATCCCAAATCGTGTCTGCATCAACCCATGTGTTCAGGCAGTTGTTTTTCTTCTGTGTTTCCACTCCTGTATTTCTTCCTCTGAATGTGGGTAGCGTTTTTTCCATAAATCCCTCAGAATTGTCCTGGGTCATTGCATTGCTGCTAGTACAGAGGTCCTTTACATTCGATTGTACCAAAGCATATTGGTATCTGAGCATTGTTTTGATTTGCATTTCTCTAATTATTAGAGATTTGGAACACTTTCTCATGTGCTTATTGATAGTCTTGATTTCTTTATCTGAAAATTGCCTATTCATGTCCCTTGCCCATTTATCTATTGCAGAATGGCTTGATTTTTTGTACAATTGACTTAGCTCCTTGTATATTTGAGTAATTAGACCTTTGTCAGAGTTTTTTCTTATAAAGATTTTCCCCCAGTTTTGTTGTTTCCCTTCTGATTTTAGTTGCATTGTTTTTGTTTGTACAAAATTTTTTAATTTAATGTAATTGAAATTATTTATTTTACATTTTGTAATTTTTTCTAACTCTTCCTTGGTTTTAAAATCTTTAAAAGGGAGGACATTTTACTCAGACAATAGAAGCCACAATGCAGGGAGGAGATTCATACCTTTGAATGACAACCTCCTAGAAGAGAAGGGTGCTTTCCCTATGCTGTTACCTGGGACGAAAACTTCTCATTACAGCTAAATTGAACAGAGGGGACGGCAGTAAGATGGTTCAGTAAATTGAGAATCAAGCTGAGAGATAGGAGGTCTTAAGTCCAAATGTGAACTCAGACACTTCCTAACTGTGTGACCTTGAGCAAGTCACCTAATACCAATTACCTAGCCATTAAGACTCTCTTTTTCTGGAACCAATGCTTCACATCAACTCTAGGACAGGAGACAACAAGTTGTGTTTTTGTTTTTTTCCAAAGGAACAATTATCTATGTCTTGGACTTTTATTTATTTTTAAAATATTTCTCAACTACATTTGAATCTGATTCTGGCCTCTGGAAATTGCTACCAACAGGAAAGAGGCATTAGTCATTGATCATAGCCAGGGCAAAGGCGAATACTAAAATGGCATGCAATCCCAAATAATTTAAGGGCTCTCCTAAAGCAATCTGCTTTTAGCAAGGTAAGGAAAGTTAAAAATGGAACGAAGTCAATCTAGATGCACAAAGACTCAAAATTCATTGCTCTCAATTAAATTGAATGAGGATAAGGATTGTTTCCAAGTACATCAATCAAAGAAAGCATTTTTAGTAGGAAAACAGAAGTCAGGGGGGTATGCACTGAGACATAACCCCATATTAATAAAATCTGTTAGCTGCATGCCATATATCATAGAAAAGGACCGTTTGGCAATTCATTGACCCAATGCATTAGGAAAACCAGATCATGGAGAGAATGCTCCTTAGGTCAGGATTTTAGCAGCATCTTTTGTGGAGTTCTCACAATATGAATGTACCAGCCCAGGGCTGGTGATGCTCATGTGTGAAGCATTCATGATAAATCAATTGTTAAGTGCTAGGGAGTTGCCAACATGCATCAAGATTGAGTCACAGGAGCAATCAAAGCATTTCAGTACCAAGGACATGTCATACACTGTGCTAGTCAAGGGAGATACAAAGACAAAAATTAACAGTCCCTGCCTTCAAGGAGTTTATATTCTGACTGGAGAGATGATCTATTATACATATTAGTACAAACAAAATAGAGATTCACAGGACCTGGAATTTCATTAGTATAAGAAACTCCTAGATAAAGAAATTCCATCTACTCATGTAGAACTCATTTTCTGCAATTTATCATGAATTCTTCACACACTTTCTTACTGCGTTGTCCTGGGAAAGTCACTTAGCCTCTGCCTCAGTTTCTTCAACTGTAGAATAGGCATAATAGCAATTACTTCTCAGGGTTTTTATGAAGATCAAATAAAATATTTGTATAAAGCACTTAGCAGAGTATCTCACATATTGTAGGTGCTATATAAATTCTTATTGCTTTCTCTTCTTAGAAAGTTACATGGGATATTGAGAGGCTGTGAGCTTACAGTCAGTGTGCCAATGTCCTGTCTTGAACCCAAGACCACCTGGCTTCAACACTGACTGTCTCTGTTCTACCTGAGGCTGGCTTTTTCTATTCACTGCCCAGTGCCCCTTGTATACAAAATACATAGCAATAAGAAAGTACAAGGTAATTTTAGGGGAATGCACTATCATCTGATAGGTTTGGAAAGGTCAGGTGGTGGAAGAGGCATTTGATCTGTGTTTTGAAAGCAACTAAGGATTCTATGATATAGAAGCAATGAATAGAGTAAATAGAATGAAAACCCTAGGGAGAGATATGAATTGATGTGATGTCAAGTAAATATAATCAGGAAACAATACTACACAATCACAACAATAATGTAAAAAGAAAGAACAATAATAAAATATTAAAAAATGAATTATGTGAAATTACAATGACTAAACTTGTTCCCATAAAAGAGAAGGTACCTCTTCTCCATTATTTTCAGATGTGGGGGAACATGAATATAGAATTCTGCATTTAATATCTATCCTTTTTTAATGTGTTGGTTAATTTTCCTCCAAGTCTAATTCTATTGCCTCATCACTGCATAGAGATGGCTTTGAATTATTGAAGGTGATGACAGGTCTGCCAAGGCTCTACAATGCCAGGAAGCCTCACATGTAGACAGTACAAAGGCAAGAGATCTTATTTTGTTTAGTTGGTTTTCATTTTTTTATTCTCTGAAGGCCAATTCAGTTAATTAAGGAAAGGACTATTATCAGTAATTATCCTGGTAATGGAATTTTTTGGCTTAGGAAATTCATAAAATAAAGAAAATTATAAAATCACCTCGAGTCTTGAGCAGACCCTTTCAACTTCTAAATTAATGATTACCAATTGATGGGAAAGGGAGCAAAAGATGATGAAATTCCAATTCTTTTAAGTTGTCAACAAAAAAATGTTGCCTGCTGTGTATTTTATTTTTTTTATTTTTTTTTAAATTTTTAATCATTTATTAATATTCATTTTTAACATGGTTACATGATTCATGCTCCTACTTTCCCCTTCCCCCGCTGCACTCCCCCCACCCATGGATGATGCACAAACTGGTATTATCATGTGTCCTTGTTCAAGACCTATTTCAAAATTGTTGATAGTTGCATTGGTGTGGTAGTTTCGAGTCCATATCCTCAATCATCTCCTCCTCAGCCCATGTGTTCAAGCATTTGTTTTTCATATATGATTCCTCTCCTACAGTTCTTCTTCTGAATGTGGGTAGCATCTTTACCATAAATCCCTCAGAGCTGTCCTGGGTCATTGCATTGCTGCTGGTACAGAAGTCCATTACATTCGATTTTACCACAGTATATCAGTCTCTGTGTACAATGTTCTTCTGGCTCTGCTCCTTTCATTCTGCATCAGTTCCTGGAGGTCTTTCCAGTTCACCTGGAACTCCTCCAGTTAATTATTCCTTTTAGCATGATAGTATTCCATCACCAGCATATACCACAGTTTGTTCAGCCATTCCCCAATTGAAGGACATCCCCTCCTTTTCCAGTTTTTTGCCACCACAAAAAGCACAGCTATAAATATTTTTGTACAAGTCTGTTTATCTATGATCTCTTTGGGGTACAAAACCAACAATGGTATGGCTGGATCAAAGGGCAGGCATTCTTTTATAGCCCTTTGAGCATGATTCCAAATTGCCAGCCAGAATGGTTTTATCATTTCACAACTCTACCAGCAATGCATTAATGTCCCAATTTTGCCACATCCCCTCCAACATTCATTACTCTCCCCTTCTTTCATTTTAGCTAATCTGCTAGGTGTGAGGTGGTACCTCAGAGTGGTTTTGATTTGCCTGCTGTGTATTTTAAATGTGAGACCTTTGTCCAATGATTGACAAACAGCTACACTGCTGAATCATATCAATCTTAACATCCTTCATTTAAAAGAAACTAGGCAAGGAAGTTACAACTCGTTAGAAGGATAGCTCCCAAGTACTCCTTGGAGAGGAAAGAAAAGAATGGATGGAAAGGATTATTGTGTATACCCAATTGCAAAATAAAATGTTATTTCATGGGATATTTGCTATTCAAATATCACAGGACCAATGCTAAATATTTGCAAAAATCCACTATGAAAATATCTGCAGGTTATATACCAACACCGGTTTCTGAGGAAAAAGCATTTAGAGATATCCTGTGAAGAACAGAATAAGAACTTTCTCATTGAATAAACAAACCCTCTCATATTTGATCAAATCATCCATTATATTGAAAGGAAGGAGAATATATAGGATAGCATGGCTCAGGAAGAAGGATGAAAGAGGCCAAGAGCTTGCACGTTAATACTGAACCTTCTGGACTTTGGTGGGGGGAGCTTTCTTCAAGAAAACGATTTGTAGTTGTTAACCATAGCAGGTACCAAACATCATATAGAAAAAACAAACAAACAAACAGATCTTATATTAACAGTCAGAAAAAAATGTTGATGTAAGAGAAAACCCTGTCTCTTAACAGCCAGACTCTTGTTTCACCAGAGAGAGCTAAAATCAGAATCTGTAAAAAGCCAGAAGAATAAAACTGATAAAAAGAGATGGAAACCAGTTTATATAAACCAAACCTGAAACCTAAGTAAGCAGTTGCATATTTAATGGAACATAAATGAGAGAAATAACATTAATACTGAGAAAAATATTTTTAGCAAGTAGTTTTTCCAATGTCAATGAATTACCCCCTGACACCGAAAAAATAACAAGAGTTCAGAAAAGTGATTTAGCCAGCAAATACCTAACTTACTTGCTAAATAGGGAGAGGTAGATACCAAAGACAACACCCAAAGAGTTTAGAGTATAAACTCATTTGTAAACTCTTAAAAAGAAAGATAATGGGCAAGTATGCCCAGTATCACCTCAAAGCAGAAAGAAGCAAAAATGGGTAAAATCAATTTAAAGAAAGTAAGGAAGAGGTCAAACTAAGTAAAACTTTCTCAAGAACAAACAAGTATTAAAATGCAGGCTAGACTACACACAGGAGAAAAATGGAAATGATTTGCAAAATTATTGTGGCATCATTTTAGTCATCAAAGACTCTGGAACAAGTACCCTTAGACCCTAATACCAAAGTCCTGATATACTTATGGATGAAGGAAAAATGGAACTAAAAAGAACAAATACATGACAAATAACTGGAGGAGTCCCAGTTTACAGGAAGTAGGTCCATGATGGAGGTGGCAGAAAAGTGAGGGATTTGCCTGAATGATACTCAGGGTTTCTGAAGAAGGGGAAGGCATGAAGATCATGAGGGAAATAACAAACATTTCCTTGGACCATATTGATTTTAATACAAGACAATCAGAGGAACATCAATAACCAATCTATGTGTATTATCCCATCTTTAAGTATCTTTATGAAAACTACCTACACACACTTCCTGGGCCTCCTCAATGGGTGGGTAGAGACAGGCTTTCACAAAATGTTCAACACTTGATCATGGGCTTACTGTGTCACTACTCACTGAAAGATGTAGACAATATTGTATGTCACTGTGCTTATTGTTTGTTTATCATGAAAGCAGCATTTTATCTGATAGAGAAGGAACATTATCTAAGAGGTTCTTTTATAACAATACATCTTCCATACATATATTGAGATCATTCATGATCCATTGGAAGGTGAAAAACAGAAATTATCCTATTAAATTACCCTCTGACAATAAATACAAGACACAAAATGAAGAGATCTATGTTCACCAAAGGCATTTTTCTATCTCCAGGATAGCATAGAGGTTAGATAAAAGGAGAATTCCTTATTGATAGTGAGAACTTTTAGATGTTCCTGTTTGTACATTCCACAAGACTGTTTTATCAAGGTCCACAGCACTGTAGAGTCTTAAATGAGTAGAACCAAGAGAATATTATATACTGCAACAGAGATATTGTTTGAAGAGTAGCTTATGTATGTTCACTGCCAGAGAAAGAACTGAGAGAAATAAGTAAAATATAGTGTTTATATATATGTATATATATATATGTATGTATATGCATATATATATTCGTATATATTTTTGCCAAATGATGTTTTTTAATGGGGAAAGAGAGAGAGGGAGGGAGTTAGCTAAGCATTTCCATGTAACAAGCAAACAAATTTATTCATTTATTTAAAAAAATAACTCAAAGGATTCTGGTCTGCTCATTCATACAGAAAAGATCACATGGATGAAGAATGTCTATTGTCCAGGTTCCAACATACATCCAGACAGTTACTCTTTAGAATTTGTCCATAAGTCATTGTCCAGATTGACAATGAGCCAGGAGACTAGAGTTGAACAGGAGTAGGAAAGTGAGCTAGATTATTTTTTTAATGTATAGCTCCTTTATCCACCCCAAGTTTCCCATGTTGCTTTGAAAAGAAAGCAAAACTCCATCTTTTCAACACTAATTCTACAAAGATTACTATAGGGCAGCAAGACATGGGATATAACTGACTCCAAAGAATTAAAAATAAAAACAATGGAGATGAGCATAATTGGTAGAACATGATGCAATATAAAAAATAAATTCTACCACATTTTTAAATCTTTACTTTCCATCTTAGAATCAATATCAGTTCTAAGGCAGAAGAGTGGTAAGGGCTAAACAATGGGATGTAAATGACTTATCCAGGGTCACATAGCTAGGAAAAGTTTGATACCAAATTTGAACCCAGGGCCTCTCTCTCTCTCTCTCTCTCTCTCTCTCTCTCTCTCTCTCTCTCTCTCTCTCTCTCTCTTTCTTTCTCTTACTCTCAAATAATTGAGACACCTAGCTGACTCAGTATCATTATTATTTTTCAAATGACTAAAAGATGCTGCCTAATTTAATTTTACAGAATCATTGAGTCTTAGAATTCGTAAGGACCTCAGAGGCTACCTAGCCTAAGTGGTATCTGGCCAATAATTCCTTCTCCAATATATGTAGCCTTTTACAGAAAGCCTCTAGTGAGGGATGTGCCCCTTTCCTCGTAAACCAGACCATTATGCTTGTGGACCACTCTCATCGTTATGAAGTTTCTCCTTAACAGAGCTGAATACGCCTTTCTGCCATTTATAAATGCAGCCAAAGATGCTTTGCTACATTATTAAAAGACACAATAGTATTAAGTAACCAGCATACTAAGCACTGCTCTGTAAATCACCACAATATCGCCACATAAATCATAGTAATTACAAGTGATTTAACATAATTTTATTGGCCTGATTAAGAACTACACCTAGTGAATGGCAATATTGCATGTGCTCATGCTGTGGTCATTCATTTTGCAGCCCCAAACCGTCCCTAGTGATGAACTTTCTAAGTTAGAGAAATGCTCATATCATTGGCTAGGGAAATAGTACTTTCAAGAGGAGAATCATTAGCCCTCTCATATTATAGGCATTTTTGAAGACCCAGTGCTCCAACCTAGAGAGTAATAGAAGTATTTTATTAGAAGTGTGCTGGTGATGGTAGGGAGGATTGAGTAAAAAAGAGTAAGGGAGTTCATTTAAACTAACAATTAAGAATCAGAATGGTGGCAATGAGAATAAGATTATAGAATCAATTAATATTTATCTTAAATCCGAAGTTCAAGACAGTCTGACTCCTTTGATTTGCAGATTCAGCAACTCAGACACAGAGGGGTTAAGGGTTAAATTATTTGCCCAGGATCACACAGCTAATAAGTATTGGAGACAGATCTTCCTGGCTCCAACTTTGGCTCCATATTGCTTGCAAGGGATAGAGGGGAAAGACAGTATAAAGGAAGAACTGAAAAAAGTTGGTGACTTAATTATATGGAAAGAAGAATCAATCATAATACCAAGACTTCCAGGCAAGGTTGTGGGGAAAGTATTGATAATATTAAACAGAAATAAGGAATTCAGGATGGGAAATTATTTTAGGGAGAACATGATTGTCACTGTGGTATAGAGAAAAGAACACATTCTTTAGAAGCAGAAATCCTGGTTTCTAATCCCGAGTCTTATTCCTACTATTTTTGTCATCTTGAGGAAGTCACTTTGTCTCCTATGGGCCTCACTTTCCTCACATGTAAAAAATAGAGTTAAACTAGATAGTCTATGAAGACCCATATGACAGTCAATCTTTGATCCTATGAGGAGTGTGGTTTTAGATGAGACCAGCATGACATCCATGTTGAAACATGGAGAAGGTGGGTGTCAATATTCACTGGAAATAAGGAAAAAGGTCTGGTGAAACAGACATATAGATGTAGTTGAAGGTGTTGGGGCTAAAAGTTTAGGAAGGAAAATAATAAATTAGCTCTATATCCAAGAGAGAGGACAGAAAAGTTGGACAGTAAACAAATTTGGGGGATTGGAGTAAAAAAGAAAATTTTAAAAAGGTCAAAAAAATTATTCTAGAGCTTAACTTAATTTAAAAGGGATTTTTAAGATGGAAAGTGGTCAGTAGTGCCAATGGCTACCAAGACATAAAAGAGAATGAAGATGGGGGGCAGCTGGGTAGATTAGTGGATTGGGAGTCAGTCCTAGAGATGGGAGGTTCAGGGTTCAATACTGGTCTCCAAAACTTTCTAGTTATGTGACGCTGATCAAGTCACTTAATCTCTATTCCTAGCCCTTATTATTCTTCTGCCTTGAAACCAATACTTCATATTCATTCTAAAAACAAAAGGTAAGAGTCTTTAAAAAAAAGAGAATGAGGATGGAGAAAGCAACTTTGAATTTGGAGATTGGGAGGTGATTCAATAGAGAGATGAGATCTAGTATCAGATTTTAGAGATTAAAGAGAGTGGGTACTGATATGGAAAGGAAATGTCAGGTTTAAATCAGGCATTTGAAAAGTTTGACAGTGAAAGGTGGGAGAGAAACATTCATTTCTATTTACATTTTCCATGATAAGGGAAATTACAGTAGCTATTTTTTCAGTGGGAAAGGAGTCAGAGAAGAGCACTAGAGTTGAGAATAGTGCTTACATAAGGGATGAGCCTGAGTGTTTGGAGTGTTGGGTTAGTCTTTGAACCACAGTCACAGGGATGGAAAATAGGGTCAGAGATTTCTAAGGTGATTGTGATACTTGATGGTGTCTTTCTTCTCAGAAAATGATGATGTAGAAGAATCTTGTGAGATTAAAGAGAAAGAAGGATGAAAGGAAGAGATCTGAGAGCCTGAGAAGAGAATATACAGGTTTTTTTGTTGGGGGATGATTCCTGATCTGTGGTTTCACTGGTATAGAAAATTCCCAAAGAGGATATTCCTTCTTTTAATTTAAAACAGCCCCTACTTTGCAATTTATGTTTTTGGAGAGTTGTCTAGGGACACTAAGGGTTAAAGTTTACCCATGGGGACTCAGCCAGTATAGATGTAAGAGGTAAGATTACAACTCAGGTCTTCCAAATTACAAGAACAGTTCTTTGTCCGCTTTCAAAGACTAAATATTCAATAAAGATTCTGAAAAATGTAAATGGTTTCCCTCTTTTTTCACAATTTCCCTGAACTAAACTTATTTTATTTACAACTACCATGTATGGTTAGATTGTAAATTCCCAGGGAGTAAGAATGAATTAATTTTTCATTTTTGTGTTCTGAGTGTCTAGCAGAGTGCCTAGCACATGGTAAATGCAGAAGAAATGCTTATTGATTGATTGATGAAATTTCAATAGAATAAACACTAGTCACAAGGTGATCTCATCCATGCCAAGGGATTTATAGACATATAAGAAGACATGCTATCAAACATGAATTCACTTCAATATAAATTTTGTTGGAGGTGAATAGGGAAAAGGATATTTTTAGAGGACCTTTCCAGAAGCAGGAGGCAAAGTAATAGAATATTTGAGCATCTCTGAGTTTGGTTTATGAATTAGAGTAGTATCACCTGTTGTGTGGAGATGGAAAGCATGGAATCCCTGCAAAGATACAGGGACAGCCTCACCCAGAATTCCAGGGGACCCCCCTGGAGAACTTTGGGTGAGGGGGCAGTTGAGAGGAATTGGCAGTTACTTTGTGGAGGTTGAAGTGAGCAGACACCCTGCTTACTATTCCACCCTTGGGGGTTCACTTGAGAGGCCATAGTGGCATAGCCAGTGTGGTTACTACATAAGGATTAGCCTGTTTAGTATGGTTAGTTTATATCAACTTCATTACAACAAATATTTAGTAGATATTCATCAATAGCAAGAGAGCCAGTTTTAGTTAAGTGCCTTCATCCCCTCCTGTGGGGCGGGGAGGGCAGCTCCAATCTAACAGTTCAGGGTCACCTTTCATTATCCTAAAACCCTCATTAACCTCTCTAGTTTACCTTATTATTACCTAATATAACCTTTACCTTCAATCTGTGCCTGGAAAATTATTTGGGGAATACTCACAACACATTCTGGACATCTAGTTTGAATCCTGTCTGTTGCCAGTTTTAAGAAGATCATCTCTGTCCTCGACAGTTATATAGCTAGCTTCTGTTTACTCATCTATCAGACCTGTGAGGAATATAAATTAAAGAAAAGGAACATCATTGAGGTTTCAGCCATAACAGAACTTACCAGAAGAATCTCATTCCTGCCTTCATTTCCAACTGAAACCAGCAACTGTTTAGGGGGGAGGGGTTTGAGATCCAGGAGTGTTTTACCCCCTCCTTCCTCACTGAAGCCTGTCAATCTGTGGCTCTTGACTTGAAGCTCTATTTGGCCCTGACACATTTATCGGCTTCTCCAAATTATCTGTTATTATCATCATAACACACCTAAAGTATAATATCTGCTAATCCAAGTATCATTTATATAATTCTTTAATATACACTAGACACTGTGCTAGATGCTGAGAAACAAAGACAAAATGTAAAAATAGGAACATCAGTCCCTGCCTTCATGGAGTTTGCATATTTCTGGAAGGAAGAAATGTTCCAGGAGAGTTGATCAAGAAAAAGTAAAAAAAAAATGGCAGACAACCACAATGATTTGCCAGACTGTTTGAATGCCAACTGCTCCACAAATTCCCATCAGAAAGAGAAATGAGAGAGAAAAGATTGGAAGTATTGAAGAGAACAGATGAGAAGAAGGGAAAAGAGTAGGTTAACTATTGAATTAAGACAAATATTCCCATCTTGGCTCAGTCCCTGTGGCCTTTCTTTAAGCCTGCTGTCTAACTGTCATTTTATTTTTAAATAATCATTATTGTGAAACACTCATGCATAGAATTCAAAACTCCAAACTTCTTTTGAATGCCTGCAACCCAGAAAGGGATGGGAACCAACAGTGAGTGCTGTGCTTGCAATAATTGAGGGATATCAGTGGGCAATCAGTTATCCCCCAATCATATATCACCATTTTGATCCAGGCAGCCTGCCCTGGCTACATGGAGCCATTCTGATGCAAATGAAGCTGTCAGCAGGCCACAAATGGTGCCAGCAGAAACTTCTTCTGGTAAACCACATGAAGACAAGCCACAGACAGCCTTGATGAATGACCAGGGTTTCTTTTGATGGAAGGTGTTTGTTTTAGATTACAGTCTATAAAGTATTTGTATTCAATCAGTGATGCTCTGTAGGCGAGGTAGACTTTGATAGAAGTAAGAAAAGGAAGTTATTAGAAATATATGGAACTAGAGTATGTCCTAAGTAGGAAGAAAGGATAGCATGAGAGTAAAAGGAAAGGAACATTGGCAATTTAAAGTGAATACTGTTTCATTCTTAAGAAAATATACTCAGGTGGCACTTAAGAAAAGATCCTTGTTAAAGAAACTTTGCAAATATTATACATTGGTAAGGAGTTCCCATTGTGCAGGTGGAGAAACTGAACTCCAGAAAGGTTTGCCAAAAATTAAATACTGCAAAGGCACTATAATTATAAGAATTAATTTGCTTTAACAATACACACTGGGCCACACAGGCAATGTCTCTACTGCATTTTCTTCCAGCTCCTCACTAAGTAAAACTCTATAATCAAGTTTTAAAGTGTCCCTAACCATGTACATTTTTGTAGTTCTTTGGGCTTAATTCAGTTATTTAGAAAAAGGTTCTGAAACAATATTCCTTTATGAGCTTTTTGAATAGTACTCTATAATGAAAATACATTCATGACGTTATGAAATTATGGTAAAATAAATCTTGAAAGGAACTTAGAGATCATTTAGTTCACTGCCTCATTATACAGGTATGGAAACTGAGGCCTCAAAAGATGGGATCATCTCCTACCAGGATTGGATGTCAAACTTTAGTCAAGAAACTTGGCTTCGCTCATTAAATTATGGTGTCACCTTTTGGATCTGGACCCTGAGGCTGTTTCATCATAGAATTCAACTTCAATTCAATTCAAGCAACTTTCATTCAATCACCAAAAATGTTTGAGATACTACAAAGTGTGCTGAGGTTAGGGACAAAAAGGAAACAGTACCTACGCCTTTTATCTACTAGCAGGATACAATATCTCTATAGACAATGCAACGCAAGTTATGTGCAGTGTTATAGAGGGACAGAGCTGTAATGCCTGGAGAGATCAGAAAAAAAGCCTTGTGTAGGAGATGACAATTGAGTTGAGCTTTGAAGGAAACGAGGAATTCTACAGAACTGAGAGGAGGAGGAGAGTGAGTGTACCCCAGACTTGGAAGGTCATCTCTGCAGAGGCAGGAGCAGGAGATGCATCCTGGCAATGAGAATAACTAGCAGATCAATCTAACTGGAATTGAGAGTGTGAGAAAGGAGGTAGAAAATAAAAACCAGAAAGACTACTGAGAGTCAGATAATAGAGCCCTTTAATAAAAGTTTGACTCTCTTATTTTTTTAAAATAAAGTTACTCTTTGGAGTAGGGGGCAAAATCCTATTTTCCAGATGAGAAAGATGAGATTTAGTGGATAAAAAGGATGCAATAAAACAATTAAGCCCTGTGACTTTCAACTCTGGAAGAGTGCCACTGAGTTGATAATGTTAAAATACATACATTTGCCTGTGTGGGTATGTGCATGCACACACACACACACACACACACACACACACACACACACAAACACGCAGCATATAGTTTCTTAAAATATAAATAGCTACTTGCATATTATCTCCCCCATTAGACTGTGAATTCTTCAAACGCAAATACTCTTTTCCTTTCTGTGTATTTCCAGTGTTCAGCACACAACCTGGCACATAGTAGGTATTTAATATTTACACACACACAAATTGAATTCACTCTGCATGAGATGAAAATCACAGGAACCTCTAAGGTAGGATCCAAATTAGCATCACTTCCACTAATGACTAGTCTTTAGGTCTGATTGCCCATTTGCTTATAAATCTCTCCAATTTTGTTATTGTTTAGCTTACAGATTTTCATCTTATCCACAGGAAATATGACAAATTTTATAAGTCCTTTGCTGGAAACAACACAGACTTAATCTATAGATTTCTACATGAGCATTTTTATAATATGCAAACAATTCCAAAGTAATGAGACAATGCCTTGAAGGAGGAGGACCTGCTTAGAAGTTCTCCAAGGTGTGAAAATAAAATTGTTTGAGCTGATTTATGTATCTATCCCAGGACACAGGGTGGGGAAAAAAATACTGAACTTCGAAATCAATTCAGTGTGACAGAAGTGTAACTAGGCTAGGTTGGCCAAATTGACTAAGTGTAAGTATAGTGGAGTTTTGATGTTGTCAAATAAAGTAGCCCCTATCAGACAGTAGTAGGAAGAATTAGATGGGAATTGCTTTGAGGAAAAAAAAACTTCGTTTAAAAGAAAACTTCATGAAAATTAAAAGGGACTGCTTCAGGAGCAAATACGTTTTTCCTTACTGGATGCCTATTTGTTAGATTAATCTTCAAGAAAATGTTGGTCTAGATTCAGTGTTGGCAAACCTTTTAGAGATCACTTGCCCAGACTACCTTTTAAGCCACCTGCGAGGACCCCACTTTACCCCGAAGAGTGGAGGGAGGAAATACTCACAGTAGGCAGCTGGACAGAGGAGTGGGGCATGCAAAAATGCCCACAGGTGTAAAGGAGAGGGGAGATAGTGCAGCCCCCTCCAGCACATTGGGACTGGCATGCCATGTCTTCACCAAAAGAGGTCTAGATGACCTTGAGATAGTTTTCAGTTCAGAGATTCTGTGATTTAAAGAAAATATTTCTGGGTCAGTTTTTGATAGTTTTTCCAAAATAGTGAATACACTTACTGAAAATGATTTAAGATTCTAGTCTTATATAAATAAATTGCTATTATTTCAACAGATGAACCACTGAAGAATGAGAGGATTTCCCTATATATTAATTATAGGCTACTACTCACCTTGACATGTAGAGTTGCAGCAAACTATTGCAGCCTTTCATGGGTCAGAATGGTACACTCAATAAGCAAGTGAATTAGATTTCTAAGATCATGGCAAAAGAAAGAAGAATTAGTTATGCATATTTTAAGCTTCAAAGTTCCAATTCCCAGTGCAAAATCTCTTTCCATGCTGTACTCTTTTCCAGTATCTTCATTCTCCTGAGCCATGACAAGTCCAACCTAGAGGAAGTTCAATATCTTAACAAAATCTTCCTATTTCCTGGTAAAGTGGGAACAGTACATAAGCAATTGGACTCACAGTATGAGGTCACATAGGGACTGGAGAGCACAGTCAGAGGTTTCTGTGATTCTATGACATCAAATATGTCTCCAAGCTTAACTTCATTTACAAATTGAAAAGAATGTCATCTAGACACATCATTGGCAAAATTATTAAATAGCACAAGATCCTTAGAATGTTCCACCAGAGATATTCCTCCAACTTGAAACCACATCATTAATGACTTGGGTCTAGCCATTCAAGAAGTTTTGAATTCACCTAACTGGGTTATCTTTTGGCCTCCTCATTTTTCCTATAAGGTTAACTAATATAAAGGAAACAGTGAAAAGAAAATGAATTTGATGTCATGACCTGTACTTGATGAAATTATGCTTGCCCTCTGAGACCACAGCTTCCTTTCATTGATATCATTTTATATAATTTTTCCAAGAATCAAATTGAAACTTATAGATCACTAGTTTGAAGATTTCATTCTGTTCCCTTTTTTTGAAATCTGGGATACCATTAGTCCTCCTGCCCTAAATTATCTGTCTCTTTTTCTTCTATTATTCAAAGATCGTGGATATTAGCTCAGTCATCATACCCACCAGTTCTTTCACTTTCCTGGGTTGTTGTCCTTCTTTCTGTACCTCCATTTCCATTTGAGAAATGTTTACTTTTCCCACTCTTTTGAACAGAGTATTCCTTTTTTGTAACCTATTTCCACTCATGAATCTCATCTCACAAGACTCATTTATACCTGTGAGGAGAATTGTGGCCTCTTTACATTAAAATCCCTAGTTTACCTTGCTTACTATACATATTTTATGGAGGTATGTAGAGATGATGTTAAGAAACTCATTTTTATAGACAAGGGAACTACAACTTGGAAAAGGTCAAAGACTTGCCTATGATTATACAAATAGTGAATGTCAGAGGTCAATAGGTTTTGAGTACAAAGCCAAAGCTCTAGCCTTTAGCCTAGTCTTAGCAACAGAATAGCAGAGTTGCTTTTTCCATACTGTCAAGTGATACCAATCAACAACTATTTATTGGGCGCCTATACTACATTCTACACTTTACTAGTATCTAGGACTGGAGACAGGGGTTGTGGTTGAGGATACTAAAAGGCATTAGACAAAGACTTAGAATCCAGTTGAGTTAGAAGGAAAAGCATGCAAAAATATTGATGAATAAAAGAAGTCAATACTATGAGAGAGAGAAGGTGAGTGCTGGTACACATGGAAAGCTGATCAGTATTGATTTTCCACTGACTTGACTCAAGAGAGATTGCATATGGGAGTCTGGGTCCAGTTCTTCCCTTACAAAACTGCTATACCATTCTAGAAGAGCAATGATGAGAAGCTATAGACTAAGGGTGATCTCATAGCTTGAACTGCTTATTTCAAGAGCTCTTTTAATTTGTTTTGGGAAGAAAGGGACCAGTGAATCCATCATGAGGGAGTAAGGGGTAGTTGTTCAGTATTCTCAAAGTGTCTCATGCATCCTCTGCATTTCATCTGTTCCCTTTCCCCTTTAGGTTCAGTTTAAGGTGATATGTATGACCTTCACAAGGTTTATTATTATATGTTTCTCTTCTCCATTTTAGTACAGAGAAAAGAAGGCTGAGGGAGAACATGATGGCTACCTTTTGACCTCTCTAGCTTTCTTTAGGTACCGTCTAAAGTTCCACTTTCTACAAGGTCTTCTCCAATTCCCTTTAATCCCTGCACCTTCCTTCTGCTAATTCCTACTTTTCTAGCATATAGTATATATTTGTTTGAATGTTGTCTCACCCATTAGATTGTAAGCTCCTTTAGGGCAGGAACTGTATTTTATCTCTTTTATATCAATGGTACTGACTTAGCACAGCGCCTTAACCACTTTCTTTCATCAATTGTTACATGATAAGTCCTTAGACTTAGCCTTACTTCAGAGGGCAAAACAAGGAATAATGGGTAAATTACAAAGAGGAAAGTTTAAAGGTAAGGAAAAAGCATCTCTCAATTAGAGTTATTTCTAAGTAGAGTAATCCCTGTGTCTTTAGATATCAGAGGTTTTCTTTCATTTAAAAGTCTTCAACTAAAGACTGGATAATGACTTGTCACCTATGTTGCAGAAGGAATGTTTCTCTAAGGTTATCGATTAGAATAGAACCATTGAGATCCTTTCCAACTCAAAAATTCTGAGTTCCTGTCACTGTTCACTTTTCTAATGTTTGAAGCCTTGGCTGACTTCCTCTATCCTTTATTAAATTCCTGGATCTTTTAATGGTCATGGGGATATAGATTAATATATGTGTAAGTTATAGCATAGCATTTTAAGGTAGATAGAATCTTTTGGGCAAACAAGGGAGTCTCCCAAAGATAAATGAAATGGTTTTAGATGACTCCAGTATTCCTGAAGTATTGATTTGTGCTCAGAGAACCTGGCTTCAAATTTCACTTTAGCCATTTACCACTCGTGTGACCTGGGACAAGTCATCTCAGTTCATAGACTTGGCTTCCTCATCTAGGATTGTTGTGAGGACCAAATCAGATATTATTTGTTATAAGTGCTTAGTGCAATTCCTGACAATAGTAGGCATTGTACAAATGTTTATTCTCTCCCATAAACCCTGTAAATGAGAGTCAGTCTTTCCTAGAACTGGGAAGAGGGTGTTCAGGGAAGACTCAGAATGATAATTTCTGCTAGTAGGAGTTTAACTTCTCCCCAGAGTGGAAACATAAACAAGATTTAGACAAAACCCGAGACCAGAATGGAGGAAATCTGGTGTATAATGAATAGAACTCTTTATTAGGAGTCACAAAAGCTGAATTAGTGTGACCATGGACAAGTCACTTCACTGCCTTTAACTCAATATAATCTAACACAAGAATTTAATAAGCATCTACTGTGTTCAAAATAAAGTGCTGGTACTTTTTCCCTCATCTATTTCTTTGTAAAATCAGAGCAAGGAAAGTTTGTACCAGCGGATCTCTGAAGCCCTTTAAAGCCTAAACATTCGGTGATATCACTCCTTTTTAAAATTTTATCTGCAGGACCTTCATTTCCTGAAGCACAAAATTAATTTATTAACAGTGCAGTTATCCTAGCAATTTTGTAAGGCTAGTTTATCTCTTCATTTATTCATGTAAAATGTCTCTGGTTCAGTGGTGGGGGAAAGGGAATTAAATCAAAGGTGTTTATTGTTTGTTTTTTTTTCCCCCACTTGAAATATTGGAGACTTGCTGCCAATTGGTAGTAGAGGTGCTCCATCACTGCACCACCATGATCACATCCAGATCCATGTCTCATTAGCGTAGTGATGGGTCTGCCAGAAGGCCTTCAATACCCTAAAGGACAAGATGCACTAAGCCCCCAAATGAGGTACAACAGACTTTAGGCAAGAATCGGAGCTTTGCAGGGGTCTTGATGGGGTGGTTTGAGTTGATCTAGAGAGTCCCCTGGGGTGACAAACACATAATTGCACTTATCAGCTTTAGGCTGCCATGATTAATGCAACTCACCATGATTTATCACCTAGAAGAGTTTTAAACTAGTTTTCTCGTCATGATAATAGAGAACATTCTAGTTTTAAAGGAATAAAACAGGTGCCTTAAGTGATTTGTTAAGTTGGCTATAAACAGACAAAAACCCAAATTGCCCAGTCATTTTTAATGGACCTGGGATTTGTAGATTTCAGATACTGTCAGTTTTCCACATAAACCTTTTGTTTGTTCCCAAATGAAATGTTTCTTTCTTGTTTTGTTCTTGCCTATCTCCATGAACAGATTATATTCAATGGCTTGTCAAATAGGCAATAAGTTATCTAAATATTACTTTAGAAAAAGTAGGTAAAAGAAACCCACTGTTTCTACCCCTAGATTTTTTATTTTTTTGGGGGGGGAAGTAGAATCTGGGAGAAAGGAACTGAATTTTAACTTTTCTCTATTTCACTTGAGATATCTCCTACATGAAAATAGAAGGAATAAAGATACATCATGCAAATAGTGTTTGGATGGGAAACACCCACAAAGTAAGGGCATTTACTGGCTAAAACAGATGAATGCTGCACAGATAATATTCATCTGCATATAGTATCATTTCACAAATTCATAATTTACAATCATTTGAACCTACCCTAGACTGGGGTGAAATTGAATTTAGTACAATCAGTGAGACAAATTTCTATTCAAATTGATGATGTAAACAGGCTTGGTTAAAAGGGTGAACTAGGGATACAATAAAGCTAAAATGACATCAAGAAATTTGTCACTCACTTGAATAGGGCTTGAAACAAGCCATTCTAGTCCCCCACATCCTTCACCCCAAGTTCTATGTGAATATGGAGAAATATTTGAGCAATAACCCCAAATCAAATTCTCAGCGTCCCACCAAAATATTTATTAAGTGCCTCCTTTATACCAGGCATTGCTTAGCAGATTCTACTAAACATCTGTTAAGCAAGAATACAAAGAGCAAAGAGCCCCAGTTCTCAAGGAACTTTCATGGGGAGGAAAGATGCAAGCTAGGTAGAAACAATATACATACAAGTAAAATAAGAGAGAATTTCAGAGGGAAGGGATTCCCTAATTTAAATCTTTAAATCTTTAATTCTTTAAGAGCTGAGATCTTATCTTGCCTAAATTTTATGTTTCTTTTAGCACCTAGCACAGTATTCTGCTCAAATTAAATATATTATTAAATTACTTAGTAAATTAAATATATATGCATTTATATAATTCTTTATTTAAAAAGACCTCCAGTAATGGGAACCCACTACTACTGAGGCAACCCATTCTGTTTTTTTTTTCATTTAAATTCATTTATCTCTTTGTTACATTAAAATACCCAGTTAACTCCTTCCCACCCCCTCTCTCCCCATTAGAAAGGTATTGACTAATGGACAAATTCTAGAGTTTAACTCTCTAGATACACATTAAAATTAGACATTCTTCACCCATTTGATTATTCCTATGTGAATAAACAGACCAGAATCCTTTGAGTGATTATTTGTATTTATTTATTTATTTATTTGCTTCTTATATTAAAATACCCAATTAACTTCCTCCCTCCCTCTCCTCCCCATTAAAAAAAAAGCATCACTTGACAAAAAGATATAGATATATAGCTATCTTTATATATAAAACTACGTCTTCTATTTATCAATTTTTTTCTTTGGAGGTAGTCATACACAAGCCATTCTTCAAACAATATTTCTACTGCTTTATATCTTGTTTTCTTGGTTCTGCTCATTTTACTCTTTATAATGTCATGTAGATCTTTCCATGTTTTTTTTAATTAACAAGTTTGTTCTTTCTTACAGGACGGTAGTATTTCATCACAATCATATGCTATAATTTGGGCATCCCTTCAATGTTCAGTTCTTTGTACTTTTCAGTAGTTCTACCAATTAGGAAGTTTTTCCTAACATCAAGCTAAAATCTAGCTCCATAATTGTCACCCATGGGTCCTAATTCTTCCCTCTGTGGCCCAATAGAATAAACTTAATCCTTCTTTGTATAGCCCTTCAAAGAATTAAACACTATCATCCTCCATCCCTCAAATCTTCTCTTTGAAATAAAATATAGCCAATTTCTAAAATTTATTCTAGTAAAACTTGATCACTAACTCCCCCCCAACTTGTTTACCTTGCTCTGGACTCATTCCGATATGTTAATGTCCTTACTAAAAGGTAGGAGATCAAATTTCTGGGTAAGATATTCAGTAAAAGGTTTCAAAGTAATTCCCCAAAGGCTCATAAGAGGTCACAGGAATTTAAAAGTCCACAATCTATAGAAAATAGACTCTCCTTTCATTATACCCAGATATTTAGTTGAATCTTTTGGTAAAGCACAAAATCTGAAGACAGGACATCCTGATTTCAAATCTAGACTCAGACACTGACTAGCCAGGATAACCCCAGGATAAGTCATTTAACCTTTGCCTCAGATTCCTCACTTTTAAAATAGGGGTAATGATAACTCTTTCACAAGGTTGTGGAGGGGACAGGACAAAGTGAGAAAGTATTTGTAAAGCGATTTGCAAACTTTAAAATGATGCAAATGCTAGATATGGATGGAAAGGATGGTGATATGCTTCGTTTTCTTTGACCTCCTTCTACTCTGTTAATCAGTTATTCTTTGAGTATCTGTGAAGGCAATAGTAGAAGAGTCTGAGACTAGTCAAAAGTAGAGTGAGTAAATGAGTATCTTATTAGTGTGACTGGGGAGAGGTTATGTCCAAATCCATCCCTGTCTGAATGGTTTTCCTACAAAAAGCAAATCATGAAAGATAATCCATTGTTTGCTTCTTCATCTTCCTTCACATATATATCATTAAAGAAAATCAAGCACAGAAATGAGTTTAGTTAATTTAATTAATTTATTATTTTATTTTTTTCTTCATAAAATGATTTTAAACTTTGATATTTTTTAAATTTTGAGTTATAAATTTTTCCCCTATCCCAACCTACTTTTCATGAGTCTGAGATGGTCAGTAACCAAATATAGATTTTCCATGTCCAATCATGTAAAGTATTTTTCCATATTTGTCATTTTGTGGAAAGAGTTCTGGTTGACATTCATTTGTCATTAGTATTTTCTTTCAATCATGAGTCTCTGGCATTGCTTTGGCTAATTGTATTGTTGAAAATAACTAGATCATTTACAATTGCTCATCAAAAAATTGTTTTTACAGTATACAATATTCTTCTAGTTCTGCATACTTCAAGTTGCATTAGTTCATGTCTTTCCAGATTTTTCCAAAATTTTTCCCCTTGTCATTTCTGATAGCACAATAGTATTCCATTAGAATCACACACTACAACTGTTCAGTCACTCCTGAATTGATGGACAATAATTTAACTTATTAAGTGAACAATTATTAATAGTTAAAACAATAATTTTTATATTATAACATATTATGTATTATAATACACATAATATAATTATCAACTATTAACTTATTTATAAGTTATCATATATATCATCATATATAAAAACAAGTATAATTATGGTCAAGATTTAAGTAGCTTTAAGTCTGAACACCCATAATTCCTTCAACAATTTCTTATATATTTGAGGCCAAAAGGTTTAGTTTCCAATTATTTGTGGTTACTTGTTCTAGGTAAGACCTTACTGACTTACTTACTTACTCTAACAGGCTTTAATTCTTATATTTCATCATATAATCATGATGTCCATTCAAAGTGTTATGGTGTTGTGAAAAGAAATTATTGTTTTTCAGGCTTTTCAGTGCTGTCTGACTACATGACCCCATTTGGAGTTTTCTTGGTAAAATATTGGGGTCTTTTGCTATTTCCTTCTCCAGCTCATTTTACTTATAAGAAAACTGAGACAAAACAAGATTCAGTGGATTTCCTCAGGGTCACACAGTGTCTGAGGTTGGATTTGAATGCGGGTCTTCCTAACTCCAGATGCCCTGTGGAAGGAGAAAGAGCCTAGGATGGAATTAATAGAACTAGACTCAAGGTCCTGATGTGGTCCCTGTGTGGTATTCAACAAGTTGCTTAAACTCTTTGGACATTACCTTTCTTTTCTTTAAAATATAAATACAATTATTCATACTTATATTACCTCAGAGAGGGACTTTTCTTGTTGTTCAGTCATTTTTTCAGTCATTTCTGATGCTTTGTGACCTTTCTTGGTAGCAGTACTGGAGTGGTTTACCCTTTTCCTCTCCAATCTAGGAAGGGATCATAGATTGCCAAAAAAAATATTTCAACTATATTATAGTCATAAAGCACCCTCTAAATGTGAGTCAATATGGCCTTATTCTTTGACATATGCCAAAAAAAGTAAAAAATATTGCAAGGAGAATTAACTATTTCTAGGGCAAGTACCTAAGTAAAGTCTTCCTTAGGAACTATATTTTCAAAATCAAAGAATCTCAGGAGGTTTCAGAAGATTTCAGAAGAAGTTTTCTCAAGATAGAGAAGAGACTTCAGATGACATAAAATCAAACAGACATGAACAAAAATCGAGTCTCCAAGGTAATGAAGGGCAATAGCCTTTGTTTGAAGAGCACCAATGAGGAGGAACCTGCTTTACATTCCAAGGAATATTTTTCATCTTTAGAGAGTCCTAATTGTTAGGATCTCTTTCCAGTCTTAAGCCAAAATTTGTCTCCTTGCAATTTTTACCTGTTAATCTCAGTTTCGCTTCCTGGTATTCAGCAGAGGAAAGCTAGTATATCTTTAGGATGACAGTCTTTAAATTATTTTAAAAGAATTATCATGTCCTTAAGTCTTCTCAATGCTAAATATTCCTAGTTCTTTCAACCATTTTCTGTACAACATGACCTCAAAGTCTTTCACCAAACTAGCACTGACTTGTGGTTCCTCTGATTTGTCAATATCTTTCCAAAACTTAGTTCCAAGAACTAAATACATGTGATCGGACCAGAAGAGATAAAAGTCAGAAAAGTAGCCTTGGACCCTGGGCTACACTTAATGTCACCTACAATTATATCATCTATTTTGTCTACTATATCAGATTGTTGACATAAAATTGGCTTCTAGTCCACTAAAATCTCTAGGTTTGTTTTTTTTCCAGAATGGCTTTAGTAATATCCTTCCTAAACTTGTATTTTTCAAGTTTTGTCTTCTTTTCAACTCAAATGTAGAACTTGACATATTTTTAGTAAATTTCATCTAGATCTATCTTATCCAATGATGAATCCTATGGAAATATTTGTCTTAGCATATCATTTACTATCTTCTCTCAGACTCCTAGCTTTGTGTTCTAGGCAATTCTTTAAGTTTGCCATTTGTGTCTTTTTCCAAGTCACCAATGAATATGCTAAGTAGTCCAAGGCCATGCACAAATCCATTGGAACATCTTCCTAGAGACTTCCTTCCAAGGTAATACCATACCATTAATTCCTGTACTGGAAATCTAGCCAACCTGTTCTCAATTCACTTTATACAATTTTCTAACCTAAATCTATCTTTTTCACAAATTAGCATGAGGATTTTTTCCAAATGATTCCCTTTAAAAAGGAAATTTTGTTAGAATACCATAATTACCCTTGATGAAAATACTCTGGTTCTCTAATATACCTGCTTTCTTTTAAAAATGTTCAGTAACAACCTCTTTAATAATATATTCTACCCAATTTCCCAGCCACTAAATAGTACAACCAAACTAGTCTCTCTGATCCTTATTCCATTTCCCATTTCTATGTTTTTTTTCACTGACCAATCCCCAAGTCTATAATCTCTCTTTATATTCACTTCACAGATTCCGCCTCTATTTTTAAATTCTTTACTTATTTCATTAAATATTTCCCAATTATATATAAAAATTTTAACAATCATTTAAATTTTTTAAATTCCAAATTCTCACCCTTCCTCCTGCCCCTCCTCTAACCTTGAGAAGGCAAACACTTTAATTTCAGTTATATGCAAAACAAATTTCCATATTAGTCATGTTTCAAAATAAGACACAAACAATATAAAATAATAAAAATATTGTTTTAAAAAGTATACATCAATCTGCACTCAGAATTTATCAATTCTCTCTGGAGGTAGATTGTATTTTTCATCATGGATCCTTTGGAATTGCCTCCAATCATTGCATTGATCACAGCGATTAAGTCCTTCACAGTTAATCATGATTACAACATTGCTATTACTGTGTACACTGGTTCTGTTCACTATACTTTGTGGATGACCAAATAAATTTTCCCACGTGTTTCTGAATCTAACCTATTTTTCATGTGTTTTAGCACAATAAAATTCCCTCAAAATCATATACCACAATTTGTTCAGCAATTCCTCAATTGATGGGTACCCCTTTGATTTCCAACTCTGTGCTGTCACAAAAAAGAACTGCTACGAATATTTTTGTACAAATTGTACACTTTTCTCTTTTTGTTGATCTCTTTGGGATGCTGATGTAGTAATGGTATTGTTAGGTCAAAGATTATGTAGAGTTTTATAGCCCTTTCAACATAGCTACAAATTGTTCTCTATAATGGTTGGACCACTTCATAACTACCAACAGTGTATTTGTGCTTCAGTTTTTCCATATATCCTCCAAATATTGCTACTTTCTTCATATGTTATGCACTCCAATTTGACAGGTATAACATGGTATCTTAGAGCAGTTTTAATTTTTTCATATCTTTAATCAGTAATAATAAACTTTTTTAAAAATTTGACCACTATAACTTTGATTTTTCTTCTAAAAACTGCTTATTCATATCTTTTAATCATTTATCAACTGGTAAATGGCTTTTACTTTAATAAATTTGGCAAAGTTCCTTATAAATTTGAGAAACAAAACATTTATCAAAGAAAGTTTTGCAAATTGCTTTCCCATTTTCATAATATCCTCATTTTGGCTGAATTACTTTTTCTTTATGGAAAAGCTTTTTAATTTCATGTAATCGAAATTATCTATTTTATTTCCCATAATTTCCTCTGTTTCTTATATTGGTATAATCCTTAACCCTGTAGATATGACAGGTACATTTTAAATTTACTCATGATATCACCCTTTATGTTGAAATGTTTAAATAATTTATGCATTTTGACCCTGTCTAGATATTCAAGGTGAAATATTCATCTATGCTTATTTTCTGTCAGTCTGCTTTCTATTTTTTTCTCCACAATTTTTTATCACAGAGTGAGTGTTCATCCCAAAAGTTTATATTTGGGTGGGTAATCAAATATTAGATTACTATGGGCATTTACTACAGTGTGTTGTGTACCTAACCTATTCCATTGATCTACCATTCTGTTTCTTAGTACCAAAATAGTTTCATGATTACTTGGATTTATGGAATTACTCTGTTCCTTCCTACTATACTTTGTTGTTAATATGTAAAAATGCTAATAATCTATGTGGATTTGTTTTCTATGTTTCTTCTTTGCTAAAGTTATTAAATGTTCAACTAGTTTTTAGTTGACTCTCTAAGGTTATCTAAGAATATTATCTTTTACAGAGTGATAGTTTCATTTCCTCAATGCTTATTTTCATTCTTTCAATTCTTTTAATTTATTTTTTCCTTCTCTTATTGTTACTAATAGAAGTTCTAGCAAAATATTAAACAATAATGGTGATAATGGACATCCCTGTTTCCCTCCTGATCTTATTGGAAAGGCTGCAACTTGATCCTGGTTACAGAAGTTTGTTTTGGTTTGAAATAGATACTAGATATAACTTTAAGAAACTTCTATCAATTATAATGCTTTCTAATTTTAAAAAAATGCATATTTTGGCAATGACTTTTCCTGCATCTTTTGATATAATCAGATTATTTTGTTATTATTTTCTTTGGAAAGGTGAAGTATGCTATATTTTCCAAGTATTAAACCAGCCCTACATTCCTGATAGTCATTCCATGTGCTAATTTCTGCAATCTCCTTGATAGTATTTGTTAATTGATTAAAGAATCCTATAATTTCCATACCAGCAAATAGTTCTTCCTTATTTAAGATAATAAAGTTTCCTTTTATTGTCTTTTAAATGTTGAAGGATGAAGTTATTCCTAGCCTATGTGTTATCTTTTCCTTTACTCTCATTTATTTTTATTTTTTAAACCCTTACCTTTCACCTTGGAATTAATACTATGTATTGGTTCCAAGGCAGAAGAGTGGTAAAGACTAGGCAATGAGAGTTAAGTGACTTGCTGAGGGTCACCCAGCTAGGAAGTATCTGGGGTCAGATTTTAACCTAGAACCTCTTGTCTCTAGTCCTGGCTCTCAATCCACTGAGCTACTCCACTGCCCCCATCCTTTATCCTCATTTAAAGCAAACCCTTTGAACTCTAAGCTCAGGAGGAATAAGCAGTCTGTCACAATGACCAAAAATATGAATGCTTTTCTCCATTTTCTTTAATAGTGACAGTGACCAAAATGGCAGGTTTACCCACTCTTCAATCTTCAGATCTGGTTAGATCACATTTTTAAAAGTTTATTCAGCTTTAGGAACCACATTTTTGGAAACACATAAACAATCTTGTATGAATTCAGAATATAGAAAGAAGACCTGAAATCTATCTTTAAAGGAATTGTGGATATTTATTCTCAAGAAAAAATATTGTAATAGATAGCTATCTAAGTATTTTTAAAAGTTATAATTTAGGAAAGGAATTAGATTTGTACACCTTGGTCCCAGAAAGCCAGAACTAAGTATGCTAGGGCAGAGGATTTAGAGAGACCCTTTTAGCTTTAATGTATGGGGAAAACTTCCAAATAATTAGAATTATCATCAGAAATCTAGATATCATGTGAGTAATAAAATTATAACATATGTATGTTGTTATTATTATTTATTATATTATTATATATTGCAATGTATAATTATATGTCATGTTATTATGATAAAATTATAACATTTATATGTTAATTTAACTTTTATAAAGTACCCTGAAAATATTATGCCATTTTCCCTCAGATACCAAGTGTTCTGATTATCCCCATTTTGCAGATAAGTGTGGTAGACAAAGATTAAGAGATTTGCCCAATGTCACATTACTACAGTATCTGAAACTGGGTTTGAACTCAGATCTTTTCTGACTCCAGATTCAATATACCAACATGCCACCTAGCTGATTCTCCATTATATGGACTACAAATGATTCTTTCTCTCTGATATCAGACCAACTAAAAAGTAATTTACTTTTCCTTAGATTCTTCCTATATGGGAGAGAGAATGTGACACAGACTTTTGATGAGAATATTTGGTATTCATGTTTTTACTACACCATCTTTGGAAACACCCCTTTTGAAAGGATAAGACTTACAGATAAACCATAACGAAGATGGACGTATATTGATAGAAACTCATAAGCTACCATGAGTAAAGACACCAGCTCAACCCCTCAAGGGTACCCCTAAATCTGTAAGGGGACAAAGCAGTCTTACTCTGAAGACTGTAATTGCCAATGTGAGTAGGATGTTGGGAAATTAGTCTCAGAGCTTTCACCATATATCTTCACATGTTTTACCTCATGAATGTATTGGACTCTGCACTGCATCTTGAACACACCCTGTGCCTTCCTATGGTGGTGCTCTTCTTCAGAAGGTTTCATCTTGAGGAAATTAGCTTCATCTCTTTCTTCTCTAAGTACTGAAAATCCATCATCCTTTTCAAGGAAGGAATAGAAATGCTACCTCTCTGAGGTCTTCACCAGTCTTACCATCCAGGTCTACTCTCTCTGTGTTCCCAGGCAAACCAGGGCTCTGGTTCGTCCCTTGACTCATTCTCCTTTTTGTGGTACCCCTATATTTCTTTCCATTGGAGTTAGTCCTAATATGGCATGTCACCTCCTTTACTCGATCATAGGCACCTGGACTGACTAGGACCAAGTTTTACTCATTTGCATACTACATACCACCACTAGGAGCATTAGTGCAGTGCCTTGCACATAAGAGATACTCAGAATTGGATTGCTGATAGGAAAAAGTTGACAATCATACTAAGTATAGTTCACCTTCCCAGAAAGCTCTCTGCCTCTTGAGTTCTATCTTGGGTCATAGTAATGTTCTCTCTGAACTCTGTCTCTGAATGACAGCTCCTGGGACAATTCCCTACATCAGTCTAGATTTAAGTGGGTGAGGGGATACTCTGAAAAGGCAAACTATGAACTCTCATGCAAAATAACTGTATCATTCCATCTTCCCTAAAAGGGAGACACATCTTGCCCAGAAGGTAAGACACCTTTCTCAGGTCCTCCTCCCTACTCTAGAAATAATGGATTCTCTCCCTCAGCTTTGAAAAATTCTGCATGTAATTAATGAACACAATTACCTTACAGAGATATCATCCTGTATTTTTCCATTTGCTATGTGAAGGAAAAAGCAGCAGGTATTTGAGATCCCCACATCTCTCTGCTTGGGAGACCCTGTCAGACAAGGAAGCCCTCATTAGCATTTCCATTTTGCATTCCAAATGGATGGGGTGTGGATGTTAAAAACTGCGCCTGCTAGAGCTTTTAAAGCATTTCCTAATTATATGTTTGGTAATGGCTGAAAGGCAGAGGAATCCCTGTAAATGGGAAGAGTCATAATTAGATAGTTAAACCCTTTAGGAGTGGACACCAAGAACAAGATAAATCATAGCATCCAGGGGTGAAAGGCGCCTTGAAGGGTCATCTATTCTGCTCCATCCCTTCACCTTCAGGGAGAACCAGGCAAATAATCTCTGACAGATGGAAAGAGAGCTCATTTTAAAAGGTCATCAGAGTGGGACTCTGCAACTCTGCCTGACAGGCAACCTACTCCAAGGCAGATAAACTAATGCAACCAGGAAGTTCTTTCTCATATCTTACCTAAACCTGTCATGTCATCCATATATTAGAGACTCCTTTCTAGTTATTCTATTCAACCATAATCAAAGAAACAGGACGATTTCAAAATTTTTAAACACAAGCCACCAAGTCTCAGTTTGAGATATTGTATTTTATTGGGATCTAATTTTAACTTGAACCTTTTTTTGTCTTTTCTTTTTCTTCCCTTCCGGTTTCTATATATTTTATGTAGTCCAGTGTCTATATATTTTAAGAGGAAGATATGAGTTAAAAATTTAAAGTTCGTTTATTTCTTGCCTTTTCTTCCAAATGTCTAATGATTTTTTCCTAATAGTATATTTATATATACTCCTTGATAACAAAAAGGGAAATATGTTTCCTCCTCCTCTTTTCTTTGAGATCAAAATTGGTCCAAATGTATAATTTTAAAGAATGTGGCTACCACTGCCTGTGGAATGAAATCAACTTCTCCAACTTCTCTTGCAAAGTATTTAATGTAAACCATATGTTTGAAAATGAAATGGAAAAACATTCCTGAGAAAAACAATTCTTACACTCATATTTTACATTTTACTGACCACAGTCTGCCTATCAGCCAACCTACATCCATCCCTCACCCATTCACGCTGGCCACTCTCTCAGTTATTCTCCATATTCACTAATTCAAAGCATTTCATCATCTTTTCCTTTTGTTTCTGATTTTCATTTCCAATTTCTTCTGTCCTGTTCTCCACACACCAATCATCAGTCTTATGTCTTCTTTTCACTTACTCCATTTTTGTCTGCTTTTCTCTTCTCTATTTTTTTCCTCCTCTTATTGTTTTGTTTCTGTGTGAGAGATAAAATTTCTAACAAAAGTAACCTAGGTATGGAAAGACTTAGTGCTATTTGTGTGTTGTATATGATCTCATATGTAAATATGTATACACATGCCAATTATGTATACATGTAGAGTATATGACATGTCTGTAGGTCTCTGTCTGGAGAGGAGAACAAACAGAAACAGGAAGAAAGAAGGAAATAAAGTGATTCAAATGTATCATTTTTATTATTGATAAGATCTACATAGGGCACTTCTTTCTAGTTTTATTCAGTTAATCTTTGGAAACTTTTCCTGATTTTGTTTTTACTTAAAAGTACAAAGCATAAATGTTATTTTTATCTCTAAAAAACCTTCTCAGTTGGTTTTATAAGGAATTTCTTTCAAGATCTTATTCTTAAAATATTTTCTTTAGATATATTAGCTATGTATATTTTAGCACTGTGCTAAGCCGATAGATCTGGCTATCTTTGTGGTGAGCTCCTAATATGGAAAATCCCTTCATGAATGCAGATCAGGAATTTGTCTAAATTACAATTTTAAATAATTGTTTGGGATCACTGAGTTACTAAGTGCCTTTTCCTTGGGCCTTCAACATATGTATGGCAAAGGCAGGATTGGAACTGAGTTCTTTCTGATAATAAGACTATTTATTAACTATACTCTGCAGTTTTGGGATCTCAAGTTTAAAATATTTCATCATTTCTGGGTCAAGTCCTTTTTAGATTTCAAGTTTAAAAGTCTGTGGATAATTCTCATGGGTAGTACTCCCCTAGTCACTGCCTATCTTGGCTCTAAAATATGATAGACCAAGAAGATAGTGAGAATGTTGGTGAGATTTAATTCTTTTTTTGCCATAATTCATTGTAGGAAGGCCTAGTTGGTTGGTGATATAGGTCCAAGAAAGTATGATAAACCCATTTGGATATATCATTATTAATTCAAGGCTAGTTCCTAGAGAAAAATGACATTTGCCACAAAATACACTTGATCTACTTTGTATATGGGTAGAATTTATGTCAAGGTCCTATATACAATGGCAAGTAATAATATTAATCCTACTGAAATAGAAAAGTCAGAGGTTCTGTCTTCATCATCACAGTCTCAGCCCCAGAGGAAAAAGGAAGAAGAAAATGACCTAAGAGATTTTACCAACAAAATTATCAAAGAAAACCTTCAACATCCCACTCTTGGGAAGACTTGTGATAACACCCCATTGAGCCTGATGCTTCCATAAATAATCCAATAGTCAATGCCGGAGAATGGTCTGCCCATTGGTCGCTATCTACTGCTTTGCTAAAGAGTATTCAGCAACAGAAATCTTATCCGAAGAACAAATTTAAAAATCCCTTTCAGAAATAAGCTCAATAGTAGAAGGACCAAAGAATCTTAAGATGTCAGAGAAATAGTGTCTGGTCATCAGACTCAGTATGAGAAAAGCATCTGTCTATGTCATCCTCTGATAAATTGGGAATGCTGGTCCCCCACTGGTATAGAGTGCTTTGTGGATATCATGGCATTGGGGGGTGGGGAAGTCAATTTGTATGTCTCCTTATACACATTTGCAATGATTCTCTCCATTCATCCACAAACAGTATGACACTGAGGGACAAAAAGACAAAGCCTATTAAATCAGCAAACAGAACTTTTGTTTTATGTACGTTTCAGAAGAAAAGTAAACAGTGACTTGTTTAAGCCATCTTTGTAAACATTTTGGAAGTCCGTGGTGAATTTTATCCTATTAATCTTTTAAAATATGAACTGTGGTTCAGTTCCTTATTTTCATAATCAGCATTCCTTGCTGCAGGATATCATTGCCTTACAGGGACATCTGCTGGCAGATAAAAGCTTGGGACACTGAAATGCTACCTTTGACTCAGATCTAGTCCCTGCTTACCAATACATCATCTGAGTCAATAGCCTACTGTACATCTGTTTCAGATAGGGCATGGCTGTAAAAATTCTAAATATTTCGTCATTTCTTTTTTAGGTCTTTTTTAGTTCTCATAAAACATGTCTTTCCTTCCCATGTGCCTCTTTCCCACAATGGGCTCACAGGTGAGTCTAAGACTATTCTTTCATACTAACTGTGTTTCTTCCCTGAAACATCAAATCTTGCTAGAGTACAGAAACTTCAAGTCAAATGGCAAGAGAATTGGAACATCTGATGAAAACAGACTCTAATCACACACCATCACCTCTTCTATAACTTGACTAGAATTTCTATATCGTCATGGACATATGAAATGCATTTCGAAAAAACCCTTCCTAATTTCCAGCTCATTGGGGAATGACTAAACAAGTTGTGGCACATGATTCTGATGGAATACTACTATGCTGTAAGAAATGGTCTGGTTAATATCTTAGATCTACATGAAATTATAAAGAACAAAATGAACATGATCAAGATAATACTATATATATAGCAACAGAAATGTTACTTGAAGAACTTGCATATGTCCACCTCCAGAGAGAGACATGATACATAGAAATAATAAGCAAGACATAATTATATATATATATACACATATATATGCATATATATTTATCAAATGATGCCTTCTCTAGTACAGAGAGGAAAGGGAAAGAGAGAAATAACAAGGAACTTTAATGTAACAAACAAATTAATTAAATATTATATATACATATATATTGAAAGGAGAAACACATCTTACCATTTCATAAATGCCTACTTAGTGTCTGAATGGAAAAGCCTAATAATTTCAGTAATATAATATTCCAACCTTTATGTCCCTTCTGTTTTGCTTGATTTTGATGGAGGAGAGGGCCATTTTATCTTGATGACTTTGCAGAGCTGTAACTATGCAACTAGATGGCTGGGAAAGCTTCACAAAATGTGGCATAAAACATGCCCTAAAACATCTTTTTAATGATAACTTCAGTGGAGAAAAAGAGAGAAACATCCTGGAACACCAGGAGACTGCTGTTATTTTAATTCATTATTACTATGAAGAAGAGCTCACTCTCTCTCTTCTACTTAAAAACTGTGAGAGTAAACAATTCACAATGTCCAGGAGTCTCAGTTTTCTCATCTGTAAAACAAAAGGTTGGGTAGGCTCTGAGGTTCCTTTCAGAGTTAGATGTAAGTATGGTCTTATGTCTTGGTACTAAGCTCAGTCATTTCTATGGGGCTAAAGGAATGTACATGCCTTCAGTGTCTTTGATTTTGGTGACCTGAGAAAAAGCTCTTGTCATCCCATTCTGCTTCCATCTCGGTGACTGTACAAACATGGCATATAAGCTCCCAGTAAGTTAGTTTAGATTCAGCAGAAAATCATTTGTGATATCCACTCAAATTTACATTGTTACTATCCAAGTGACAAAAAGATTCCTGAAAGGATGCCACTGTTCCATGCTGTGGTAGAAGGGTACAATAACTATGTAACTTATTACTTGTGTGATCTTAGCTATTATTTATTTTCTATGGACCTGAGTTTCTGCATCTACAAAATAAGAAATTTAAATCAAATGATTTCTAAACTGCTTTCTAAAGCTAAGACTTAGAATCCAAAGACTGGATATGGAAATCCCTACTTTCTTTCAGAACTTTATTGAACAAGGGGCATATCCTTGCCCTCTTTTCCAAAAACAAACAAACAAACAAACAACCTTACATAATCATAGAAAATGAGCAGTTTCCTTTAAAAATAACATTTGACCTAAAACAGTACAAAAATAACAGCGCAAAGCAACCCCATGTCCCTGACAAGCCAGTAAAATGACATCTCTTGCTTCCTTCAAGCTCTCTTTCTTGTACTAGCATGACAGCAGATAAAACAATTATCACATGCCCCTCTGGTAATCTCTCCCTCCATTGTTTATTTTTTTAAGAGTCAAATTGTTTCATCAGCTAAGGCAATCCCTGCCAAAAGTAACGACATAATCATTAACTAATTACCACTAAATAGCAGCATTGCACATTTTGACAGACAAAGACACATTATACTAGGAGTTGAAAGTGACAGAAAGGGCCTAATAAACCTGTTAGACTCTCCAAGACCTCTGATGCTAACATGAACCATCAACAACTTCTTTAGGAAACAGAGCAACATCCCCGTCCATGATCTTCTCTCTGCTTCCCCTCTCCTCACTCAAAATTCATTGGTCACTCACTCCTTCACCAAGATAATAAAATGGCAATTTCCCTCCAGGACTCACCCAAGAGTCATTCATGGAGTCCTTTGATACTGGAAATCTCTACCAAAAAAAGTATTACTTAGAGTCCTTTTTTTCCCTACCACCAGAAGCAGCAATAATACTAAGAAAAATAAGACAATTCTCGGATATAAGGAAAAAATAAACAAGTCAAAAGACTAGTCCAAGACTCAATGTCAATGGTCTCTGCTTCCACCCCATAAAATTTTAATTTATTAAAAATTGAATTGCCTAGAAATATTCCTAAATTGCATGTTCCTGTTCTCTTCACTGAAGGACTCTGCTTTAGATAGATTAAACATAATTAAAATTACCTCATTAAATAATACTTGGACAATGTTGCAAATATATTCCACTCTAGCATATCCTTGTACATGATTACTTCCCACAAAAAAATTCTTACTTAAAAATTAAAAAAAGCCCAACCACATTTATAAAATGTACAGAATAGAGGAATTTAGGTTGTTGGGAATTCCTACTTCCCATTCTTTCACAGTTATTAGACTGATAAAGTTAACAAAAGATAAATACTCTGGGAATACAGAGTAAAACTTGTATGTTTTACATATTTCAAATAAGATACATTTAATAGCTTAGATGAAAGCTCAGGATCCATTTTTTCTTTAGAAACCCCATAAATTCCTGATGTTCCTTATAATGATTATACACTCGATTCAAAGAGATTTTTAAATCAGTCATTTTGCTACTAGAGAAACATGGAGGGAAAGAAACAGGATAGAAACTGGCAAAAGACTCTTCCCTAGCCATCTGAAACCAATTACTGTATAATATAAGTATTCAGATTTTAAACAGCTCCTCTGCACTTATCATTCCTTTACTATAAAAAGTGAAAAATTATTAAATAAAAGCCCTTAACTTTTTCTTTTCAAAAAATGATGTTCAAGAGGGACAAAAGCACCTAGAATTATTTTTAAAAGGATGTCAACTTATGATGCTAGAGGAGTGTAGGGTATTTCATGGAACAGGATATAAGAAATGTAAAGAAAGGATATAATTCATAGTGTAAATCACCACCACCACCCTCACCCCCCAAAAAAATTCAAAACGAGATTTTAAATTATTTACCTTTCTAGTTCAGCACAAATGTCCTTTAGCCAATTAGCATGAGCTATAGCTTGGAAATTAACCAGTCATGTTGAGTTCCTATCTCCAGATTTACAATTAGTAATGCTATTAATGTGGTTCCTGTACTTAGCGTTACTAATTATATTGCTATGAACTAATGGTGTTAAAAATAGCAATCGCCATCAACTACCAATTAATGCTTAATGAGAGCATATAAACCCTGGCATTGTAATGAATTTCAAAATTATTGTAGCTAGCTCTTCTTGTGATAGTGCAAAAATGGGTGTAACCAGTAACCACTGAATTAGGGTACTGATTGAAAGAAAAGTTAATACCTCCATGCAAGGAAAATGAGAAATATACCACCCTGGAGGGATCACTATTTTTTTAACCTTGAATTTGAATAAGTATGTTTTCCTGATGTATGGAAACAGGGAAAATCTGCTTTTCAATTATGTAATTCTTGTGATAAAGGAAGAAATCAAGAGTAGACTATGGAATTAGAGGAAGTTAGGTGAAGACATTAGAGAGGTATCGCTCAAGGTGTTAACTGGTCCTAGAATATATATACATATATAATATATATGTATATATATATATATATATATATATAT
>NC_058132.1:635854938-635884028 GCF_016433145.1 Gracilinanus agilis
TCTCTGTCTCTCTCTCTCTCTGCCTCTCTCTCTCTGTCTCTCTCTACCTCTCTCACTCACTCTGTCACTGTCTGTCTCTCTCTTTTTCTTTCTCTCTCTCTCACACACACACACACACCACTATATCTATCTCTGTCTCTGTCCTCTGTCTCCCCTCTCTCCCTCTGACTCTCTCTCATCTCATTATTCCTACACAGTAGAATGTAAACTATTTGAAAGCAGGGATTGTTTTGAATTTTTCTTTGGTTTTCTTTGGTTTAGTTTGTTTTCTTGTTTTCTCTTTGTCTTTTGATCCTTAGAACTGAGCTCAGTTCTAAGACATAAAATAAAAAATCATGTTCGAATGGGTTTCTGAGAGAATAAACTAAGTAAAAATTTCTAGTTAATAGGAAAATTTTGGACCTACCAGAAGCCTCACCTATGACTCATCTCTGTTAACAAGTGGGCTATCGAGCTCTAAAACCTTCAAAGGAGAATGCCAGCTCATCTTCCTACAACTGCTGTCTCAATTATATTCCTCTTACTTTAAGGAAATACAGAGAACAGAACATCAAGTGAGTTTAACCATAAATTGATGATGCATGATCTGGCAATTCATTCAGTAAGCAGTTATTCATCCACTCCAGTCTAACAAGCAATTATCAGGGGCCTACTATGTGAAAAGTATTGTGCCAGGCTCTGGAAAAAGAAAAATAAAGCAAAACAAGGAAACAGAAAAGTCTGTATTCAAAGAGTGTTTGCATTTCATCTGGGGATCTGGGGAAAGATTCATGGAAATAAATAAATATACAATATCCTATTATCATTTAAAGAAAGGAAAGAGAGCACTGAGCACTGATGACTCAGATCTCAGGAAAAGCCTATTCACAGGACCCAGGGAAGGTCTTGGGCCTTTTTCCAGTCTTCTTATAGCTTAACCCTCTCTACACACTCTGTAATCCATCATTCAACACTGACCTACCTTATATCTCTCACACACAACACTCTCTGTATGTGTATGATATATATATATATATATACATATACATATACATATACATGTATGTATGTATGTTTATTTCTTGATTTTGAGTTCAGAAGAACTAAATTCCTGTCCAGAACCTCCCAGCCACCCACAACCATCCATCCCAAGCCCATCAGAGACTTCAATGTTCTCTCAGGAGTTTTTGGCAGTTGGCCTTTGGCAGGTTAGCATCTTCAGAATTTTCACCAAACATCCTCCTTCACTGGCCCCTCTCAATTGAAACCTCCTAAGGCCAGCTTCAACTCCAATTGCCTGCTCTCCTTTGCAAAATTCCGTCCACACTGTTACATCTCCCTAATCCATAGCTTTGTACGATATGTCCTCATTCCTGGGATTTTGTGCATCCTTTCTCTACCTCTTAGTTCCCTGACTTCCTGCAAGATTTAGTTCAAATCTTGCCTTCAACAGGATGTCTCTCCCTATTCTCAGACTGCCCTTTTCCCACTCTTTCTTCCCCAAGTATCTTCTCTCTGAGATTTTTTCTATGTGCCCTATTAAAATAATTAGGCTCATTTTAAGCCTAGAGAAATTATTATGGCCTCTAAAGCTCATATGTCTGAATCCCCTTAAAATTTAGGGAGTTTATTTTAGACAAAATGTTATGAGTTCTTTCACAAATGCTCTGAGCCCCCAGTTAAGAAAACTATTATTATTTAAGGATCTGCTGATCTTTCTTCCTAGATATGAATTTGTATTAATCTATAGTTAAATATTTTAGCAAGGATAATTATTTAAATAGCCTCAGACCAAGAAATACACTTTGCCTAGTTCTAAACACAGAGAGAGCAAGAAAGAGACAGAGTCAGAGAGAGAGAGAGAGAGAGAGAGAGAGAGAGAGAGAGAGAGAGAGAGAGAGATGGAGAGAGAGAGGATGTATAAAGTAATATCTGAGTCTATAGCTTCTTAATATTTGAAGCAAAATTCTAATTTAATGAAAAAATTTGGATAACAAAATAGCAGATTATATTATTATATTATAGTATCTATGGTTAAACAAAAATTGTGTGCATGAGGTTGGGGGAATTGGGGGAAGAACAAATCTTCTCTCAAAACTTCCTTCATTCCTTGAAAAAGTGATTACATTGCTTGTATCAGTTTAGATCTGCTCCAAAATGCCTATAGAGCTTGTGGTCTTCTTAATATCTCCTTTCTCTGTCACAACTCAGTTCTACCTTCTTTCTCCTTTAATTGATTACTCTAGGACTGTCAGTTCATGGCTTGGCTTTTCCCCTTTCACTCCAGTTCTCAGAATCTGTTTCTCTGTTTCTTTTTGTTCAAATAATTCTTTTCTTGTTGATTAAGTCTTTCACACAATGACTTTCATTGCTTCTAAGAGGTATACAGATACTGTTCACATTTGGTTCTAATCAACTGATTTGATCAAGAAGTAATATATTTTCAAGTATATTTACTTTTACTATATGGGATAATCAATGGAGCCCCATCTATTCTCCCCTAGTTTTCATTTATCTTGTAAATACATTCAACTATGTCTCATGGTTCAAATAATGAATCCTATGAAGTGCCCATACTTTTTTTTATCTTTCCGTTGTATATTTCCACTGAGATGGAACCAATTTGTATATTTTATAAAATTATAACTTTGAATAGTGCAAATCTGAACACATGCCAACACGACACTGAATTCATTATTTACCCTAATTAAAATCTAGCTTGTCTACATGTTATCTCTTCCATTAGAACACAAGTTCCTTGAGAGTGTGCCAGAGTCTGTTTTCTTTGTCCCTAGTAGTGTGCCTGGCATATGGTAAATACTTAATAAATAATTCTTGACTGATGGGCTCATATAGAAAATAAGCCTCTGCCTTTAAGGACCTTACAATCCAATGAGAGAGATAAGATACTTATACAAAAATACTTATACAAAAAGCATAACTTGAACTGAATTCAATATTTGAGAGAGCCAGGCATACTGAATGCTATCTTGCTAGTTTCTCTAAGCTTTAATTCTTTTTTAGATCACCAAAAAGCTGGACAGTGTTATACATGCTTCCTACACAAATATCTTCAGTGATTTGAGTTAATAATTCCCCCTTAAAATTTTGAAATGGGTCAATACAAAAAATAGATTTGAAGAAAATTTCCACATCTTTCAATTTTTGATACGTAAGGATTTATTCAGCACATTCTAGGTACCAAGGACTTTGCTAGACAGGAAAGCAAAAATGAGAGAGTCTCTACTCACAAGAGGGACTTATTTTTTTAATCCATGCCTTCTGTATTAAAATCAATACTAAGTATTGGTTTTAGGGCAGAAGAGCACAAAGAACTAGGAAACTGGGGTTAAGTGAATTGCCAGAATCAAACAGATAAGGAATGTCTGAGCCTAGATTTGAACCCAGATCTTCCCATCTTCAGAATAGGCTTTCTATTCACTAAGCCACCTAGTTGCCCCAGGAAGCTTACATTTTACTAGGGAAGACAAAATAGACACATAATTATAAACAAAATAACAATAAGGTAATGTGGTGATGAAAGACACTGACAGCTGGGTATCAGGCAAAGACTCTTTTGAGATCTGCTTTGGAGGAAACTAGAATTCTTTTTTTTTTTTAAATTTGAAACATTTTATTTAATTAATTAATTTAGAATATGTTTCCATGGTTACATGATTCGTGGTCTTTCCCTTCCCTCCTCCCACCCCCATCCCGTAGCCAACGAGCAAGTCCACTGGGCTTTACATGTGTCATTGATCAAGATCTATTTCCATATTATTGATATTTGCATTAAGGTTATCATTTACTCTACATCCCCAATCATATCCCCATTGACCCATGTGATCTATCATTTGTTTTTCTTCTGGGTTTCTGCTCCCACAGTTCTTTTTCTAGATGTGGACAGCATTCTTTCTCATAAGTCCCTCAGAATTGTTCTGGATCATTGAAGTTAGCATGTGATCAAGCAATTGTTTTTCTTCTGTGAGAACCTAGAATTCTGAGAGGTAGAGGTGAAGAAGGAATCCATTCCAGGCATGGAAAAACCTCTCCCAAAGCACAGAGACAGAAAAAGGAGCTTTCAGAAATAGAAACCTTTGGAAAATGAAAAGAGTCAAAGGGAAAATAATGAATTATCCTATGGATAAATTGAGTTTGGTATGCCTATGGGATGAATAGTTTGAAATGTCCAGTATTTAGGGATGTGAAACGTTGACTCAGAATAAAGGCCAGGATGAATATAAAGATCTGGAAGTCATTTGTCTAAAGACAATAACTGAATCTACTGCAGCTAGAGAAATCAATATATTTGCTAGCCAATAAGCATTTAATCAGCATTTCTTGTGTAGCAGATACTGTGCTAAGCTTGAATGGCAATACAATGATAAAAATAAAACCAGGATATGCCCCTCAAGAAGCTTTCATTCTAGGGTAGGAATTCATATGTACATAAATAGGTATATTTGATACACATGGAGTAGGAGGTAGTGAGGTAGCCATAGAGAGAAAAGCACTAAGCTATAATGGGAACGAAGAAAAACTTTCTACAACATGTGGCCATTGAGTTGATTAACATTATCACCATCATGATATTATTATTTTGTTTATTATTATTATTATTATTATTATTATTATTATTATTACTGTCACAGACAAAAAATGAAGCATTATGTGTGAGGAATAGTGAATAGGGAATATGGTTAGACTATAATTATGGAAAGGGAAATAAAATGAAAAAACATTGAAAAATAGAAAAAGCTAGACTTTGAAGAGCTTTAAGTGGGAGTCATAGCAGTTTATATTTGATCTTAGGCTTAATTATCAAGCCACTAGAAGATGGTTATATCGTTACCATAAATAGCAGAGTTTGGGAAGAGAAGGATATGAGGAGAAATATGAGTTCAGTTTTGAATATGTTAAATTTCAGATGTATTAAAGACAGTTGAAGATGAGACTGGAGTTCAAGAGAGAGGTGAGGCTTGAGAATCATCAGTATAAAGTGGGTAATTGAATCCCTGGGATCTTTTGAGATCACCAAGTGAAATCAAAAAGGGGGGTGTGGAAAAGGGACCAGGTCAGAGACCCAGGGAATACCCCATGTTTAGTGGGTGTTTCCTGGATGGAGTTTCAGCAAAGAAGCCTAAGAAGATAAGATTAGACAGGTAAGATGAGTACCAAAAGAGAGTAGTGTCTGAGAATCCTCTGGAGAAGAGTTTATCAAAGAGAATATGGTCATTGGCATTGTCAAAAGATGCAACAAGGTCAATAAGAATGAAGAGTGAGAAAATGTCATTGTATTTGTCAGGTAAGAGGCCATTAGTAACTTTAGAAAGAGCAATTTAGGTTTAAATGATGAAGTCAGAGCTGGGCTGAAAGGAATTAAGAGAGTGAGATAAATGGAAGTGCAGGCACCTATTATACAAGCCTTTCTCAGGAAGTTCAACCACAAAAAAAGATGAGAGTTATAGGATAATAGCTAGACAGATTGGGTGAATGTGAAAACAGAGGGATTGAAAGTCATAAAATGTATCATACAGGAAGATATCAGAATAATAGCTTGGGATATATATCTACTAGTCAATAGCCACATTTCTTTCTTATTATATATGATTTCTTTTTCATTTTTTATGTCTCTTCTTTCCTTTCTCATATATTCTTTGGATAAACCTTTATAGATTGCTCACAGTGTATAAGACATTGTAATTGGTGCCAGTTATCTAAAAACCTAGGTTTCTCTTGAAGTACTTAGTTTGTGGCCAAGAAAACATTAATAAATTAGAAATGATCTCTGATCAAGGGAAAAAGTATTCGTGTCATTTATATTCTGAGAATATTTGCAATTAATGGTAAGTATGAATTATGGGAACCCATCTGCATGATAAACTTCAAGCTTTTTAGAGAAAATCAGACATAGCTCTAGGAAGATGTAGCTCTACACCTTTTTTAATTGCAAATCAATTTTTCTTCTCTAGTTCCAAAGGTGCCAGCAGGAACTCTGGCACAAGTTAGAACAAATTTCAGTAGGAAAAACCTAGTGAGGAAATTGTACAGTGGTAAAAGAAGACAAATTAAAACCCAAAATGAAAATGAATCCACAGGATTACTTTACTGCTGTCATTAAACTCAAGGTCTCTAAGTGACAGTGAATTTGCAGGACTAGAAACAAGAAAATAGAGACCACATCCCATTCTTTTTATGTGTTTTTCTATTGTGAATCTAGGATGAAGAGTTAGAAGCAACCTTAGAAATCATCTAGAAGAGTTTTCACATTTTCTAGAGGTTTAGTCACATAAAGGAGGTATTTAAATTGAGGCAATAGGGTCAAAGGACTTAAAGCTAAAAGGAACAATAGCAATCTAGATACTATATCTTCTCAACTTCTATGACATTCTTCTTTACTATTTCTCCTCCTACTTTTCTGACTTCTTCTATAACTCCTTTTCTGGACTGTTGTCCATCTCCTCACTGGGGCACCTAGATGGCACAGAGAATAGAGTGCTGGCCCAGGAGTCAGGAGGACTTGAGTTCAGATCCAGCCTCAGATCTTTACTAGCTGGGTGACCTTGGGCATGCCACTTTACCCTGTTTACCTCAGTTTCCTCATCTGTAGAAATAACTGGAGAAGGAAATGGCAAACCACTCCAGTATATTTTCCAAGAAAACCCCAAAGTGAGTCATGAAGAGTCAGACATCACTGATTAACAAAATAACAAAAGCATTACCTATTTCCTATCCATGGTTTTCCCCAAAGTCCTGTCCTCTGCTACCTTTTTTTGTTTGTTTCTATGCTCTTTTGGATATGTTCCTATGGATCTGAATATCATTTCTGCATAAATGTAGGAAATCTGTATGGCTAATCCTAATCTCTCCCCCAAAATCTATTCCCACATTATGAATTGCCCCAGACATTTCCTCCTGGAAGTCTCATTGGCATCTCAAATACAACATGGCTGAAAGGGAACCCATTATTTTCCTCCTAAACCTGCTATGTCTGCAGACTTCTCTATTGCTGGTGTGGAAACCACCATCCACCCAGTCATTCACTTTCTATAACCTCTGAGTCATCTTTGTTCCTTTGGTCTTTCCCATTCTCTATATCCAATCAATTTCCAACTCATCATTTTTATCTCCACAACATTACTACTTTCCATTCTCCAATCTCTACTCACATGGTTTCTACCCTAGTTCATTACTTCATAAATATGTGATAATCTCCTCATTTGTCTCCCGGATCTTGCTTATATTAAAGTTTTGTACAAAATATTTTATATAATAGATCATTTTTCTGATCTCTTACTAATTTTCATGGTGAAAACAAGATGTTTACATGGGGCAAAATCATATAAAAATGTAACAGTATTTATGCATTATATTCAGATTTTTGGAAAAAGTTAAATTTCCAAAAGTTTTATTCAATCAAAATTTATTAATAGGTAATGTTATGGGGTAAGGGTAGAGAAAGGTAAAACTAAACCTTCCTAAATTAGAGTCCATTTTTTACAATACATTATATTTGAAACTATAATGTTTGTAGAGGAATGGATTCTTTTAAAATAATAAACATTTATTTTTTCCAGATTAAGTGTCAATAATTTTTAATGTTCATTCTGATATTTTGCAATCCCTGTTCTCTCTTTCCTTTTCCTTCCTCTCCCTTCCCCATAAAGGCAGGAAATATGATATAGATTGTACATATACTACCGTATAATATATATATTTATGTCCCTCAAGTTTTGAAAGAAGTGTGTATTGCTTATAGGAGAGAAAAATTCTTAGAGGAAATAATGTAAATAATGCTAGTTTTCAATTTGCATCTGGACTCCACCTATTCCTTCTAAGGCAGTGGGTATCCTTTTTTTTTCTCATGAGTCTCTTGGAATTGTCCTGAATCCTTATCTTACTGATAATAGTTAAGTCCTTGATATTTGATCACTATCCATTATTGTTGTTACTGTGTTCAACATTCTCCTGCTCACTTTACTTTACATCATTTCATTTGTCTTTCTAAGTTTTATTATGATCATCTTAGTTGTCATTTCTTATGGCATAATAATATTCCATTACAAGAATATACCCTAGCAGGCAACTACATGGCTCTGTGGGTTGAAAGTCAGGCTTAGAGATGAGAGGTCTGGTTCAAATCTGGTCTCAACACTTTCTGGCTGTGTGACCCTGGGCAAATCACCCGATTGCCTAGCCCTTACTGTTCTTCTACTTTGGAACCAATAAATAGTATTAATTCTAAGACAGAAGATAAGGATTAAAAAAAACTAACATACCATGACTTGTTCAGCTATTCCCCAACTGATGGACAGCTTTCAATTTCCAGTTCTTTGCCACCCAAAAAGGGCTGCTATAAATATTTTTGTACAAGAGGTTCTTTTCTCCTATATTTAATCTCTTTGAGATACAGACCTAAAAATAGCATTGCGTGGTGAGAATATGCAGAATTTAATGGCCATAGGGACACAGTACCAGATTGTTCTCAAGAAGAGTTGTATCATTTCACAGCTCCACCAACAGTGTATTAGTATCCTAATTTTTCCACATTACTTCCAACATTTATCATTTTCCTTTTGTCATGGTAGCCAGTTTGATTGTTGAGGGGTGATACTTCAAAGTTGTTTTAGTTTGCCTTTCTCTCATCAATACCAGTTTGGAGCATTTCTTCATATGATTAAAGATAGTTTTAATTTCTTCATCTGAGAATTTCCTGTTCATATCCTCTGACCATTTGTCCATTGGGAAATGCTTTGTATTGTTATAAACTTGACTAAGTTGTAAAAATATTTGAAAAGTGAAAGCTGTCAGAGAGACTTGCAATAAAGATTTTTTTCTCAGTTTATTATTTGCCTTTAATCTTGGTTGCATTGCTTTTGTTTGTGCAGAAACTTTTTAATTCAATGAAGTCTTGGCCATCTATTTTAAATTTCATAATGTTCTCTATGTCTTATTTTGACCTAAATTGTTCCCTTATCCATAGCTCTTATAGGTAAACTATTTTGTGCTCCCTTAATTTGTTTATGGTCTCACTTTCATTTCTAAATTATGAATCCATTTTTATTTTACCTTAGTATATGGCATGAGATGTTTGTCTCTACCTAATTTCTGCCATACAGTTTTCTCGTTTTCCAAGTAGCTTTTGTCAAATATTGAGTTTTTCTTCCAAAAACCTGGATCTTTCGGTTTCTCAACATAAAGTTGCTATGGTCATTTATCATGAGCAATTGCTATTTTTTAGGCAAATACTGAATGACTCAGAGTAATTATTGTGAAATAGTTTGGCCAGGTCTAGAAAACAAACCAATGTATGAATTTTTGCATATAGTCAATCAGTCAACCAATCTAGAATGTAAAAGAAAAGGATGAATGGGTTTTCTTACATGTGTTTGTAGCATCTGAATTATGGGATGTCTTTCACCTTTTCCCCATTACCATTCAAATATGGCTCATGATGAGTCACCAATGTTTGGCAATACATAAAGATTTCAAAAAATCAACAATAATTCAGCTTGTTCATTGAGAGACTATTTTCTGCCAAAACTAGAACCCACTGAGCCCTTGTGAATTTTAACCTTTATAATGACCTTCGGTGTCTGAGGAATTTGAGTGTGTTTAACCTCAGAAAATTCTGGCTTCCTGTAAAAAAAATAATTACAAGTAGTGTCCAAAACATATGGATTCTATTTCCTCTCAAGTACAAATTGTTTTCTCTTTTTAAAGGAAAGAGGAAAGCACTTGAAAATGTCTTGGGGGTATTTAACTATGTAAAAAAATTGTGGATAAGAATGAGAAATTGAATATATACCAAAACTCACTGAATTTTTTCATGTTTAAGATAAAGGTAGTTGTTCATCTTAACCTAAAAAAAACTTGTAATTTGGATATGAGAATGCAATGCTCATTGAATATGAATAGTTCCCTTCAAGTATATTTTTTAGACACATCTTGATATTACCCTGAATTTCTCAGTCATTAATTTGTTGCTATTGTGCTTGAATTATTGCTCTTTGCAAATAACTAACACTGAAATTAGGAAGGGAAAAGCTAATCAATTCAAATAAATAATTATTTTAAATGGATTCATACACTTCCTTTTCCACATAGGAAAAATAAAATTGTCAGAGGATCATATCGATAAGTGGAGTAATGACAGTCACATGCTGAATAGACATATTAGGTGATATGAAAATGGTACTTAACTTTCTGTGAAGTTTAAATGTTAAAATTGTAACACAAAACTACCAATCTTTATGCCTTTCTTGTAGCATTTTCTTTTATTAGCCATTTCTTATGATAATATTCTTATCATTCCATGTCATTTCATTTTGCAAAATTGTGTAACATTTACATAAAATGAATAATCTGGAAATGAACATGGCATTTGGGCCAGTGTGGCCATTTGTGAAGATGAACATGATTTTAATAAGGAATTTCTAAGCAAATTCTGAATTTTTCCAGGAAAGAAATATCCCACATGGATTTTTTATTTAAAGTTAATTTCTCTTTGTTTTATAATTCTGCATTGGACACTAGCCAGTAGAAAACAAGCTTTAAAAAAAGAATATGATATATCCACAAAATGGTAATGTAGCTTTGTTGGTTTAAATGTAGTTTTATTTGTTGTAAAAATTTGAATCACGATACGCATATGGGATGGAATGGATAAGGGAAAAGGAAGGAAGGAAGGAAGGAAGGAAGGAAGGAAGGAAGGAAAGAAGGAAGGAAGGAAGGAAGGAAGGAGAAAGACAGAGAAAGACAGAGAGAAAGAAAGAAAGAAAGGAGAGAAAGGAAGGAAGGAAGGAAAGATGGATTAGAAAGATAAAGACTTGGAAAAACAGAATATGAAGTAGACAAACTTTAAATTGGAGTTTAAACTAGTGAATAAGAAAGTTGAAATGGACAGATGAACTGAGAAACATCCTACCGTAGCATCACTGGTATTGTGATCTCTCAAGAAAGAAGTGATCAGTTTGATGCCATTTTCAGCACAGTATGCATTGAAGCATAAAAAAGAAGAGGTGGACAGGATGCAGAGCTGAGCTAGAAAAAGACTAAAAGAAGGCACTGCAGGAGGTGAACTTAACAGTTAGACAGATGGGTGGATGGAAAGTCTGGAACATGGATAAAGATGTTCAATGATGATGCAGCTAAATTAAGAAAAGAAAAACATGGAATGACTCAGTTGTCCAAAATACCAGAAAAATCACCATCTTATTAAATATGAGCAGGAATTACTTCAATGGTAGTGACTCACTAGAATGTTCCCTCAATTGCTTTTCTATCCTTTCTTAGACTGTTTCTACCTATCTTTGTTTATCCTCAGTTAACCCCGACTCTTTTTTTAGTGCTTTGCTTATTTCTACACCTCTCTAATCTCTAATTAGTGGTAAATGTTTTTATGTCTATGATGTAGAGATATAGCAAGATGAGCTGATCATAAAAGATGTTTAAGTTGTAGGTTAATTTTTAAACGTGATCAGGTAAAAAGGCAGAGAACTTATATATCCTAAGATATTCATAGCATCTTTGTGATGTCAAAGAACTAGAAAATGAAGGGATACCCATCAATTGGGGAATAGCCAAAAAATTGTAGAATATGATTGTGATGGAAAACTGATGTCCAATAAGAAATAACAAACAGGTTAACTTTTTAAAAGAAAACATGGAGGCCTACATGAAAATATGAAGAGTGAAATGAGTAAAACCAAGAGAACATTATATTATAGCAATAGAAATATTGTTTGAAGAATGACTTGTATATGACCACCTTCAGAGAAAAGAAACTGATAAATAGGAAAAAGCAAGACATAGTTTTATATATAGTCAAATGATGCCTACTCTACTAGGGGAGATAAGAAAGACAGGGAGTTACTGGGCATTTTCATGTAAAAAATAAATACATGTAAATTTTAGAGAAATTATAGATATTCAAATGTAGAATGCACTATCTCAAAAGTTAATGAGATTCTGGAGGGGCTATGTTGGAACATCAGCTTGTGAGAGCCAATTGTTAAATTTTTAGTAGGAGTATTTCTACCTAGGAAATCAGAAAATGCTACAAACTAGGGCTTGATATATTATTTTATTGATTTCTAGATTTAAACAAGTGATAGAGAAAATGATAATAATAAAGATAAAACTTAAAATATGTCATGGATGTATTTTTCCCAGAGATCCTGTTGTTGAAACACTTTCCAGAATACCCCTTGTCTTCCATTCAGTTAAAGCCTATAGGTCTTCAATTCTCAGATATTCTCTAAGGGAAATTATTTTAAAAGTGGTATATATGAACCTGATAAGACATGAAGCCTATTTTTCTTCTGATATTCTATAATTCTGTGAAATCCTATTCTAATGCCTCAATAGAGTAACATTATTATAGTTATATGATAGAATAATATCTGATATTATGATCGCTACATACAATAATTCTGGACATCAAAGGTTAGTCTAATAAAATATAACCCAGGCAGATCATACACAGTTTGGAAAATAGGACCATGAGAATATCAATTTAGATATGGAAGACATCTTAGTGGCAATCTGGCCCAATGCCCTTATTTTCTACAGTTCATCAAACTGAGGCCCAACAAGTTAAGTCACACATGGACAAAATGGCAGCATCAAAATTTGAACTCAAATCCTGTGAATGCAAATTCAGTACTCTTTCCATTGTACTAATCTCCTAGAGCAAGCCTAGAGAGAGAAATTATACATTTATGTCATTCAAGGACCATTCTAGTAAAGGTAAAGAATTCCATCACCAAAGTTGAATAATTAATAAGAAATGTTTTATAATTTATTTGTTTGTTTGTTTGGGGGGGATACAGTAACTTATGAAGCTCAACCACTCACTGATGGAGGAATATCATCCCTCTCATTAGTGGAAGTACCAACCCTGATGAAATCATAGATTTTATCACCAGCACTGAATAATGTAATGATAGTTCTCTCCCATTTTTACATATTCTACTTATTTATCTCTTATATTTCTTGGTTTCATTGGCCTCTGAAATATAACAATGAAACTAATAATAATCCTCTCATAACCCTGTCCATAAGCCATGCCATAGAATTAAGAGGTAGTGCAGACAAGTATAGCAAAAACTAAGGATACTCATGAATAGCAAAAGAGATGAATATTTTTATTAGATGCTAGTACTAAAACATCACAATATTTAAAACAGATATTACAAATTATAGGCAAGAGCTTCATATCATTTTGTCAATGGCTTCCTTAACAACATTTTACATAATAAAATATTCCCAATTAGCATGGGGTAATTGTAAGAAGTAATTTCATCCCTAATCCTAGATTAGGTTAAATAAAATAAGAAAGTGATGAGCTACTAACATCTTAGAAGGGAAAAGTTAAAGACCTTGGGGTCATTTAAAATCTTCTCTTAATGCCAACTCAAGAAATTCTACCTAATAATAAAGTAAATGACAAAAATAGGAATGATGTCTGGAGTGATTTTGAAAAGGAGATAAGCAGACTTAGACTGGAATTCTGAAAACCCTCTTTTTTGCATGAATGCAACTAGAAGATCACTTAAACCCTCCATTCCCCAAAAATAAATTTTTAAAAGTTAACATTTTCTAAATCAATAAAGGATGAGCACATTCTCCAAAAATATTGAACAGAAATTATAAAAACATTTCATCACTTGAATATAACAGGATGTGCAGCAGCCATTGTCATGGTAAGAAAGGTTGATCTACCAAGGAATAATTCTTAAGTACCAGAACCAAACACCTCAATGATAGAAGAATCTTGAGAGAGTAGTTGAAAATCTTTGAAAAGGCACTAGAAGTATTCCATCAATACTTAGGTTAAAATAATAATAAAGCAAAACAAACAAGAAAACAAACATACATCTTCTAGTTAAATGCAACAGAAAAGGAAATATATAAAACAAAGAATATCAGAAACTCTAAATTCTCTCATTTGACAAATGAAAGAAAAACTCAAAAGTAAGGTGATAAGATCCATAGTTATTGGCTCAAATATTTCATAGATGTTAAATTGCTGGTGATACCAGTAATTATATGAGTTACTGGTAAAACACTTTGGCAATTTCTTCTCAGATGTCAGCCTTATCCCAAACTTTCTTAATAGAAAACATTAGATATAAATGTCAAAACCTAGTGATCCTCCCAAATATTGCTCAATTATGTATTTTTGCATTTGCAAAATCATCAGATATGTAAAGAGTGATATCAGTTTAATACTTATTGAAATAATCTCCCTAAATTTCTACTGCTTTACAAATTACTACAAAACCCTAGACTTAATTCCCTTTTCATGGATGAGTACTGCATATATACAAAATGAATCAAAGTACAGTTAGTACAATGAGTAATTTGATGTCTGTATGAAAAGTTTATCTACATTAAATTTTCTACATACCACCAACATAATAATGTCAACAACAACTGGTATACACCATCTTTTAGTGAAACTGTAAACCCAATACGTTTGCCAAATCTTAAATCCATTATCACCTTTCCCAATCAGAATTAAGTATAGAATGCAAAGGAGCCAAACCAAAGCATCTTATCTGGACCTGACACTTTTTATTTTCATAAGATAGAGCTTTGGACACCTCCACTGACATAGTCATTATTTTAGTGGGATAGAACACTTCTGTTTTTTTTAATTCAACTATAATCTTGTTGTTATTGTTGTATTGGACTTCTCACATCTCTCAAGATGACCAGAAATTGTATATATCTTCCATCTTTAGGGATTTTCTCAATCTTTTATTTTTAAAAATATTTTCGAATAATATTAAACTATGGTTTTTTGAATCATCTTAAAATTTTGACTGATAATTATTAATCTCTTGACTATTACATATGTAAAGCTATATGATTCCACCAAATATTAACTCAACAACTCCTTCATCTTCCTGAAGCTTTCTATCATGATTTCATAGTGTCATCTGGACAAAAGCATAAAACAATTCATGTATACCAAAGGAAAGATGAAGACAGAAGACTTCAAGTTTTCAACTGGAGATTAAAATGAAACATTTGACAATGGCTTAAAAATACCTCTCTAACATTATTCTAGTTTTCTACATGAAAAACATGAGTACTCTTTGATTTATCCTAATAAACCTCCATTTCCACTCAATTAATCACCAGTTCCTATTGATAACTCCAATGGCAGGCCCACATGGATGATAGGTCCTGACATAATTACAACTTTTACATTGATTAACCATTTACTTCCAATTTGTCCAAAGGGAAGGTTTACCCAAGTGTCATTTTACCAATGGACAACAGAAATACAATTAGAATGGGAGTGGAGGAAACTCATTAATTAATTGTGGGAGATCGAGAACAATGAAAATGCAAGGCATTATTTATATATTATCCAAAAAGGTACGAAAATTAAATTTAAGAGACTGGCGGCTATAGATTAATAATTTTATTAAACTAAAAGTAGGAGGAGAAAAAAGAGGAGGGAAAAAGTAGGTACTTATCTGTCTAACCTGTGGCCACCATTTTTGGTCTCCTTGCTACACCCACCACTGGTCCAGTCAGCATCATTAACAGGCAGATCAAGACCCTACTTCTTCTGGCCAGAGTTCAAATTCCCTCCAGGTATCCATAGTTGAAAAGGGGAAAAGGATCAAATTCCTTTTCACATAGTTAATAATCCTAAAATCTTGCACAACCATGCAAAATGTGGTATTAAATCACAATTACATAAACTTGGCATGTAGTATTCCACTAGTTATTTGCCCCTAATGAACAGTTTGTTGTTATGACAGCTTATAGTTAAATAAAAATTTCTGATTTTATCTGTTTATTACTATAATAGCTTATAGTTATATAAATCCTGAGATTTATCTAGTTATTATTATGATAGCCTACATTTAATATCTTTAAAAGTTTTTAATTTAGTCCCATTTTTTTGAGTTGAAGGATCTATCCAGGGTCATAGAGACAGTATATATTAGCATTATATTTTGAATTCTAATTTTCTTATGCAACTGTTGGATTTCTTCTACTCCATTATGCCTCTAACTGATTGCTAAACAATTTTCAGGACTTTGGAACTCAAATGATAAACATAAAATTGTTAGGAATTAGTATGACATGCTAGAAGTAATATTAGAGTAGGAATTAGGAAATCCATGTATATATGTTTATTAAGATGACTCAAAGGTGGTTGGGAGGGGTGTGGTTTACACATTGGTTGATAATCAAGAACCAAGAAAACATTAACACAAGAGATCCCTAGATATAATCAAATGAAACACTGTAAAGTTCAATGTGAGGTCTTGTATTTAGTTCCAAAAATCAGCTTCACAAATATAAGATGGGGCGGAAGGAGGGTTGGATTTACAATCGTGTCATGCCACTGTAAAAAAAAGCAAATAAACTAATGTGATCTAAGGATATATTGAGAGAAGTCATAATGTCCAGGATTGAGAAAATGATAGTCCCACCATACTTTTCCCTAATAGCACAGCATTTGGAGTATTATCTTTAGTTCTAGATACCAAAATTATAGATAAGACACTGACAAACAAATCCATAGGAGGCTAATCAGAATGGTGGAAGACCTCAAGAGAAAAGCCCTGCAAGAATCAGATGTAAGCTGGAGCAGAAAAGTCTCAGGGTACCTAAGTAACTACCTTCAAATCTTTGAAGATCTTTCATCTGGAGAAGGGATTAAATTTATTTTCCTTGTCCCAGAGGGAAGAAGTAGGAAGTTGCAAAGAAGAAAATGTAGACTCAATATCAGGAAATTATCTTTTAGTATTACAGGTAGCCAAAAAGCAGAATGTGTTGCCACAGGAAATAATGAGTCTCCTTTCACTAGAGATCTTCAAGCAAGAGAAGGAGGAAGAGAGAGAATTCCAGTCCAAAGAGTGGTCAAACTGGATGATCTCTATTGTTCTTTCCAGCTCTTGAAAGCTAGAATTCCAAACCTTGGCTCCAGAGCTGGTCCTTCCATTCACCAGCTAATGACCTTAAACGAGCCTCTGCATCATCTACGTCTTCATCTACCAAATGAAAGATTGGGCCAAGATGGTCTCCTTGGATCACTTCTTGCTTGAAAAATCTGAGTCTTTCTTTCTAATTCTAGTTCTCAGTCTTTTCTCCTTCATAGAAGCTAAAAGAAAGTAACCAAGACTTTTAAAATGCAAAAATAGCAGATATGAAAGGCAGACTGGAGAAGCAAAGGATCATGAATAATAAATCAGAAGGCCTTTGGTGTCCCATCAGAAAAGTCTTTAGAAAGATCAGGTAAAATACATCTTTATCTATAGACATGTGAGATTGGTACAGCTACTTTTAGAACTGTTCTCCAAGACTCAGTAGGGGGAGAGTACTTTTGTATATTTTAAAATTTGACATCAACTTCAGGATATATTCAATTAAGGTGTCATGTCTCATCTCAAGTGGAAAAACAAAGGTAAAAAGCCAAGTGGTACAATAGCATTTAACAGCTGATAATAGTGTTTCTGCTTGATTGGGTGTAATTACAGATTGAACATGTACAGCTTTAGAATTATAGGCAACCATTAATTATCTGTTCCCTATCCCAACGTGTATATATTTTTCTTCAGTTTTAGGGTTAAAATCCCAATGAAAGTGCAGCATTTTGTTGTATTTAAACTTTGAGTGTGTTGCACCTTTACTAGGACATTGAAGAGATATTTATGTATCTTAATGTGATAACTTTTAAAAATGAAAAACATTAAAAGACTCATTAATATACACGGTGTAGACATTTTTAAAAGCCTACAAACAAGAAAGTAAAAGGAGAAATAATGAAAGAAACTTCAATGAAGCATCACCTTGCTCTTCATCACTTTTTCCTAAAGATAAGAGCAAAGTCTTCGAGCTTTGGAGCAAGACGAGCTTGGGTATCTATTTCATTCATCATAGTTAAGTCCAAGATGAAAGATGTTCTCTCTGAATTGCCTTCCCTTTTCTACCTGACTCCATACTCCTTTGTAATTTGGATCAGCACTCACATTAAACAAACATAGCAACATAACAACATGAATACATAGAGATCAGCTACCTTTGTCAGAGACAAAACTGATTTACTGTTGAAAAATTCCAAAGTTAACATTCGACAGTATTACTAAAAGGAGTTACCTAACTCTGAGCCTTCACAGAATGCCAGAATTTTAGAGTTGGAAGGAATTTTGCCAGTGCCATTTAGTCCAACTTATATCCCCAAAAGAATCCCATCTTCAACACACTTGAAAAGAAGTAATCTAGTTTTTACTTGAGGGTCACAAGCCAAGGAAGCCTAGTAAGTCATGAAGAATCTTATTCTGCTTACCTGTTAGGAAATTTTAATTGTTAGGAAGTTTTATCTGGCATCAAGCTTAGATTTTCCTCTTGGAAAATTCTATCTAGTTCTGGCCTCTTCGGCTCAACAGAACAAGTTTTAAAGTAATCTTTCAATTTATTAGAACAGTGAAATATGCAGGCTGCCATATCAATATAGATCAAATGCTTCCTCAAAACAAAAAGATAAACAATAAAGTTCTAGGATGTGCCAGGTTATCTTTAAAACTGATAAATCATAAAACCCAAAGGCTAATATTAAACTCCACTTGTAGACAGTATATCAATTAGTCATAGATAATGTCAAGATCACTGGGAGAGTTAAGAAAACTAAGTTCAAATTCTAATACTGCTATTAATTATCTAGGTGTCTTTTGACATGAACGGATAAAATTAAATTATATTTATGGTCCCTTCCTACTCTAATATATTTTAGCTTTCTGTAATATTGGCTGATCATATACACACTTTGAGGGATGCAAATTTGATAGAGATAAGAAGGATAATCTAGATTTTGGTTATATATGAGGCTTATTTTCCCAGAACTAGAGCATGACTGAGACATGCATGGTATTGTGGTAGAAGTATGACTCCACTCATCCTTTTCATATGAGTGAAAATTCCCCTGAGGGAGTTATATTATATATCATTAATATATTCTGTCTTTAAATTAGAGGCATGTATCACTATGCTTATATTGTATGGGATCTAGAACAAATCTACAGCACAGTGACTGAGAAAAGTTATTTGGCCAAACAAGACTCCTAGAGACTTTGTTTCCAGTAAGATCTTCTAATTTCAACTATCGTAAATTTATGGTCAAAGTTGGCATCCAGAGGATGTCAAAGCACTGGTCTTTTCCTCCATGAGCCATACTGTGATAAACCTCTGTGATCACTAGTGTTATCTTCCAACACAAAGATGAATCTTCCATGTTATGTTATCTTGGAAGGAAAAAGAAGCCAAGGTTCAAACTAGCCCCGTTTTTGGTCAGGATTCATAGGTTTCTTTTTGGGGCATTACACACTTTTTTTGGATATTACTACTACTAAGTAGAAGCCATGCAAAGTTTGAGTCTTAAATCAGATGTCTGTTCTCCAAGGCCATCAAACATAGATTCTAGCATCCATATTCTAGCTTCAAAAGCTCAATTGAGCCTTCTCCATACAGGTGGCTTTTCCTCTTAGAAATGTTTCCATTCATTTCTACTATTTGCACACACACACACACACACACACACACACACACACACACACACACACACAAACAAAAACAACCCATGTATTCTCTTTGTCCTCTTTTGAACACTTCTCAAGGACTCTCATAAAATAATACAATTCTAGCTTTTTGTCCTAACCATTGATTCAATCGTCCAGGATAAAGGACCAATTGGGGAGCTCCCCGGATCATAGAGAAATCCTCCCATCTGGAAAACATGACATTCAACGTTATTGAACGACACTGGCACCTTCCTTCCAGGAAATGCTGAATCTCTGCGAAGAGGAGCACTTACTGAAATTAAATCCTGGGGTAGGAAGTTGATCAGAGGAAAACAATCTTGCTGAGAATTTCTAAGGGAAGGACCCTACAGTAAAAGAATCTATTTGCTGAAATATGAAACTAAAGTCATCCTGTCTCTATCCTAGTCAGTGTGAGGGGCTGGAATAATAATAATAATAATAATAATAACAATAATGATAACAATAACAATAACAACAACAACAATAATAATGCTTTGTTTCTGGTTATAACAGGGTGAAACTAATTCTGCTTCTTTGTTTCTGGTTTGCCATCTCCAGGCTAATTGTAAGTGGATACATAGCCTTCTAAATGTACTGTTTGCTTTGAATAAAGTCTGAGTGGAAAAGAGATGCAGCTCCCAGCCTATGGAATCTATTTGCATCTCCAAGGAAATAGTTGTTTACTAGTCTGTTGTCATTTATTCAGAGCACAACACAGGAATGAATTCCCATCAATATTCATAGTCCTGGTGGCCTCTAGAGGCTCCCTGCATGATTGTGTCCCATTTAGTTCTAAAGCTGTATTCCCATATAGATTTCAGCAAGAGAGCAAGGGAAATTTTGAAGTCTTTTGTTCTCAGTCACTGTAATATTGAAATAGTCCACTGGGTTTGCAAGTATTGCCTCTCCTTTATGGGTTTGTTATATTCAAAAAGATCTACCTTAGGGAAACATAACTTTTTCCCCCTCTCTCTCTTTCATTTCAGATTCTGCAAAACTCTTACCTCTAACCCACACTAGCTTTGCTATGAAATCGATTTTCCCCTAGATATGTCCAAGAAAGGAATCTACAGTCTCTTTTTACCTTTAGGGCACTTCCCCTTCCAGTTTTCCCTTCTGCACTTAGAGAATATTTGTAATCAAATTAGAAGTCACGTACATTTGGATATTTAGCCAATGAGAGCTTCCTATCCTGGGCTAAGAACTAAATGAAAATGTTACTCTTTGGAAGGGCCCATAAAAACAAAAAGAAACCTAAAATATCTGTCATTTAGTCCTCATGTGATCAGAAAGTAATACATGGGCTCACAAAATAAACTAAGAAATATTTTATTCAACTTTGACCTGATCAGAAAAAAAATATATAAAAGAAAGAGCTCAAAAATAATGTGCCACATTATTCAACATTGTATACTCCCAGTGGATCATGTGAGTGTCTATATCATGACAAGAATTTATTCTGCACTCATGAGAGAGAAAATGACTTTAAAATAAGTTCTGTGCTTCCTTCCTTTACTGACTTCATTATAGTCTACATGTTAGCTCCTACAATGTCATTGTTTAAAAATAGAATCACATTGGAAAGGTACTATGGCAGCATTGGTGGCAGCTAGGCAGTGCCGTGAGTCAGGAAGACTCATCTTCATAAGTTCAAACCTGACTTCAGACACTTACTAATTTTGTGACCCTGGATAAGTCAATTAAGCCCATTTGCCTCAGTTTCCTCATCTGTAAAATTAGCTTAGAGAAAGAAATGTCAAACCACATCCTCAGATTTTTTTTGCCCAGAAAAACCCAAATGGGGTCATGAAGAGTTGGACAGGACCAAAAATAAATGAACCACAATAACATGTCACTGTGACTCGAGATCTAGCCTTAAAATCGTGTAGTTCAGGCTTCGGTGCATTGTCATGAGCCTCGGTAAATCCCTCAGCTAGCTCAGTGTCCCAGGCAAATCCCTAAGATTATAAATGGCAAGTCAGTGGCAGATACGCATTGGCAGGGAAAGCTTCATCCCTGAATGTTCCTGTACCAGCTAAATCCCAAGTGCAATCCGAAATCTAATCAGGATTATCGAGGCACCATGACCTGGTAGAGGAAGAGCTGGGCTTGAGTCAGGAAGACGATGGTTCAAAACTTGCTATTGACTTCAAAAACCACAAATTAATAATATGTTTTACTGTGTTGGTACACATTTTGTCAAATATTTTCTAATTACATTTTAATCTGATTCTGGTGTGGGATGCTTGCTGCCTAAGGTCAGTGAGTTCGACAGCTCTGTCATAGGTAATTCCCTAACACGTACCTCCTAAATTATCAATAAATTGCAATATTCTTGGCTATAGGGAACTGGCCCACAGAAAGTTCTCCACATTTATCACAGCTCAGAGAGCAGATCTTCCAATTATTCCTTATTATCTCAAATTACCCAAACCACATGGCTAAAATTAATGATTAACTTATTTCAGATGGCCATGGAAATAAAGATCAGCAGAGATGAAATATTTCCAGGCTGGCAATGGGCATTTGTCATGGTACAGGGCATTAAGAAAAGAAATGGCTTTTTTTTTTCATAAAAGTTTGTTTTTTAATAGACTATTAATCCATCTGACAGGTGGCACAGTGATTCGATTGTCAAGTTTGGAGTCAGCAAGACTCATCTTCCTGAGTTCAAATCTGACTTCAAATATTTACTAGCTCTCTTTGCCTCAATTTTCTCATCTAGAAGATGAACTGGAGAAGGAAATGGTAAACTATTCGAGTGTCTTTGCCAAGAAAACCCTTAAAGCAGTCACAAAGAGTCAGACATGACTAGAAAATGACTGAACAAAAAGAACTTTCATCCATCTGCCTGGAAGAGCTTGGGGAAAAGATCTCAAAGGTCTCTTGAAGTTTTATATACAATGATCCTGTGACAACTTGTAAATAAATACTTTGATAAGCTGGTTTATTCATGGAATATGTAGATTACTACTATTTAAAGATTTGCAGAATTTGGACCCATGATTTCAAGAGTCACCTCATCAGTCCATAACCAAACAGTAATCTCGTGTTCAACATATCTGACCCAAGTGGTAATTAAATTTTCTTTTTTTTTTGATGACCTTCATTGAGGAGAAACTCTCCTTCTTGAGGCATCAGGCTCCCCCTTTCAATAGTTTTAATTCTATTTTTTATTCATATCAAGCATCAATTTGCTTTTTTTCGTATCTTCCCATTCATTGCTCTTAGTTTTGCTCTCAGTAGTCAAGCCTGCTCTCTCTTTTGTATGAAAACCATTAAAATACTTATAAACAGTTATCATGTCCTCTCCTCTACTGTCTATTCCCCCAAGTCTTCTCTTCTTTAGGCCAAGATAATATAAAGTATNCTATGATCCTGTGACAACTTGTAAATAAATACTTTGATAAGCTGGTTTATTCATGGAATATGTAGATTACTACTATTTAAAGATTTGCAGAATTTGGACCCATGATTTCAAGAGTCACCTCATCAGTCCATAACCAAACAGTAATCTCGTGTTCAACATATCTGACCCAAGTGGTAATTAAATTTTCTTTTTTTTTTTGATGACCTTCATTGAGGAGAAACCCTCCTTCTTGAGGCATCAGGCTCCCCCTTTCAATAGTCTTAATTCTATTTTTTATTCATATCACGCATCAATTTGCTTTTTTTGTATCTTCCCATTCATTGCTCTTAGTTTTGCTCTCAGTAGTCAAGCCTGCTCTCTCTTTTGTATGAAAACCGTTAAAATACTTATAAACAGTTATCATGTCCTCTCCTCTACTGTCTATTCCCCCAAGTCTTCTCTTCTTTAGGCCAAGATAATATAAAGTATATGTAAATAAAATAAAATATGATATAAATATAATAAAATCTCCTACAAGATCATATAAAGTATATATAAATAAAATAAAGTATAATATAAATATAATAAAATCTCATACAAGATAATATAAAGCCCTAATGCCATCAATATTGCATTCCTCTGGACCCCCTCTAGCAACCAAATCATCATTATCTTGTGCATACTTCCTGCTTCTTGGCTTTCCTAAGAATCTATTTTTATTCTGTTTCTGTCCATGGATATTTCCACAGTCATGCACATGGACCCTCCAAGGTTATGAACATGGTAATGTTTATGGACACTTTTCCATGGCCCTCCTCAATTGAGTTTCATTCTTATTTAATTAATGCTTTGGGTCATAGAAAGTTGAAATCCTATCTAGTTGGAAATGACTGTGTACTGAATTATACTCCTTATTTTTAACAAAATAAAAAGTCTTCCCATGATAGAGTAACAGGTTCAGAAAATGAGATTAGCTGATAATCTTCACTCATGCTATAGAGATCTCCAAAGTGAGAATGACGTCTCTATCAAAAACCAAACCAATCCCACAAAAGCCTACATTCATTCACTTCTTTAGTACTATCATACATCCTGATTATAAAGGAAGACTCTGCCTCAAAAGGTATTTAATGTCCTGACTTTAAACACAACTGGCTGGTCGCATTTTAGACGCTGCAGGAGGCAGTTGGGTGAAGGTGAAATTAGGACGTTTCTTGTCATTCTTGTTGACCTTTATCGCCTATATTAAACCTATAATTTGGCGTTAAAAAGAATGAGAAAGCCTTGAAATACCAACGTGGTGAAAAAGTCATTAACATAGTGTGTTTAGTTTCAATGTGATATATATATATATATATAATATATATGTGTATATATATTATATATAACTCATTTTAGGGGGCAACATTTTCTCTTGTCAATCAATCAACATGCATTTGTGAAGGTATGAGGCATTATGTTAGATGCTGGGTCTATAAAAACAGAAATGAAATAGTCCTTGCCCTCAGGGAGCCCACAGCATTTCTAATGTCTCAGGTCAAGAGAAGGTTGGCCTGCTATTCTGAAAATAGATCAATATAGCTTATTACAGTCAAGCAAACCCTCTCCCTTAAGATATGATTTTCTTTGATGAGAGAACAATACACAGGCTTTTTTCCTAAAGGACAATCAGCTTTTTTTATTATTATTATTTTGTTTCCCTTAATACTCAGTCAACAAATATCTAGCCAGACCTCTTTCCTACAAATAATTTTATTATGGAAACAAAATCATTTAAAGATAAAGTGCTTGATCCATCCAGTTATTCAGGAATGACAACCCACAGGAAGACAGCTGAGGAAGAGAACTCGTTTTACACTTGCTCCATCCTTGCTCAGAACATTGACTCTAGTTCTCTGATGAGAATAATTGTTTGCTGATGACTAACCATGAGCAGATGTCTGGTTATCCCAAAGACGTGGAAGGTCATAACATTTTGGGAAGTCCTGTTACAAAGAGGAGGCATTCTTGTACCAGCCAGCCTTGCTCCCTGTTGTTCACAGAGAACAGGTACACTGAACAGAGACTGATGGACCATCTTAATAACACGTCTTTTTCCATAATGTCAAATGGCCAAATGTTGACCTTATTTTCACTAACCAGCAGAAGAGGGATAACTTTTGCCTATAATTTTAACTTAATAAATCAACCCAAACCATTTGTATGCTGAGGGAAAAAAACAAATCTATCAGTTCTACTGATTCATGATTTATTTCTTTATAGCTCATCAAATAACCTTGTTTTTTTTTTTATTAAGGTCAGGTCATAGGCACAAGCTTAAGACAGGATAACCTCTCAAACTAAAATCCTGTTTACTAGAATAGATGGAATCTCTGCTAGTTTGGAAGGTTTTCTTGACCCCTCTCCACTGAATGTTCCATCCCCGTGCTACTTCAGATTTATTTTCTATTAATATTCTATATACATATAATACTAATTTATATAGCACCTAGTGTGTGCCAGTAGAATGCTATATATGTAATTTATAAGTAATTTCCATTTGATCTTCATAACAACTCTGGAAGGCAGGTGCTATTATTGTCTTCATTTTAAAGATGAGGAAATTGAGACAACAGAGATTTAAGTGACTTACCCAGTCACATATCTAGTAAGTGTCTGAGGCTGGATTTGAACTTGGAAATTTCTGGCTGTAGGCTATACATTATATTTATATATATATATATATATGTATAATATATATTATATAATATATAGTATATATTGCATAAATATTATATATTTGTTCTCAAACATAAATGTGTGTAAATACAGATATACCCACAAAAATGCACATATATGTGTAACATTATATATACTATATATGTAATATATACATATATATGTTATCTCCCCACATCAAAATATAAGTTCCTTGAGAGGGGAGATGGTTTCATTATTGTGTTTGTATCCCAAAACAGCAGACTAATACTTGGAACATAAAAGGCAATGTTGATTTATTTATTGATTATAAGTAGATATCATGTCACAACCAAAATTGATGACTTTTTCTATGTATTGTCTTCTCCAACAGAATGTAAGTTCATCAAGAGCAGGGTTGATTTCATGATTGTGTTCATGTCCTTAGACATCAGTATAGCATCAGGCACACAGTAGGCATTTAATAACTTTTTGTTGATTTATTTTAATTGATTTAACTGGTTGGAAGGAGGTTGGGAGTTTGATTGCACAGTGGGTAGAACGTCAAACCTGGAGTCAGGAAAACATATCTTCCTGAGTTACAATCTGGCTTCTGAGAATTAATAACTCTGTGACTCTGGGCAAGTCATTTAACTATTTGCTTCAGTTTCCTCATCTACAAAATGAGCTAGAGAAAGAAGTAGCAAAGTACTGGCATCTCTTTGACAAGAAAATTCCAACTGTGACTTCAGAAAGTTGAACATGACTGAAAACAAAAACGAATCAATAACAGATGTCATATCAGAGCCAACATTGATGACTCTTCTTAACCCTAGAAAGAACAGGGCAATAAAAATCATATTCTTGTTGTTATGTGGATGAGAGACCCTATAACTAGAGTTGTTTCATATATTATATATATAAATTCCAAAATTCTACTTTCTGTGTCTATGGATCCCTTTGCTAACTGTCTATTTCTAACTAGACCCCACACAGGTTTCTGAATCTTTAGAATATAGACGTGTAGCTCAGGTAACTGGAGTTGAAGTGATTGGGTTCCCCCCAGAGAGGAAAAACCCCTCCAAGGCAACCTTGAAAGTTTAATCAGCTTCTCTTCTCAGGTTAGATCTTTATACACAGATAGTAAAGATTTATTATGCAGCAGCTTCCAGATGATGATAAGAATAGGAACAGGAATGGTCTGGGAAAGATTAGAGATCTGCAGGAAGTCAGAGCTGGGTCTTCAGCTTCACAGCCTCAAATCAACTCCCTCCAGCCTGGAAGATGGAATCTCCAGACCCCCTCCTTCTACATTCCAACCAGCTTTACCCTGAGACTGTAGGATCCTCCAATTCCTTTTCCCTTTTGCTCCAACCTGTCTCTATCTTCCAAAATTCTCTTTCACATAGTCCTGCATGAAAACTAGTTCATAAACATTATGTATCATGGAGAGATATTAGACTTGTACAAAAAATCATGACAAATTCCCATGACTTTTAATTTTGGTAACATTTTGACCATCTCCATAATCTTTCTCCCACTATAACAACACAATCAGGTTACCTTTGGACTGAAGAGTGCTAATGGCAAAACATCAGATCATAAATTTTAAAAGTTTGAGTATCAGTCACCCAAATAGGGAGCCACTGGAATTTAGTGACACTAGACTTTCAGTAAAATCTTTTTGGTACCTAGAGAGAGTAGATTAGAGAAGGGTAAGACTTGAAGCAAGGAGATCAATTATGAGGCTGTTGTAGTGCAGATAAAAGAGGAGGAAGATGTATTTGTTCAAACAAATAAATACATATGAATAAGTAAACATAAAATATGAACAAAAAGAGTGGGGTGGAAAACTCTATTTTAGGATATTTGGGGATAAAGTAGTTCTATTGTGGAAAGAGGAAGGGGTAATAACAGTGACTATTGTGGAACTGATTCCTTTAACAAAAGGAATTTCAGGTAAGGAAATTCATTCATATGGTCATTATTTAATTACTTTTAAGCCCTATAATTACTATACAGTGATATATAAGTTAATTTCATTGTACCTTCAATGTTTCTCATTGGTCCCTCCAAAAATATAGATCCCAAGCCAACAATTTCTATCCATCCTGTGAGACTCCTGAATGCCTTCACATAAACCCTTCATGGGAGACATATTATATATACTAGGAGTATTCTTATACCTTAATAGTCTCTCCAAAGGAGGGCTTTAGAATAAATCCATGAGATCATAACTTCACCTATATGGGATATGCAATCATCCAATAGAAACTCTGGTTGTATCCTAAGCTACCCCATCATCCCAAAATAGGCAATTGTGGGCTTCTCTCTGGCACATCTCTATCACTCCCACTCTGCTTCCTCTAATCCTTGGTGAGGGCTAAAGAGCATGCCCTGACCCAGATATCTGAATAAATTCCCAAATACAAAATTCTCAGATTCCCCCACCTGAACCAGACATCCCCAGGTGCCTGGTTCTGGTAGCAAGCTCGAGTCCCCAAGGCAATGGTTATTAAATAAGCCTTCCACAAATGCTTTTCATTTTTCATTGAAAAGTATAAGGAGCCCAAAATGAACAGATTTGAATACTGATTACACTATCTTTTATCCCAAACATGCTCCTCTTATAAAATCCCCGCAAAGGCACCCATGTTTGCCACCTTGACTATCTTTTTGATTCTTCAACTTTCTCTCTTCCTACATATCTAATCAGTAGCCAAATCTTATTAATTCTATTACCACAAAATCTCCATCCCTTTCTCTTTCCTAGCAATAGAACCAGCCTAGTTCAAGACTACATCACTTCCATCTGGACTATTAAAATAGCTTCTAATTGCTTTCTTTGTTTTAAGAGTCTCCCCTCTCTAAAACATCTTTTACAAAGCTGCCAAAGGGATTGTTCTAAAGCTCAAGTCTAACCATGTCATTCATCATCACCATAAATGTCAATGCTTCCCTATTGATTTTAGGATCAAATGTTATTTTATTTGCATCTCATTCTACTTTAACTTTTTTTGTCTCTCTCTCTGTGTGTGCATGTGTGTGCTTGTGTGTGTGTGTGTGTGTGTGTGTAAATCTCACAAAGTCCATAGGATGGGAATAGAAATTGGACCTGTGATTTCACTAAAGTATAAAGTAAAAGCTATTTGAATAAGGAAATTTCCTCTACCAATTCGGGCTAATAATTTCTCTGCAAGTTGAAGAATCTAAAATAATTTTCTAGGCAAAAAACATGTTAAATGATTTGTCTAAGGTCATACAACCAATATGAATCAGGGTAGGTACCTGAACTTTCTGGTTCCATGGCCATCTCCCCTTTGATGCTCATATTTAGTAGTATGAGAATAAAATTACAAATAAATGTATACATTTTGGAGGCACGAACATAAAAAAATTGTTGATTGGTTTGTATGATGGAAAATGTTTATAGAATATTCTCTAAACAATGAGAAAGTTAGTGGGGAGGGGGAAATTTTCATAATTCTCAATAGGTTAATTAGCCATAATAATGT
>NC_058132.1:635887134-635944160 GCF_016433145.1 Gracilinanus agilis
GCTATGATCTAAAAGAGAGAAATAAAGCGCACTAAATTATACCATCTTCTAGAATCAAAAGGAATAAAATATCTACAATCAGATTCAGGAGGAAAAGGGCTGGGGATGTATGGAAAGGAGGATGGAATGGAATTTCTTTCATAGGATGCGTGGGGAGGAAGTAATTATATTCTATGATTAATTCTTAGGTAACTAACACACTTAAGGATACAGTTGGTTAACATACACTCTAAGTATCCATGCATGATTGCAAAGAAAAAAAAATAAATAAAAGCATACTGATTTGATTATATCTTCTTTTGGTAACATTATATTTTAATTAATATAACCATAAATCTGTTTCATGTGTTGCTATGTTCAGAAAAAAGGATGAGCTAGATGCATATAAAAAGCAAGATCATGGTGAATGCTGCTTGAGCATCCATAAATAAAAAGGGATCTTGAGGAAAGGCTTGGATACACTGGCAGGTGCCTCAAGAAAGACATGGAAAAGAAGGGCCCAAGGAAAGAGAGAATGTTGTGCTACAATCTGAACTGGAAAAGAGAGTGCCTGTGTCGATGAGATCCCAGGTACAAAATCCAAGGGTAACTACTCCTTTGGCATTTCTTTACCCAAGTTGATAAGATTGCAGATCCCTCCAAGTGTGACTACTCTTTTGACAATGTCAACAACAACAACAACAGAGGACTCTCAGAATTCACAAAATCACAAGATAAATACAGAAAACTGGCAATCTAAATATTAAATGAATGGATTTTTTCTGGACTTAATAATAACAATAGCTAACATTTATATAGTCTTCATGTGCTCAGTATTTTTACAATTATTATCTCGTTTTAGATCACAATAGCCCTAGGAAGAAGTGCTATTATTATCCCCATTTTTTACAGATGAGGAACCTGAGAGAAACAGACTAAGTGACTTGCCAAGAGCCCCAATTGAGCCCTAGATCTTCCAAACTCTAGATTCAGTGTATTACCACTTAACACGGGATTCTTAACATGGGAACCATGAATTAGTATTTTTTTATATTTTAAGTATTATATATAGTTATATATATATATGTGTATATATATTTGTTGACTATATTACAATACTATGGCTTTCCTTTATAATCGTTTATAATTATAATTATGCAATATAATAATATATTATATGATTATAATCATATGATATATAATACAATCTTTTATAATTATAAGTATATAATAAATTATGTAACAGTATATAATATAAAACATAATCCTTTATAATATAATAAATACAGTTTATGTATTTAAAACCATTGTTCTGAGATGGGGTCCATCCATAAGTGCCATAAGACTGCCCATTCCACAACACAAAAATGGTTAAGACCTTCAATATTAAATGCTAGATTTGGGGAAAGAGAATTCTCCAATAGGTTTTATTTCCTTCAACAGAACTGGGACCCATTGGATAGCTTTTAAATTTTGGAACAAGAATAAATCCAATAAAAGGATTAAAAAAGGATTAGGGTTCCAAGTTTCTTCAGTTTCAGAGTAGACTTTTCCTATGGCAATTCACTAATAATCTTTTGAATGTGAACCTCATTCTTGGGCAGCCTCACTTTCCTGAAGAGGTATTTGACCCACCAACAGATGTTAGAGGAGTAGGTTGTGAAAGGCTATCTACTTTCTGAAGCAAAAAGGTTTGTGGGAAAAGATGTCATTCAGCATTCAGTGGGGATTCCCTATAAGATTATTTGTGTTAGTATTCTAGTCTGTAATGAAAACTTTATCAAGCTGTGAGGGAGTTCAGTGAGGTCGAAACTAGTTGTTCCTCCAGTATCCCGTTTCCTGGTCATTAACAATAAGGGGGGAAAACTGTCAATAAAGTATATATTTCCCTCTGTATTTTTATTTCACATACCCAGAAAATTGACAATCATAATAGAAAAGCCATACACACTCAAGATTAACACTGAATTAAAATGTAAATGCTGGTGAGTCAATGAACCTTTTTCTATGTCAGTTTTTTCATCCATATACAAATGATGCTTTCAATATTCCCATAATAATTTAAATACTTGGGTTAACATTTGACCTGCTCTGTAGTGGTGCTCCATCAAGTCATACTAATCAACCCTATATCTTTACCTTGAATTTCTATCATATATATACATATATATATATATACACAAATATATACACATATATGTGTGTATGTGCATGTATGTTTACCTAGAGTGCCCATCTATATACCTGTATGGGCAGATTAAGTGCTAGCTCTTTGTGTGTATATTTACACACACAGATGGACTGCATATAGCAGGACTGGTGACCCTTTTCCCAGTTTGAGTGCCCAGAGGGAAAATTCAAGCTGTCTGTGAGCCCTGATTACCAGAGAGTTGAGGGAGAAAGTACTTGCTTTGGGTGGCTGGACAGAGGATCTTGGCATGGAAGAATGTCCTCAGGCCAGTGGAAGAGGGAAACTCCACGAGTGCCTGCTGAGCACGCGTGCCAGGGCTTCCCCAATGAGGGCATACAGCACGGACTGTGATTTCATGGCCAGAGGAAACACACAGCAAAGAAAACTCTCCTAATGAATGAGGATTGGCAATTACAAATTTTTGGAATAATAAATCCACATCTATGCGGATCAAAGACCAATTAGTCCAACTTCTTAATTGTACAGTTCAGGAAACTGAGGACCAGGACTTGGCCAAAAGGTTAGAAAGGGTCAGAGGTGGGATTTGAACCCCACATTTTCTGATGCTCCAGTTGGCCATCTTCCTACTGAATCTCACATTGTCAGTATTAGAGAATTGCCTGGGGCCATGTCTTTCATGGTCAGTATGGATCTGAGACAGCACTTGAATTTAATTCTTCCTGAATCAAGGATCAAAATTAGCTCTTTTCATTCTTTGTCAGTGATTCTCAAGGGGCAATTCCCTGGATTAGTGGATAGTGTGCCTGGGTTTAAAAATGTTGAGGCTAGGGGAACAGCATTCCCCAGAATGCCCCAGGGGCCCGTCCTTCCTACTTCCTGGTGTGGGATTGGTCTTGAATAGACCAATCCTGTGCTGGGGAAGGGACCACGCCCCCCTACTTCCTAGCGTGGGATTGGTCTTGAATTGGACCAATCCTGTGCTAGGGAGGGGCCACGCCCCGCCTTACTTCTGGGCTCAGAATTAGTCTACATAAGGACCAATCCTACGCCTAGGAGGGACCAGATTCAAAGTCCTGGAGTTCAGGTCTTTCTTTCAATTAAAGATTTTACAGTTTAAAAAAGGAAGAGCTTTTATTTTTATCATTTCAAGTGCCAGATGTAGAGCCAGGAAGATCTGAATTTAAATATAGCCTCAGATTATTTCCTAGCTGAGTGACTGGGCAAATCATTTGACCTTATTTGCCTTAGTTTCCTTATATGTAAAATAAGCTGGAGAAAGTAACGGAAAGGAAAAAAGAAACCTCTTGAAAATCTTTGTCAAGAAAGCTCCAAAATGGGTCATAAAGAGGCAGACACAACTGAAACTGACTGAACAACAAGTGATCTAGGGACCTCCTAGGGGAATCCCTAAAATGCTTTTAAGAGGTCCTGAGGATCAAAACTTTTTTTCATAATAATGCTAATATTTTAATTTTTAATAAATAAATATCGTTATAATCCGAATAAACAAAAGCTCTTTGTAGAAGGGTGTCCCTAATTATTTTTAAGTATTGCATAAAACCTCTCATATATAATCATATACATGTATATATATTTTTTTCATTGAAAATTTCTGTTTCATTCTGGCCCAAAATATGATCTTTTTGAGACTCATTATCTTTTCTTTTGGAGAAAAATTATACTTGGGCTTACATACACAGAAACATACATGTAATTCATACATATATAGGGTGTCCCAAAAGTCTTAGTGAGTTTCAAGCTTTAGTAGCTTAAATTTAAATTATTAAAGGTATAAATTGGTTTCATTATTAGAAAATGAAAGTTTTAAACACTTAAAACTAAGGAAAGACTTATGGAACACTCTATTTATATATTATATCTATATATGCATATATAACAGATATGGGTTTATGTATATGTTTATCTATGTGTGAATGCCTGTTTGTACATATGTGAATGAACAAATCAAGCCCTTTCTTTTAAAGGAAAGGGCTCTTCTGTGTTATGGCAGGGAAGTCACAAGCCAACAGGCAAACTCACAAAGAAAATTTCTCTAAATATCTGAGGTAGATCAAAATTCCTACACCAGAGTATGGTGTAGTTGGTCTTAGAGCCAGGAAGATCTGAGTTCAAGTCTTGCCTCTTATAAATACTTTTTTATGTGACCCTAGAATAGTCCCCTCAGCCTTTCAGTGCTCTAGACAAATTCTTAAACCTCTAAGCAGAGAAGGTATCAGCCTCCTTAAATGTACTTTCTTCATCTAGTAATGTCTTATACCAAAAGGTTCAGACGCTGTTCCTATCCTCTCATCTTTTATGCTCTTTCTAATAGTTCCACACATACTACAGATACTGATCATTTTCAAAGCTGCCAAATTCAGATACCACATTCTCAAGGAGAGAACCTTACCTTGTGGTAACCAGATGGCTGCTTACCATATATTATACATGAATTGATGCCTACCCACTCTTTATTTATTTCTACAAGGAAATTAATTTAAATATGTGCTTTGACCTGCTATTTTTCACACCTCATAGAATCAAAATAATGACTTCCTTCTTATGGCATTGACTTAAAAGGGTTTAGACTCCCAAACAACTGCTTAAAAAAAATAAGAAACCTTTCAGGAGTTACAGATTTAGAACTGGAAGAGATTTTGTAAATGAGGAAACTGCTAGATACAAAATTTAAGTGACTTGCCCAAGGGTTCATGGGTAGTATCAGAAGAGGAATTTAAGCCAAAGTCTTCTAACTCCAAAATGCTGTTTTCCACCAAGTGACCAAGGTCACTTTGATACCTTAATTTGATTCAATAATTAACATGTATTAAGTGACTTACTATGTGCAAAGTATTCTGCTAGATGCTAAGGTTATATAGCAAAAATAATTTTTTAATAGTTCCTGCCCTCCAGTAGCTTCTCTTCTACTCAAGAAATAACATACATAATGCAAAATATAGACAAAACAATTTTTTGGGGGGGAGGATGGGCAATAGTAATTGGGGGATCAGGAAAAGCCACATATAGGAGGTCTCAATCAAGTTGCACCTTGAATGGGAATTAGAGATTCCAAGAAAGGAGGTAAGGAGGGAGAGCATTGCAGGCAGGAAGAGCTGCCTATGCAAAGAGGTGGGAAATGAAGGGAACAACAAATTATCCAGTTCATCTGTAAAGAGAAGGCACCCCAGGCCAACCTTTACATTTCCCTGTCCATCACCAACTAGTGACTAAATCAGACACAATGAGCTCATTACTTTGAATTAACTCTGCTACCATCCCAAGATACAGAGTGGGGATCCTCCTCTATATTTCAAAAGGTGGTCTGATCTTTGGATTTCAAACTGATTTTAATTTTTAATTTAATTTTTTAATTTAAAAGCTTTCAGAGACTATCTAATCCAAATCTCTAATTTTAAAGAGGATGAAAATGGGGCTCAGAAAGTTCAAATGACTTGGCTAAGATTATATAGAAAACAAACTGGAGTATCCAAAGCTAAGACCCATGACTCTACAAATGGTATTCTTTACATTAATGTGTGTATGTATATATATATATCTTGTGAAGATATTTGAAAGCAGTTAACAGTCAGGTTATAAAGGTCTGAAATGGAGTATGAGGAGAAACTTTATTCCCATGCAAAACAGACTTTTAGTATTGAGGGGAAATCCATTCTAAAGCCCCCAAGAATATGATAATTCCACAAAAATAAAAATGCTTTATCTAACTGACAAGAAAGAGGGAAGAAGGTAGAGTCTGTATACCTGTATTCTGTGTCTCTTTGCCCTCTTTCATTCTCTCCCTTGTTGGACAGGAGTGAAGACTAGATTACAAGATACTGGGACAAACTGGAGAGGCTGGATTAAACTGACCTAGACTAAGAAAATTGGACAGACTTAAGTAAACCAAGGTTTATTAACTTCCAAACTAGTTTTGGATTTATCCTAAAACAAACTTGGGTGCCCTTTCTTCTAAATTTTGACTATCACACTGGTTGCTACAAAGTCAAAGGGAAAAGTAAAACAAGTTTGTTCTCTCCCTTTCCTATTCCTTTCTCTTGCTTCCTCTTCTCCAGCTACTGGTCTTAGAGATCCAAAGTTCTCTGAAATCACTCAGGTCAATTTTTCAAAATTTACCCTCCATTTCCCTCGTTCAAAACTCCCTGTCCCTGATGGATGATAGATGATCAGTGACCAACCAGAAAGAACTTTTTAATATGTGAAAGTGGCTTTACTCTCTCAAGAGACATTTCTAATTTAACATAAAAGCTTATTAACACAAATTAATTAGAAAGAATTGTGGGTAACAGATTTTCAGGGATGCTTTAGATGCTCATTGACCTAACCCTAACTTCACCTTTCCCCTACCTCATGTCCATTGTCATTCTATTTACCTAGTCTCTCTGGAATTGGCAAAAAATGCATTATAGCTAGATATTATCCTAATTTCTCAATCTTTGGAAGTAAACCCTACAGAGCCCAGAGAAGCATAAACATGACTTTGGGGAAACAAACCAGGAGAATTTGAAACTGCCAGCTGGGCCTAGGCAAAGAGAATAAATTGTTATAACACTGAATATTAAAAAAAACATTTTGATGAAATGCAGGAGGAAAGAGTTGGTATAAAGTAAAGAAGAAAGAGGAAAATGTCTTTACATAATTTTTCCAAGGTAAAACCCACTTCAGGTTTTTTGACTTTGCTGAGAGTTCAAGGTTTGGGAGACATTCCTCTAAGATGACCTTGTTTCTAATATGGAATGAATGAATGAATGAATGAATGACCTACACCAGATACTGACTCTCCATTAGGTTCAAGAACATTTCTCTACCTTCCTACAACCATCATCAACTTTCTCCCTATTCATCCCCACCTTCCCACCCCCATATCACAAGGAAATGAATAAAGAAAGCCTGCCAATGTCTGACCCTAAATGCAACTATAATTTTATAACATTTTATCAATGTGTGAATGAATACTAATGAATTATTCTGTGTAATTACACCTTTATAAGTCTTCCATGTCTTTTTTTAACATTGAAATAATAGTGTAAGAATGAAAATAACTTGTTCAGTGGTATGCCATGAACTCAGTGAACCATTGATAAAGGATAATTAATGGAAGAACCTCCATAGAGAGAAGTACTTGAGAGAATCAATATTAAATTATTAAGCAAAGAAGGAAGAATAATTTTGTTAATTGGGTCAGGAAGTATTTAGTAGAACTAAACTAAATGATGATGTGATGTCTCCTTCCCAGGTAGCCTTCAGGAACAGGACACTCATCTGCACAAAAGGTGCTAAGCCCATTCTACTTGATCAGGAGGTACTAATTAACTCCCATGCTGTTCTGATTAACTCTGGCATTTGCCTTTTCCTAGTATAGGGCTGGTCTCTGTGGGAGAGAGGCTCAGCAAGATACCTCTTGCTAGTTGGCTGGACAAATAGGTTTTCTACTAACATGGAATCAGACTTCCCCTTTATGTTTCAGAAAAGTGCTTTCTTATGGTCAAGTTTGAAGATGATGTCTTTGTTTTGTGATTTTTCTCTCAAACAGGTCAAAGGATTGAGCATAGTGACTGAGTTACAGAAAAATAGGATATAAAAACTATACGGAAATGTTTTTATATTCAATTTGGTCGTAGAAAAAAGATAAATTAAATCTTTATTTTATAACTAAGCCAATTGGATGGTTCCAAAGAAGAGATAAGAGAAGACATATCATTCCGCTCCTTTGAATGGGAGAAGTAATCTACAGGTGTGTAAAATTGCAGATAATGTCTATTCTTCTCAAAATATTGATCAGTTTGCTTAGTTTTTTTATCCCCTTACTTCTTTGTTTTCTTTTTTAAAAGTATTATTGTTGCCAAAAGAATTGTCATAAGAAATGGCTCTCTGGGAGAGCAGTCCCTAAACATGACACTCTTCTGGTTTTCATCTTCCCTCTCAAGTTCCTTTTCTCTCTCACTTCTTATTATTTTCACAACTCCTGCAGATAAATGTTCCCAAAGTTCTGTTCTGGTCCTCTTCTTCTTTTTTCTCACTATAATTTGTCTTTACAATTTAACTCACTCCCATATCTAAACTTTCATGTTGAAAATGGCTCCCCAAATTGATTCTGTTGCCTTTATTCCAAGAACATTTCTACCTTGATGGGTCCAATGGTGCTTCAAGTGTAGTCTAATTCAAAACCACATTTAGCTTTCCCACAAAATGTGTTCTTTCTTTTGACTTCACTATCCCTATCATTGGTATCACCACTCACTTAGAGTTCCATGTTGCACATATAACTCATTGACTCTTTGGCCTCAACTCCCATATTCAACCCTGGAGATACCTTGTGTGTAAGCTGTCATTTATAAGTCATCTCCTTCATTTGATTATAATCTCACTGAGGGCAGAGACTGCCTTGTATCCCCAATTCATCAGTACTGTGCCTGGCACTTAGTAGGCACTTAATAAATGCTGGCTGATTTGTTGATTGTCTCCCAGCTTAAAAAAAACAACATCTTGAAAGTAGGCTTGAGTAGGGGCTGCCATGACTTGTGAAAACCATCACTGCTAGTTGTCATCTTTATTCCTTATCCAAAGATGCTGGTGAATAACACAGTGCCTTTTATTTACATGCTTATTAAAGTAGCACAGGTAAAACATTTCCACGTGTTTTTAGAACACGTTTTATTTTAGTACTTTAGAAGGATAATTGTTGGAGGAATGGAAAAAATTATAGGAGCTTAGTTGGAGAATAAAACTCTGTTTGGGTATTTTAGTGTCTAAAGATTTTGGAATTGCCACATGTTTGCTAATCAAGAAGCAGTAGAAATTCACAATCAGTCCCTAAAATATCAAACAATTCTATTCACTGTAAAAATATGTTTACTGCATTTACTTACCGGCTGTTTAGCACAAATGTTGTTTTGTCCCAAAGCTGGCAATCCTGTAATTTCCAAAGTGCTCGTATAATGCAGCTGTAGGTATATAAGGCATTTGTTAATGGCATCCACAAGTACCATTTGTTTCCTCCTTTGTCATATGCCACCTTATTCTTAGTCACTGGAAGGCCTTTCCCCGGTTCCCTCTTGCCCAACTACTCGTTTATTACTTGCTCAGAGAAGGCACTTGGCATTGGGGCAGGGAATGATTTTGCTATGAACCCGCCGAGACTCAATTTTGTTGTTTTGTTGCCTTTTTAACTTTATGATTTTACTTTCCAATACACTCTCCTTTTTTCCCCCAGAATTAGCACGGGGGGAGAGGAGGTTGCACTAAGGATCTATCAGCATTAAAGCACCTGCCACCAAGAGGAAAATTCCAACAATAGCTACAGTCCTTAACATCTGAGAGCACACACCTTCGATCTGAAGACATCGCGCTTTTCTTTTACTTGTCAATTTATCTTCAAATAACACCACGTTCTTGTCTCTCCTTGGGCTTTGACTAGTCTCCTTCACAAAAATCTGGAAGAAAATAAAGAATCGAGTTCCTTCTAATATTAGGACTAGCGGCTGCCACAGTAGCTCCAGAAAATGTCATAGAAACCACTTTGGATGCCATTATCTATTGAAATTATGATGACATTTATACAAGGATATTCATTAACGCTAAAGATTCCCTTCAGTGCTTACTTATAGCAATGACTCCAGACCTGGGTGAAATCACTGTCTTTTAAACACTCACTAAATAGTGGCAGGATTAGAGAACTCTGGCAGACTCAACCTGCGAAGAAATATAAGATAATGTACTCTAATGAATATAATATGATAAATATAACATAAATGAAAAGATGAGGAAAGAGGAAATGGAGAGGATAACATAGTGTAGGACAGAATATTTTATGGTATTCTTACATGACATAAAGAGATAGAACAAGAGGAAATGACATGAGTTGAGATAAAGTTATTTCACTAACAGATTTAGGAAGAGAATAAAAGTAAAGAGGTAAATTAAACATATCAAATCTATAAGTATCGTACTCGGGTCCAGAAATATAATATATTTTATAACTTGGGCTATTTTGAGCTTACTCAGTTTGGGTGACATGGAAAAATCTTGCCTTTAGTCTACATTTTAGGCAATCTGGACATGCTCCAAAAGCCCCTCAAGGGTGCCTCCATTAATGGAATTAGATATGCCCAGACCAACCGAGGTTACCCTTATAAACGTTTTTTTTTTTATCCAGATCAACCAATTAGCAAGCATTTATTAAGTATCTGCTAGGTGTCATGAAAGCCATAGATGAAAAGGGAGGGTTTCCATATGAGGATAATTCTCAGAAATCTGTAACTCCAAGATTCTACCAATTCATCTCTTATCTTTTATACATTTCTAGAACCTTCCCTGAATTGAGTTGTTGGACCGAGTTAGATCCTGGGCTCTGCCACACATGATCTGTTTGACTTTGGGCAGTTCAAATTCAATCTCCATCCATGACTGGGAGGAGAATTCAGTCTCTTCATCAATAAAACAGGGAGTTAAATCAGAAGGCATCTAACATATCATCCAGTTCCCTCTATAAAATCCTAAAATCCCAAGATTCTAGGATCTGAAGTTTTTCTCATTTATAAGATGAGGAAGTTGGACCTCTAAGGACCCTTTTAGAAATAAATCAAACAAATCTATGACCCCTATATACAACTATAATAAAATAGTTTTAAGAAATAAGGTTTATATACCTGTGGCTAAGAAATAATTTATTTTGCTCTTTCTGAAAATAAAAATACTGACTTCAGCATACTTCTGTGAATAGAACTTGGGGACAGGGACAAGGCTGTTTTTTTAAAGCAATAGAGATGGGCAGGAAAAATTTTTGTAATTATTTTTATGACCACCTTAAGTTTCAAAATAGTTCTCTTGAGGAGTATAAAATTTCCCCTGAAGCTTAATTAACCTAAACCTTACTCAGCAGCTAAATTTAAAAATCCTATTTCTGAGCCTAAGCAACACCAATTGAGCTATTTTGATTTTTAGAAATCAAGAAGGCAAAGGTAGAACAGAGTGAGACCAGCAACCAGAAATATTTGCTGTCCTAGTACTTTCAAAATATGTTGGTATATGCTTAATATAATATACATTTTTGTATACTTTTTTATACATATACCTTAGCTCCTCCTACAAAATGAAGACTACTAAAATCAGGCAGTTTCCATCATATTCCTACTACCTACTATAATATCTGGTACATAAGAGTCAATGAATAAGGGCTTGCTTATTGACTCATTGATACATAGTAATCAATCTTGGGCAATATTTACAACTGACATTTATATAGGGTTTAATTTTCACAAAGTACTTTATATTCGCTACCTTAGTTAATCCTTACAATGACTCTATGATACAAATCATACAGGTATTACTTCACCCCCCCAAAAAATATTACAGATGAAGAAATTAGCCCTCAAGGAGGTGAAGTAGTTTTTTCCACAGTCACACAGTTAACAAGGGTAAAAGACAGGATCTAAACTCAGATCACCTTGATTCCAAGTCTGGCCTCTTAATTCCCTGTGGCACACTGTCGCTCTGAAACACTTTGAGAATAGTCTGAATCAGTGGAATTCAGTAAATATACTATATTTTGGAGACCTGATTTTGGGAATTTATGGCTCAATTTAAGTTTAGAGTCTTTTACGCCTAAAAAATTCAATCGTGCTAAACTTTCTGAGTCCATTTTCCTCTTACATAAATTAAAAGTATTAGATAGAAAACCTTGAATGTTACTTTCCATATATCATTCTTATAGTGTGTGACTTTTCATCCTGCTGTATTTTCAGGTACATATCCTTAGAATTGGAAGGGTCTTTAGACCGTATCCAATTCAAACCTCCCCATTTTACAGATGAGAAACTGAAGACCCATGATCAATGACACATGTAAAATCCAGGGGAATTACTGGTTGGCTATGGGAGGGGGTGGAAGGAGAAGAGGGAAAGAACATGAATCATGTAGCCATGGAAAATATTCTAAATTAATTATTTAAATCTTTTTTTTTTTCAAAAAAAATTAAAGAAAGAAAAAGAAACTGAAGATCCAGATGTCTTGCCCAGGGTAACTCGAATAGCAAACTATAGGGGTGAGATCTGATACTATATTCCACTGTACCCATCCTGCCTCTTAAAACCTAATCCCTACTTGAGATGCAAACATATAACTCATCACCAGTAAACCAAGGTGGATAAAGGTTGACGTTGCTCATGAAACATTTCAAGTCACTTTTTTTAAAAATAAGAAGAAACCATTTTTGTGGGGCAGCTGGTTGGCTCAGTGGATTGAGAGCCAGATCCAGAGATGGGAGGTCCTGGGTTCAAATTTGGTCTCAGATACTTCTTAGCCTAGTTCTTACCTCTCTTCTGCCTTGAAACCAACACACAGTATTGATTCCAAGAGAGAAGGCAAATGTTTTAAATAAAAAGTTTAAAAACTAAAGAGTATGTTTTAGCATCTATATAACATTTGCAGAGTAATTCATACATGCAATAACTTTTTCCAACATTCAAATTATGGCCAAACTTTCTCTTAGTATTCTTTCCAGAATTGGTTATGTAAAGTTTTTGGAGTCTTTAGGAATTAACCAGAACTCCAACGCAACCTTCAGAGTGTATGTTTGTCTGTTAAGGGGAAAGAGAAGAGATGGTGGAAACAAAAGCAAGAGAGACAGGATGTGAGTTCTTGTTGTGATAAGGACTAGACACCTGATGTGCTCAGTCATTTAGCCTTCAGACTGATGGATCAAATGAGAAACTGTTTTGCTCTGTTTCAGAACTGATTGACATTTTAATTATTCTACAGCTGGAAGTGTTAATCACACCAGAGAATGAGGTGATAATTCCCAGCTGGTAAAATTTCACACAATAGCTTGGCAGGCACCAACATGTAGATAGTTTAAATCATTTGTTAAAGGGGTAAAAATTATATTTAAGATCCTCTTACAAACCAAATTAACATGAAAGATCTATACCCAAAGTGGGGGAAATCTGACCAATTATGATCCATAATCCATACCCAGGCTCTCAAAGGGTTAAAATTTGAGAAGAACCCAAGGGAATAATAGAATATATTTCAAAAATTAAATATATTGAGATGAAAATGACCAATCAAGTTAAAAATCTAGGAGTTTACTCTATTTACTAAAATATATATTAGAAAGACACAGAATCACAGCATTTTAGAGTTGCAAAGAGGGAATTAAAAGGAGAAAACATGCTGTGAGTGATTTAAAATTCCAAGAAGTCAAAGCCTAGACTTTATGAATAGGCCTTCGAAGGAAGTCTTGTGGTATTAAAATCAGAACCCCTTCTGGGACTGTTTTCCCCAACCTGTACTCATGGATTTTGTACTATCCAAAGAGTTGGCTGGCTAAGAATAGATTTCACAGTTCATTGTTTGTCCTTCCTCTCAAAGAACACCCAATGACATCAGGGGTCACATCTTAGATTTAAGTGAGGCAGAGTTGTACAAAGTCATCATCCCATTCTCTTCCAGAGTCATTGAAGTCTAGTGGCAAGACCAAACCCAGAATGACTGGCAATGGCCCCTGAGATGTAGTGGATGACCTTGACATCTTCAATGACTGACCCAGCTATAAGCACGCCACCAAACCTGCTTCTGCTGCCTTCATGGCCATTGGAACAAATCGTTCTCATCCACCCATTCCACCAGAAATCTTCATATGCTTGGAGAAGATTTCCACCAGAGTCACTGATGGGTATGAGATCTGGTTACTTCCACCCTGGTTTAGCCAGTCTGCTCATATAGTTTTGTTAAGATGTGACCATGGAGCTTTTTGGAACCACAGGGGAATGCTGAGTGACAGATAGGCATCTAAGGTAGATGAGAAGACCTAAATAGGGCTCAACAAGTCCTCACACCAGAGGTGCTAGTCCTTCCTGCACATCCCATAGATTCTAAGGTAACCCTTGAAAGGACAGATTTTCAATTATTTTTCCCATTGATAATTGACTAATAGCCTTAATTGGCTTTTATAAAGGGCATTTATTAAGGTGATATAACAAGAAAAGTTGGCACAGAGCATATTTGGGAGCAGGGACTCTTGATTTTGTCTTTTGCAACCCAAGCACTAAATATTTTACTCCCAGTTTTACTTTCTCTCTATATATTTTTCTGCCTCCTTCAAAATAGCCTCAATCTTCTCATTGTGGAGATGTCTCTAACTTGTGTTTCTTTCCTCTGATTGCTGAGTTATTAATTCTCACTACACCATCAAGAGATATACAGTATGATGGCGTACCTAGATAATCAATCAAAAAACTAAAAGAAATAATTAAGAAGTTTAGCAAAGTCGCAGAATACAAAATAAACGTACACAAATCGTTTCTACTTACCATCAACAAAGTCCAACAACAAGAGTTAAAAAAAAGAAATTTTAGTCAAATTAATTCTGACAATATAAAATATCTGGGACTATACCTACCAAAACAAACCAAGCAACTATATGAACACAATTACACAACAATTCACACAAATAAAATCAGAATTAAACAATTGGAAAAAACATTAATTGCTCATGGATAGACTGAGCCAATATAATAAAAATGAGAATCCTACCTAAATTTAGCAGATGTAGTTTTCTTACAGGGTGGGGTTGCTAGCCCCACACCCAACCCTCCTCCTTTTTTCATCCAGGCTAGGGACCGTCCTTGGCCCAGGAGTGGTAAGGGTGGGCAGTAGGGGTCAAGTGACTTGCCCAAGGTCACACAGCTGGAAGTGTCCGAGGCCAGACTTGAACCTAGGACCTCCAGTCTCTAGGCCTGGCTCTCAATCCACTGAGCCACTCAGCTGCTGATTACTTCGTAGAATTGGAAAAAATAATAACAGAGTTTATCTGGAAGAAGAAAAGGCCAAGGCTATGAAAGGAATGAATGAAAAAAAATATGAAAGAAGGATACCTATTTGTACCAGATTTCAAACTAGACTATAAAACAGTAATCATCAAAACAATCTGGCACTGGCTTAGAAACAAAATAGTGGATTAATTGAATGAGTTAGGTAATCAACACCCAGTAGTTAATGTCCATAGAAAGTCTTAGATAAGCCCAAAGCTATAAACTTTTGAAGAAATAACTCACAATTTGAAGTAAACTGGTAGGAAAACTGGAGAATGGTTTGGAAAAAACTAGGCATAGAAAACCATCTCACACCATACATCATAATAAACTCAAAATTTATATTTGATCTAGAAATAAAGAGCAATACCTTAAATTCAGGGAAGACAGAAAATTTTACATATCAGACAGAGATAAGAGAAGAATTTATGGCCAAGTAAGGCATGGAGATTAATATGAATAATGAAATGGATAATTTTGAATATATTAAATTAAAAAGTTTTGGTACAAACAAAACCAATACAAACTGTAGCCCCCAGTAGTAAGAATAGGCCCTAGTAAAATCACAACCACAACCTAGAAGTAGTCAGACACGTAGCTTCCCCCACCCCAGCAGAAGAACTTAATCCAATTCCTTCCCAAATACTAAATGTCCTTCCAAGAAATCACTAATTAGCAAGAGGATTCTGTGTCTGTCTGTACAGAGACCAGAGAGAAGGAGAAAGGGCCTGCCTGCACAAAAATTATTTATAGCAACTATTTTTATAGTGGCAAAGAATTGGAAACTTTGGGGTTGTCCATCACTTGTGGAATGGATAAACAAGTAGTAGTATATAATTTTAATGGAATACTATTGCTCCATAAAAAAATGAAGAACAAGATGAGTCCAGAAAAACCTGGGAAGACTTATATGAATTGATGCAAAGTGAAATGAGCAGAACCAATGTTTATAATAACAAATATTATATATTGATCAACTATGAAAGACTAAACAATTATCAGCAAAACAAGGTCCCAAGATACCACAAGGGATCCATGATAAAAATTGCTATCCATAGCTAAAGAAGGAACTGTTGGAGTCTGATTGCAGCTCAGAGCACATCTCCCGCTTTATTTCCTTCATGAGTTTTTGTTGTATGTATGATATGTGTCTTCTGTTCTATCATAAGCAATATGGATATAAGCAGTATGTGAAACTGCTGCTATAACTAATATCTAACTATTTACCACCTTCAGGAAGGGAGAGAGAAAAATTTGAATCCTAAAATGTCAGAAAACAATTTTCAAAAATAGTTTCTACATGTTAACTAAATACAAATATAATAATTAAAATAATAATAAAAGAGATATCCAGACTCTCTATGTTGGCTTCGCATTCCTGACTCAAGACTTTTCCACCTTGCCTCTAGATGAGTATCCTTCTTATCTCTTATTTTCCAGCTTTTTTTTCTGTCTTCCCTTATTTGAATGTAAGTACACTGAATATAGTGACTATTCTTTATTCCCTCTCAAATGTGTAATCCCAGCACATTATAGAGTATCTGGCATATACTAAGCACTGAATAAATATTCTACTTACCTACCTACCTACCCATCAGAATACTTTCCCATATAGTAAATTTTTAATAAACTAACATAAAATTGAATTTATGGAAGACACTCTAAATAGGACCAAGATTCAAGTTTCTTATCTTTCATTTGCTCTCTGAGCTTTGGTTTCCTCTCCTCTAAAAGAAAGTTTTTGGACTGGGTGTCTTTGATGCTTTCTAGCTAAAAGTTTATGATAACTACATGATCCTCCAACCTGTCTGTTCACTTTTAAGAGGCAACATATGGATAGAACTTTGGGTGTGAAGTCAGGAAGAACCGAATTTGAGTCTTTCCTCCAATTTCTATTAGTTGTATAACCTTTCACAGGTCACTTATCTCCTTAAACCTCACTTTCCTCAGCTGAAAAATGGTGATAACAATAACTGTAGCGCCTATCACAAGACTCAAATTTATTTGCATATTATAAACTTTAAAGAGTTATGTAAATACCAGTTATTAATTATGAGGAACTGCCTAGAAAGGTAGTTCATTCCCTCTGCTTAGACTCCTGGCAAACTGATGACCATTGACGAGTATCTTAGAATAGATATCCCTTTGTTATATGAGATGCACTAAATGGCTGCTAGGGGTCCTTCCAGCTGTCATAGTCTGGTTCTCCTTTAGTTCTAAGCTCTAGGTTCAGTCTTAGTATAATTTTAAACTCTAGTTTTCAAAAAGAAAATAAAAGTCTTCATTTTTGCTTTTTAAAGAAAATGAATGCCCAGAATTTCCATCGTTGCCTTCAGGTTCTGAAAACTGCAGCTCTAAGATTCTTTATCTTCAAACTTAAAGCCAGAACATTTTGCCTATTTTTATGCCTTCATCTAAAATACAGTTATGCGGGTTCCTTGGCTATTAACACATCATTGTTGATGTTTCCATTCATGTATGTGTTTTATACCTCATTAAATTCTCATCTTTCTTGCTTATAGCCACAGGCTGCTAACCTAGGTTCAAGATTAATCTCATCCCATAAATGAAAAATGGAAAATCACCACCAGAGAAGGCTCTGTTGGTCAATCAATTGATTTATTAGTGGAGAAGATTTGAGGAATCAAATATGAATTCATACATGTCAAAAAGCATATTAATTCTCAAAGCAAGCTCTTAATCACACGGCATACTGAATCTTTGCATTTCAAAAACTACGGTAGCTAGAAACAGGACTGAAATTGGGAAATTCTACATAATCTCTCTAATTTGCAAAAGAATTCATCAAATTCAAGCAACAACCCAAAGAAATCATGCTCATACTAATTTCCTGGTCCTGAAAATCCAATGTGATCTGGTTATTATTCAAGATGGTTCTCAATCACAATTTGAGGAAGTGACTTATATAATGGTTATTTTGAGTTATCATTGAATGGAGTGATTATTCACAGTACCTAGCACAGTGCGTGCTGGGCATTTAGCAGGCACTCCATAAATATTTGTTGATTGAAGCAATTAAAATGTATAAAATAGATAATTCATTTGATGGCACAGAATGTTCCCCCAAAGATAGAATACTGGCTAAAGTCCACAGCAGGGAAGAACAATTAGGCGAAGCCTTAATTGTTCATGCATACTTTTATTAACAGAGATAATTATGTGTTTGTTTAATTAAGGTTTCCTACCTTGATCAGAGGTGTTACAGGAAAAATAGTTGACAAGCTTCCCTTCCTAAACTAAAATGGGAAAAGGTGTGAAATTCAAACACTTGTGAAATATAAACAGCTTTCATTTATTAAATTTAAATGTCTTAAAGGCAGTGAGGTGACTTGGTGTATTGAGAGCCCCATTTAGAGATAGGAGATCCTGGGTTCAAATCTGGCTTCAGACACTTCCTAACTGTGCCACCTTTGGCAAGTTACTTAATCCCCATTGTCTAGCTCTTACCAGTCTTCTGCCTTGAAACCAATACACGGTATTGATTCTGAGACAGAAGGTTTAAATAATAAACACCCCTAATCAATGGAACCCTCTTATTTAATCCAATAATTAACTTCAGTAATAGAAACAATTCATGGATCTACTTAATCATGCAAAAATAATAAAGATTAGCTCTAAAAACTTTGTCCCATTTCTGTTGTCCACTTGTTTTAGTCATGTCCCACTCTTTATGTAATTATTTGGGATCCTTTTAGCAAAAACAACTAGAATGGTTTGCCATTTCTTTCTTCATTTTTTAAAAATAATTTTTTATTCTTAGAAAAATTTTCCATGGTTACATAACTCATGTTTTTACTTTCCCCTTCACCCCCTTAACCCCCCACGCCTCTCCGCTATAGCTAATTCGCATTTCCACTGGTTTTAATATTTGTGGTCAGTCAAGACTTATTTACACATTATTGATAGTTACATGGGTGTGGTCTTTTCAGGTCTACATCCCCAATCATGTCCTCATCAATCCAAGTGTCCAAGCAGTTGTTTTTCTTCTGTGTTTCTACTCCTGTAGTTCTTCCTTTGAATGTGGATAGTGTTCCTTTCCATAAATCCCTCAGAACTGTCCTGGGTCATTGCATTGCTGCTAGTACAGAAGTCCATTACATTCTATTTTACCACAGTGTATCAGTCTCTGTGTACAATGTTCTGGCTCTGCTCCTTTCACTCTGCATCAATTCCTGAAGGTCTTTCCAGTTCACATGGAATTCCTCCAGTTTATTATTCCTTTGAGCACAATAGTATTCCATCACCAACATATACCACAATTTGTTCAGCCATTCCCCAATTGAAGGGCATACCCTACTTGCCCAGAGTCACACAGCTAGTAAATGTCTGAGACTGGATTTAAATTCAGGAAGATTAATTTCCCTGACTCCAGACCAAGCTCTCTATCCATCGTGCTACCTGGCTACCCAACTCCCCCATTATTTTCAACTAATTAATTTTAACAAATAATTGATTGAGGATAGAATATATTCAAAGTAGATGCTATAGATTTGATTGGAGTTGAGGAAAGTGAAGAATGCTCACAATGGAAGCTAAGACCAGTCAGCAATGAGCAAGTCTTTGGGGCATCTAGATGGCACAGTGGATAGAGTTCTGGAACAGGAAGAACTGAATTCAAATACAGCCTTATAGGGGCAGCTGGATGGATCAGTGAATTGAGAGTCAGGCTTAAATATAGGAGGTCATGTGTTCAAATCTGGCTTTGGACCCTTCCTGGGCAAGTCAAATAAGCCCTATTGCCTAACTTTTATCACCCTTCTGTCTTAGAACTCATACACAGTATTCATTTTAAGATGAAAGGTTAAGGTTTAAAAAAAATCTAACCTCAGTCTCTTATAACCTTTTGGGACATCCTCTCTCTGTCTCTGTCTCCCCCCATCCCTGTGTGTGTGTGTGTGTGTGTGTGTGTGTGTGTGTGTGTGTGTGTGTGTGTATGTGTGTGAAAATGTCAGCAAAATGAGAAAGAAGGCTACATTCAATGAGATTTAGGTCTTCTCTGTCTTTAAAGCAATGATTGTCCTATGCGATAATAAACCAGCATTTTAATAAAAAATTAGTCACTTAATGTCTGTTTACCTCAGTTTTCTTCATCTATATAATGAGAATTATAATAGCATCTACTTCCCAATTATTGTGTGGATCAAATGAGATAATAATTGTCAAGCATTTAGCTGTAAGAGAAGCCTTGATCCTTCTGTGCAAGCCTTAAACACTCAACCAGACTAGCAAACAAATTACATTGTTGGGGTTCTCCCTCTATACTTTTAATATAGCACAGTGCATGCTTCCTTGTCCACATCTTAAAGATCTTTTCCCCCTTCCACTTTCTTCCTCCTTGTTCCTTCTTCTTCTTCCATTGAGGGTCATAGTCCAGGTAATTCCACATTTTCACTGGAGGTATTCTGTTTTTCATGAGTTTCCTTGGCAGCTATCATTGCAACTGGCTAGGAATACTCCTTGTTCTGCCTTCCCAAATCCCACAGTTGTGCATGTTAGGACATGTTGTGTTAATGGCAGCCTGGCAGTAATTAGCTAGCCATTATTGATTATATGAAGTCAACCCCCATTAGTGGTGAAATGTTGAATTTTCTGAAAGCTGTGGAGTAGGGGGAGCAAAAATGGGCAAATTGGAAAAGAAGGAAAGATTTGATGCTTGCGATGAGTATTAATGTTCTTTTCTGTTTTGTAAATAGTATAATTTCAATTTTGTGTGACATGCAACTTAAAAAATTTATGAGAAAAAATGGTAAACACTCTGTAAATGTTCATTATCCTGATCATCAAACATATTGTCTTTGAGAGTGACTAGGACTTTGGGGACAGCCTCTTTTTCTTTTTGTCTCTTCCCGTCCCCGTGTGTTTGTGTGTGTGTGTGTGTGTTTGTGAAAATGTCAGCAAAATGAGGAAGAAGGCTAGATTCAATGAGATCTAGATCCTCTCTGGCTCTAAAGCAATGATTTTCTTATGCGATAGAAAACCAGCATTTTGATAAAGAATTAGTCAGAGAAGCATGAGTTAAATATTGATTTCCTATCATCCCAACCTCTTCTTCAGCCCTTACTAGTGTTTTAATTAGAGAATTTTGTACCTTGAAACTACAATTCCCCAGAATTCATCTCCCAGCATTCCTTTCCCTATGTCTTCATGTTTGCATTTTTTCACATTTTGTATATAGTTTGCTGTAAGAGCTTCCTCTTCCTCTTTTTTTTCCTGCCTGGGGGCTGAGAAAGGTGGCTTTTTTACTCCTGCTTTATATATTAGTTATTATTAATAAATCTTCTTAACATAATAGTTAGAATATTGGATATTAATTTTGAAACTCACACTAACCTGATGGCCCTGGTTAATTCACTCAATCTCTCTCAGACTCAGTTTCTTCATCTACACAGCCTCTACTTCACAAGGTGGTTTTGAGAATCAAATTATATATTGTGTAAATCCCTTTGCAGACCTTCAGATCTCTGGAGATGCTATTTTTAATTATTGTTCTGGTTTCTTCTTGTTGTTGGTATCTAATCTCTGAATTTAAAAGTAAATAAAAAGCCAATGCAGGCAACATTCTTTAGGCATCTGCATACAAGGCACACAATCCAAAAAGGTTCTGCCCTACAAAGAGCTCACATCCCACTGGGTAGATACATTAGATGAACCAGTATTCATGACTAAAGAATCTGAAGAAAAGGAAGCCACTAAAAGCTATGGAGACTGGGACAAGTGGCTCAGTGGATAGAAAGCCAGTCCTGGAGACTAGAGAAGGAGATAATCAAATCGAAACTCAGTTACTTCCTGACTGTGACTGTGGGAAAATCACGAAACCTCAGTTTCTTATCCCATACTTTTCTTCTGCCTTAGAACCCATCCTTAGTATAAATTTCTAAGAGAAAGTAAGGGATTTTTTTCAGTTTTTGTTTGGTTTTTGTTTGTTTGGTTTTTAAATAAAAGCTATAGCGATTAGGAAGGTTTTTTTTTGTTTGTTTTTGTTTTTTTGTTTTGCTAAAAAGTGATTCATGAACAATAAATTGGATTTGGGTTTCTGATTCTTCAAGACTTGTAAAGAACAGAAATTATATGGAAACCATTTTAGAACAGTTCTCTAAAAATTAGATATTTAACCTCTTTCTTTTCTTTTATTCTTCTTTCTCTAACCCTGGGATACTCTCCAGTGAAGAAAGGTTCATAGGTCTTTAGGTAAAGGAAGTTTGTTGTTGCTGTTGAGTCTTTTCAGTCATGCCTGGCTCTTTATGACCCTATTGGAGGTTTTCTTGGCTAAGAGACTGTAGTGGTTTACCATTTTCTTCTCCAGCTCATTTTACAGATGAGGAAACTGAGGCAAGCAGGATTAAGTGATTTGCTCAGGAACACACAGCTAGTAAGTGCCTGAGACCACCATATTTGAACTCAGTTCTGGCACTCTTATCTTCTGTACCACCCAGATGCCTATAGATAGAGAGAATGAAGACCAATAAATTACTCACTAGGACTAAAAGACATCTATATCAGTTGAAGGCAGTGATCAGCAGACATAAGTCATTTTATAAAATTAACGAGCATTTGTTAATTTTTTCCATCTGTCAGGCTCTGTATTAATCACTGGGAATACATAGAAAGTCAAAAATAGTTCCTGACTTTGAGTCCTCATTCTAAATGGAGGAAACAACATGTGAAAAGGTCTGTACATACAAGACACATATAAAGTAAATTGGAGGCAATCTCAGACAGTAGATAAGCAAGCCTACATACAAAGGAGAGGTCATTGGTAACAAAATTCCATTTTACTCCATTCCCTAGAATTCAACCTAATGTGATTTTCCTATCCTATACGGAAGAAAATTCAGTTCACATATCTGATTTATTTCTGCTTAGATAATCAAAAAGTGCTTTTGAAAAGTCAAGTAATGCCCAGGAGAGATTTTTTTAATCTGTTTATAAACTATTTAAAGTCTTGTTTTCTTTAAAGCGGAAGCAATATTTTTCCTAGAGTAAACAGTTTTACCACACACTGGCTTTCAGGCAGCAAAAGGTTTTACCGTCTTTTTTTTTTTTTTTTTTTTTTAAGTCTACGAACTGAACATGTATTTTTTCACTTCTTATTGACTTGGGCCTGAATTGTAAATATAACTTGCCCTGTAGGAATGCATGGAACCCTGCATCTGTCAAGAAGCAATGCCAGGGGCCCTTTTGCCCTAAAAAAGCCAAAGACATTCAGCCTTCTTTAGAACTTGCCCTTTTCCAAGTAGCCACCTTGTATTTTGTGAAATGATATTTCACATTCACCAAATGGGTTTACATAAGATACTTTTTAGTTAGCATGTTTCAAAAGTGGACTCTCTGTAAGCAGAGTCAATTCAAAATCTGAACCAAAAAAAAAAAAACAATCTATTTATTTAAATATTTATTTATAAGCTTTTATTGAATGTGGTCTTCATGTTGGACATGTGTGGACAAAATATAGGTTATGATCATTATAGAGTCGTCCTACAGGTTCTGGATAAAGGCTAATGAGCCTTCTGATGCAGATGCCAGGAAGAAAACAACTGGAGAATTATTAAAGCAACATCTGGCAAGTGACAACCAAGAAATGGGACAACCCAGGGAATAAAATGCTTTACTTACAAACAGATTTTGGGAGGAAGAGAGTTGCGATGGGTAATATGGGAGGGTCGCACGTTCATAAACCATATAACTCAGATCGCTGATATTTTTTGGCCCATTTCTATTTCCTCCATCATGCTGGGTGATGAACACTTTATTATGATAATTATTTCATGCTCAAGTATAGAGAACTTTAGAGAAATCAGGCAGAACTCAAAAAGATGGGGAAAATATTTCTTGCAAATAAAAATATTTTCATCTGCAGGCTACAAGAATCCACAGAATCTTGCATATAGTAGTGAGAGCTTAATAAATATTATTCACTATTTTGTAAAGACCAATCTCTCATTTTAAGTAGTTTAGCTACAACTTAACGAACTACTCTTAGATTATGACCTCCTAGAAAAGTTTTTTTAATATTTATTTGTTAGCTTTATTATTTCGTTTCGTTTTGTTTTATTTTTTGCTTTTCCCATGTCCCCAGTATTTAGCTCAATTCCTGGCACATAATAGACTCTTAAGAAATAGTCAACTTGGCCGAACAACTTTCTGTAACTCACTCTCTCCCCCTGCCCCCAATTCAAATCCAGTCGGGCTATTCACTCAATCATTCATTCAGTAGACATTCATCAAGCAAGACGCTATGATAGCCACTGAATTGATTTCCTTATGTTATTACTAAAATTCTCTGGAGATTGCATATTAATTTATAAGGGAGCCACAAGTCCCATCTGACTACAAAGAATGGGGCTGATATTGGTCAAAAAGAGTTTTCAAACAGAATAAGGGGGTACAACTTATATTGAATTCACACACTTGTCAATAGAATTAGTTCTACTTGTTGGTGGACTGACTTCTGCCACCATGATATATCTGAGTGATGTTCACCAGTCCCAAAATATATGTGCCTCTATTAAATTCCACAAGCCTAATTTCTCACTGTAAAAACTTTGAGTAAAGATAATGGCTCCAGAAGAACTTTTTAGAAATAAAGTTCATGTTATCTAAGAAAGGTAAGGCATCAGAATTCATCATAATTTTTAAAAAAATAGTTAATCAGATGAACTAGTTATCAATTAATATATAAGCAATTGGAATCCATAAATGGGAACTGGGAATGCATCTTAGTAAAAATAAACTGATGGTGCAGTAAGAGTGGAAGGGGATGAAAGGGGAATAATAGAAGTCTGCAATGTAGACTATGAACAAACATAGTAGACCCTGTTAGAGATCCAAAGTGGAGGTTTCTGGGTAATCCAGAAGCTGCATGAGAGTACTTGATCTCTTATAGAGTAGGAAAAAAGCAAAAAAAAAAAGTTCATAGACAAACAGTGAAAATAAATTATTTCACAATTTTATCATGGGCTACCACTCTCCGTGGACAAGATATATAGCTTGTACCTATATTCACCAGTCAATTTGTAATTCTGTCTAATTATTAAATCATTAGAGTGCTGAGTAGAGGAGTGTTTTCATACTGACAGTATATCATGGGATCACGGTTTTAAAGAACTGGAAGAGTCTTAAAAGTGAACTCGACCAACTCCCCCATTTCAACTCTGATTTCTGATATTTTCTGTTAAAAAAAATTAATCAAACATTAAGTACTCCCATCCTACTACATACAAGGCACTGTGTAGGGCATTAGAGCTACAAAGACAACAACAAAATAGGTCCTTCCCTCATAGAGCTTCCATTCCACAGCACAAGGTAAATAAATATAGTACAAGGAAAACCCTGTCAACTAGGTAACTTGAGAAAGGTTATTTTTGAATTGATCCTTAAAGGAAGCCAAAAATTCTGACAGTTGGAGTTAAGGTTGGGGGGCATTCCAAGAAAGCTTGGGAAAATGCACAGAAGTAGGAGATGGGACACCAAGGATAAAAGAAAGCTAGGAAGCCAATTAGCTAGAATGCAAAATTCGTAAAAGGGGAAATGGGGAAGTAGGTTGGTAAAAGTAAGTGGGAACCAAAACATGGAGGGCCTTAAACTGCAGAATAAAAATTTTGCATTTTATCCTATAAATAACCCAGAACCACTGGAAAGTTCTGAATGTGGGAATAGCTTGATCAAGTTTTCTTGCACTGTCCAAACAACTAGTTTCCTAAGTAGCTCGGTCTATTGCTTCCAAAGGTAAAGAAGTAGGAGAGTGGGGTGTAGTGGTTTATAGCTATTAAAATAGCAGCTTCTTTATATTTTTCTACCTGGTAAAACTGAAAGGAGGCATGGAGGGAAGCTGAAGGCATTCACCAGGATGAATATACCCCACCCCAGAATTCGTTTGTCCAGTTCCCCTACTAAGACTATTGATTAGTCATACTTTAATGGCAATTTCTTTTTTTTAATATTTTATTTTTTAGAAAGATTTTCTATTGTTACATGATTCTTGTTTTTACTTTTCCCTTCACCCTCCTTTACCCCCCCATATCCAACACGCATTTCCACTGGTTTTAATATGTGTGATCAATCAAGACTTATTTACATATTATTGATAGTTGCATTGGTGTGGTCCTTTAGTGTCACATCCCCAATCATGTCTGCCTCAACCCATGTGTTCAAGCAGTTGTTTTTCTTCTGTGTTTCCCCTCCTGCAGTCCTCCCTCTGAATGTGGGTAGCGTCTTTTCCATAAATCCCTCAGAATTGTCCTGGGTTATTGCATTGCTGCCAGTACAGAAATCCATTTCATTCTATTTTACCACAGTGTATCAGTCTCTGTGTACAATGTTCTTCTGGCTCTGCTCCTTTCACTCTGCATCAATTCCTGGAGGTCATTCCAGTTCACATGGAATTCCTCCAATTTATTATTCCTTTAAGCACAATAGTATTCCATCACCAGCATATACCACCATTTGTTCAGCCATTCCCCAATTGAAGGACATCCCCTCATTTTCCAGTTCTTTGCTACCACAAAAAGCGCAGCTATAAATATTTTTGAACAAGTCTGTTTATCTATGATCTCTTTGGGGTACAAACCCAGCAATGCTATGGCTAGATTGAAAGGCAGGCCGTCTTTTAGAGCTCTTAGGGCATAGTTCCAAATTGAATGGCAATTTCTTCATATCCAACTGAGACTATTAAGTGTAGAAGCAGTCACAGGGGTTAAAGTAGTAAGCAGGGCTAGGAGTTGATGAAAAATCATGCAGAACTGGTGAAGTATGGGTGACTATTTCTATATATGATTTTTTTTAAGTTGTAGATGTCCAAATGACCACCAAATCAACAAATTCCCTGTGAATCCTAGAAATGATTAGGACTGATGATACCAACTGAAAGGTACCAACTGAAGTTCTAAAATGAACATTTTCAAATGACATGCATATCACTTGCCTTTTCCACTTGGTAGAGAGAATACTACAAGTCCAAAGACTTGATTGCAAATTTGAGCTATGACATTCATTAGCTGTGTGACTTTGGGTCAATTCCCCTCGCTTGCTTTCAAAGATTTCTGTCCTCTATAAAAAGGGAATTTGGACTAGATTCATTGCCTCATTAATTTATTGATTTATTCACTCAATTAATCCAGTGGTTTCCAAACTTTTTTGGCCTACCACCCCCTTTCCAGAAAAAATATTACTTAGCACCCCTGGAAATTATGAAACTATTTATTGAACTCAGAATACAATGTAATACAAAAAAAGTGTGGCCATCACCGCTCTTCTGGATTGCTTCAGCACCCACCAGGGGGCAGTAGCACCCACTTTGGGAATAACTGAATCAATCCATCACCAAGTATATATTAAGAAAGGAAGCAATGAAGGAAGTAATATGCTAAGTGCTGAGGATACAAAGACAAAAAAGGAAACAGCCCTTTCCTTCAAAAAGATGGCATGGGCTGAGGGGAGAAGAGATAACAAGATACACAGAACCCCAAAATAAATAAATAAATAAATAAATGAATGAATGAATGGATAAATAAATAAATAAAAGACAAAATATGTATGAATACAATTGAGGGTAATCCTTCCGATCCCTTCCTACTCCAACACTTTATAATTCTATTTTGTGCAATCAGAATAATTTCATTTTAAAATTACTTTACCCTAAGTGTCTTGTACCTATTCTTTAATCTGTTTTAAAGTCTAATTAATATAAATGAATAAATGAAGCTTTTAGTAAGCATTTACCATGTGCAAGCATTGGGCTAAGTTCTAAGGATATAAATTTTAAAAGAAAGATGTTGGGAGCAGCTGGGTAGCTCAGTGGATTGAGAGCCAGGCCTAGAGACGGGAGGTCCTAGGTTCAAATCTGACCTCAGACACTTCCCAGCTGTGTGACCCTGGGCAAGTCACTTGACCCCCATTGACTACCCTTACCATTCTTCTGCCTTGGAGCCAATACACATTATTGACTCCAAGACAGAAGGTAAGGGTTTAAAAAAAAAAGATGTTAAGATAGTCCAGAATCTCAAGGAGTTCACATTCTAATAGGATAGACAAAAAGTTCCTAAGATTTCAGCTACAATTTGGATGGAAGAATCCCATGGTGCTTCAGGCACAGCAGCAAAGCTATGTAATTGTTTTTTCTATAATGTTTCCACTGATAAAAATCATTTCAGTTTCTGATGTTTGATGGTACCAAGGACTTTAGTGGCAAGAATAAAGATCACTACCATTTTTATAGTGCTTACTCTGGGCAGATCACTTGGCTAAACTCTTTACTTCTCATTTGATCATCACAACAACCCTGGAGGGTATATATTACTATGACTCCCATTTTACAGATGAGAAAGGTGAAGTTGAGTGACTTGACCAAGGACACCCAGCTAATGTCTGAGTCCAGATGTGAACTCAAGTCACCACCTCGCTGCCTCAAGAGCCTTCTTTTCTTGGTCATCAGGAATTATGGCTGTAGCACCTACAGGAGCTGTTTCCAGGCTATGTCTTCACAGAGGTTGCTTACTAAAATGAAGCCTGTGGGCATTGGAATAGAAACAATGATACTCCTAAAGCTCTTAGGCTCAGGGTCTTGGTTTGTCTTCATCAGGATCTGAAAGGTGGTGTTGGTCAAGACAGTAGTAATTTGACCTTCCTGGAATATGTTTTCTCTTCTTCAGAATACCTTGCTGCCTCAGCTAGGCTGGCTTTCCTGTCCTGTGGGCAGCAGTTGGTAGAGATGGCTGATCCCTTCTCCATGAGAGTTATTTCCTCAGATAATGGCTATGAGAAATAGACTAAAAGAATTATCACTGCAGGAAGGAGAGGGATAGAGATAGTACTACCAGCCCCCAGAGCTTCATTCTTACCCATTTGTAGAGCTTATGGTGATGAGAAAGGTCAGGTCCCTTCTGAATGATTTCTCTCCTCAAAGATGGCTATTAGGACTGAGCTAAAAAGAAAGGGAAAGGAAGAGGAATAGTTATTTACCTAATGTGTGCCAAGTGCTTTTGCAAATATTATTTCTTCACAACAACCTTGAGAGGGATATGATATCATCAATTCCATTTTACAGCTGAAGAAACTGAGGCAAGCAGAAGTTTGCCCAGAGTCACATAACTAGTCACAGACTTGAACTCAGATCACTTTATCCATTAGTATCTGCAGGAAGCAGATCTTGTGATTGGAAGGCAATGCTATTGCCAAAACTCAGGTTTAGGGTTCTGACTTTCTCCATTAGAGTCTGGGGGAAAATAGTGGTCAAAGTGTCGGTGGTAAATATAACCAATAAATTGTATGTAAAAAAGTTTATCTTATATTTTCCACTGTATAGTCCCAAACCATGGGATCTATAATGAATTGTTTTTAATTTAACAAACACATTGAAGCTAAAATAACATTTCCCATCAAAATAATATTTAAGCCAGATACTTAATCCCGTGTTTTGTCACTTTATAAGCAAAAAGAATAATGCAGAGAAACACTCACATTCCCAAAACACTGCATCCAGAGTTATAAAAGTGTAATAGCAGAATTGATTATTTGAGCATATATTTGTATTTGCTATGCAAGGCATATCCCTATGCTTTTTCTGCATATCATACATGGTATTTACATTGCTTAACATTCATTTGGATTTCTTTGAGCCTTTTATACTGCAAAGCCTTTTTTAAATGTCATCTTTTAGAAAGAATGGGGAGTCATCACTGGAAGCATTATGAGACTCTATGAACCTTGAAAAGGTAACTGATCCTTGTAAAAAAAATCTCTATCTATTAGAAGCCATAATTCTTTGTTCCATATTATTTATTTGAAATAAAATAACATAGATCTAAAAATAAAGATAAAATTCTAAATATTAAGACTGAGAAACCTCTTTCCTTTTCTCCAAAACATAAACTTCCTCTGGAGTGAATGGATTTTTTTTTTGCTCGCATCAATCTAAAAGAATGTTTTTGGAATATCAGAAAAAAATATTTGGTAAACATTTGCAATATCCACATTTCGAATATCTTTTACAACCTCTTCCAAAATTTTCTCTTTTTCATGATCATGAAAACACTTAATCCACTCAAGGGATTAATTTCGTGTAAGGTTTTATGTCTAAAAACCAGATTCATTTTTCCACAGGCGTTAAGCAAAACAACATCTGCAAGCCATTAAAGGGAACTTACTTGGGAAAGCACTATAGTTTTACTATACTGTATAATTTTCATATGGTATAAAGTAATTCATATGTTTCAGCATGTTTCATAAGCAGTTTTGACTTAATAGCAATAAACTTTAGTCAATAAATGAAGGTAAATTTTACATTGTACATCTTAACCTAATAGTTCTAATTGGATGTATGCCTGAAAATCCAATGGACACTATTTATGTCAGATTACGTTTTCCATTGACTTAGGCTGTGAGATGAGAGATGTCTTTATAGGGGAAAACAGCCTTGTTATAAGAACTGGGAATAAAAACCATGATATTCAGTCATAGGAGTGTTCTGCCTGTGCCAGTGATGTTTCCTCTATGAATTTAAGATGATACTAGCATGGCTGATGTCAGTTCAAAGTTTTGGTCAGACTTTCATGGGCATCAACAAAATAGATGTTTAGGGTGAATGAACTATTTTCCTTAATAGATCATACTTCATTAAATCTATCTATATCTACAAAATTAAATCTTATGCCTAACTAGAGCCTATCTGCCTCTGCAACCCAGACTAGGAATCATGCCTTGTTGACCTTGACCCTCTCAGCTCTGGAAATCCCATTCTAGGGCCAATGCTATCCTGACTGCTTAGGTTTTTTCTTGTTCCACAATGTCTAATCTTTTAGTCATATATCAAGCTACTTGCCAGTCATCTTCTCACTTCAGCTTTGTCACTCTTCTAATGAATTCATCCTCTTTACACATTTCTAGCTTTGAAACCAGGATGAACAAGTCACTGAATGGCTCTGTGCCTCAGTTTCCTCAAATATAAAATGAGAACCTTTAACTCAATGAACTTTAAGGTCCTTCCCAACTCTAAGATAAAAAAAATATTATGCCATTGTTACTACAAAAATTGTCTCACTCGGGGGCAGCTGGGTAGCTCAGTGGAGTGAGAGTCAGGCCTAGAGACAGGAGGTCCTAGGTTCAAACCGGGCCTCAGCCACTTCCCAGCTGTGTGACCCTGGGCAAGTCACTTGACCCCCATTGCCCCCCCCTTACCAATCTTCCATCTATAAGACAATACACCGAAGTACAAGGGTTTAAAAAAAAAGTAAAAAAAATTGTCTCACTATTACTTCCCTATAATTCTAATTACCATCCTTGTGACTCTCCAAAGTCAAGCACTAATCCCTGGGCATAATAAGCTTAGGGTTCATCTGATTAGAATGTAAACCTCTTTAGGGCAGGAATTATTTCATTTTTATATTTGTATCCCCAGTGCTTGACACAGTAGTTTACACATAGCAAACAGTCAACAAATGGCTTTCAATTTATTTTCACTGAGTAACCCATTTTTTTAAGAACATCGTGTATAAACAGGACACTAAAACACTGCTGGTGGAAATGTGAACTGATATAACCATCCTGGGGAGCATTACAGAACCATGCTCAAAAGGTACTAAAACTATGCATATCCTTTGGCCCAGAAATAACACTACTGAGTCTGTATCCCAAAAAGATCAGAGATAAGGGGAAAATGATCTACCTGTCAAAAATATTTTTAGCAAATCTTTTTGGTTTGGGAAAGAATTAGAAACTGAAGGATTATCCATCACTTGGGGAATGGATGAACAAGTTGTGGTGTGTGGTCATAATGAAATTCTATTGCACCATGAGAAATGATAAACAGAATGAGTTCAGATAAACCTGGAAAGATTATATGAACTGATGCAAAGTGAAGTGTGCAGTATATATATATAAAACCATGTATATGGTAACAGAAATATTATACGATGATCATCTATGAAGACTTAAACCATTAGCAGTAAAGTAAATTTCCAAGGAAATACAAGGGTCCCATGATGAAAAATGCTATCCACAGCCAAAGAAGAAAGTGTTGGAGTCTGATTGCAGAACAAAATATACCATCTTCCACTTTATTTCCTCCATGAGTTTTTTTTTAATTGGCTGTGTGATGTATCTTCTATCACAACATAAGCAAAATAGAAATATGTATTGCATGAAAGCACTGGTATAACTTATATGAGATTATTTACCACCTTGGGAAGGAGAGGGGAAAGGAGAGGAGAAAATCTGAATCCTAAAATGTCAGAAAAAATTATCAAAAATGATTTTCTATGATGGAAGGAAGGAAAGAAAGAATGATTGAAGGAAGGAAGGAGGAAGGGAAGGAAGAAGGGAAGAAAGAAAGGAAGAAGGAAGGAAAGAAGGAAGGAAAGAAAGAAGGAAAGAGGGGGAAAGGGAGGATGAGAGAGAGGGAAAGAGAGAGAGGGAGGGAAGAAAGGAAGAAGGGAGGGAAGAAAGAAAAAGGAAGGGAGGAAGGAAAGAAACAAAGAAAGAAAAAAATGTGTACCTCAGAAAATTGTTTACCCTTGGGCATTTTAATATTCCACAGAAACAAACCTGAAGGGAAACAACAATAAAAATAAATAACAAAAACAAAAAGCCTAGTTTCTTTAAAAAATGCCCCGTTATGATGTCACAGAGACAATACTCTATGCCTTGTGATGTCATATTTTGATGATTACCAGGGACACAAATAGATAGGAACATTTGGAAAAGCCCAGCTGCTACTGTAATTCTCTATTTCTTCTTCTACTTCATCTCTTTCCCCCAGCTCCCCTATATGGAATGCTACATTCATAGGTTTTTTTCAGATCGAATTTATTACAAAAGTTTACAAGGGAAACATAATGAGGAAGAAGGAAAAATACGAATTAATAGATGAATGGGATAAAAGCTTACAAGTTCACAGGTTCATAGACTGAGAGCTGAAAGGGACCTTAGAGATAACTGAATCCAGTTTCTTTAATTTTAAAGAAGTCTCAAAGAGGATAAAGGAATGACTACTTGAGGTCACATAATAAAAAGTCGGAGACTAGAATTCAAACCCAGCACCTCTAAATCCAGAGTTAGTACTAAACTCTTCTTCATTCATAAAGTTCATGGGTAAAATCCTGGTCTTAGGAACCAGATATAAGGAGCTAGACTTTACTCCTTTTTAACTCCTTCTACCCTCCTATCTAATCTTCTCCAGCAAATGTTGTCCATATTAGCCTCCTTCTCACTTCCTTGCTATGGAATCAACTGAAAACTGCTGGGCTTTTAATCTTCCAAATGATTGATCCTTAAGTTATAGGTGTGGGAGTCAAAGCTATGGAAGACATATTTCCCACAACAGCATCCCCTCCTCCTCCCCACTAAGCACTTTCACAAAAAAGGGGGTTTTATTTTATAATTCTATCTCTTAAAAGCTTACAGAAAGCACAAAGTGATATTGAGAAAAAATAAAAAAATGAAAGTATCCCCAAAAGCATTTTCTCAGTGAATTAAGTTTGTTTTTTTTTCTTTCAATCTAATTTTAAAAAATATATTGAAAGGCCTCTTTCTTGTGTCTCTGATTATTCACCCATTTTGCTGGACTATTTTAAGAAGAGACTAATAGAACCTCTTTATTCTTGGAAAACAGAGGAAATCAGTTAAATTGCAATTGAAATATGCGTTTCTTTTAAATAATAGAAATAAAAAATCATATTATTTAGCTATGGTGTGCCTTTGAACAGTTATTTTAGCTCAGCTCAGATTGATAATTTCAGGAACAGTCCAAATTTCTTACATTAGTCAAGCTTAGATTGAGATGAACAATTGGGGAAGAGGGAGTGTGGGGAAATGAAGCTTGAGATTTCAGAGAGGCAGAGAGAGTGAACTTGTATAAACAGTTTTTGTGTTTTGTCTTGTTTTTTTAATTTTTTGTGTATTTTTTGTTGTGTTTTTTTCCCAGAGAATGCACCTGCAATTCACACTTGGGAATGAACTCGAAGGGAATTAATTACGTATCTTTCTACATCTTGCCAGCAATAGTTGGCCCCTCTGTTTTTGGATCCTATGTGACTTAGAATCATCTGTTGGTTTGCAATAGCCTGCTGGATTTCATTTGTAATGGGATGAAGTTGGGAGCAAGGAGGCGGGAAGGTGGGAGGCTAACTTGACCTCTAATGAAGAGGCAAACTTGAATCAGACTCCCTGGCATTGAAGTTGACATACTCAAGTTTATCATTCATCAGCTAGTCTCTAAAGACAGCAGTGAAGGGGAAGTTTGTCATTATCCCGTCCCTTTTTTTTTTATTGTGGCCCAGCAAATATTGGAGACATCTGAGACAAAATTTCAGAAGAGTAATAAATTAACTAGACTCCAGCCACAAAGAAAAATAAGACAATAAATAGGAAATAAATGGCTGAAGGGATAGAAAAGGTTTCCTCAAGCAGCAGAAATCAAAGAAGGCAGAATGCACAAAAGGAGAACAAAAAACAGAGAAATACAATGAAAACACGCAGGGTACCATGTAGGGGGCCTGTGGAAGAGAATCTTAAAAAAAAATACAAAGAACACCAAAGAAAGAATTAGCAACTTGAAGGACTAGGAAGAAAAAAGAACTAAATCAAAAAGAAAAAGTATAAAAATTCAAAGAGGAAAAAGCGAACATAAAAAGATACTGAGTTCTTATGTTAGCCAACTGCACCAGAAAGTCCTGTCGATTTGCCAAGACTTTGAAAACACTGAAAAAAAAAAAAAGGCTGAAAACTAGTTGTCATTAGGCATCAGATTAAAATTCCAGAGTCCTTCAGGCTTTTAAATATCATAATAAATTATGCATCTTCAAAATAGATTGGAATGCCTTGCCCTTAAAATGATCAATAATTCAAAACTATGGCCACAACACTCTCCATAGAGAGATTCCACAGTCTGATGCCAGGAAGCTTCTCACCAATGACGAGAGAGTTGAAACGAGTCAATCTACTTCTTTTCCCTTCTTTGTAGGAAAAAAGGTCCCTATAACACAGGCACACTTGCACACTTAACACTTGATGATCACAGCTTAACACTCAAATTTCAAGTCAAATTGTAAATTATTCATACAATTTTGAAATTTTCCATTTAGAAAAAATCCTGTCTTTCATAAGTACTCTTGAGTAGCTAATAACACTCCAATGGACATTTTCTGCTCCTTCAAAGAAGACCAATCAAGGTTAACCCAGGGAGAAAGAGAACCAAAGCTTTTAACTAGGAAGAGTTAAGCAGTTCTAAGATCCTGAACATAAATAAAATTAGGTTAGATTTGATATATTTAAGTGTATGTATATATACATGCATGTATATATGTGTGTGCACAGTTATATGTCTATACACATACATGAGATAATTCTAATGCATTTAGCAATTTGTACCTGGCACATCATAAGGGCCATATAAATGGTGGCTACCATCATCATTGGCATTTTTACATAAAATCTGGTTGAATGTGATGAACATATATGGGTACACACACACACACACACACACACACACACAGAGTTGCTTTAATATAAGGAAAGGCTGATGAGGAGGAATAGTTTTCTACTATTGCAAAAAATATTTTTGCTCCAGACAAAGTAGCATAAGACACTGCCAAGTGAGATAGGAAATAACTGTGACATTAAGTATCAATCGCAATGCAATGTAGACTTTAAATCTGATATATCATTGTTCCTGCTTCAACGACCGAAGATTGTACTTTCAAATCATCCATCTTTCCTCTGCAGTGATTAGATATTTCATTTAGGGATTAACCCATACAAGCTTTTTGGGACAGCAGTATTCACATCTAAATTTAAGGCTTGGTTAAAAGGACAGGGCGCTTGCTCACAGCCTGGTCCTCAAAGAACATTCATCTCTGCTCTAAAAATCAAGACACAGTTGACAGCCTTAGTTCAAAAGAAGCATAGGAGTGGAATAGCAGGGACATTGTAAATTAGCCTTACAATATATTTGTTAAATATGTGGATTAAGCCAGCCTCCCTCCCCTCACTTTACCAAACATAAATTTCCCATCTCAACTGCTTGAATGTAGGTACCGTGATTTTCTCTGTGGCTCAATTTCCAGCCGTTAAAATTCCATTTAACGAAGGCACTTGTGCTGCTCTGTATTATACTCCTGCAATTGCATTACAGAAATTATGTACTAAGAAGGCAGTGATTAAAATTGATATTTGCCTTAATTACAGGGTACAGTACATGGATATTTAAACATAACTTCGTGGAAAGCAAGATGTCTATTTACAGGGATTTTCGAAAGCTTTTATATTTCCAGAAACCTAGTTTAGCTGAAGCTATTAGGCCACGTCCAATTTTCTCAGGCTAATATGCTGCCTCTAGCTTCAGGATGAATGCAGAAGAGGAGACCTGAAGGCAAGGGATATGCGGTGTTTACTCAGGTAAAAAACATATTTATTTCTTTTTAAACATTCTCTGTTAAATAGGGCCCTTCGTGAATGAAGCTAAATTCTATCACAGCTCAGCATGCCTGACACCCATTAAGACCAGTGGTTAAATAAGTTATCCACAACTTTTTTTTTCTGGAATTCCACTTTAAATAGTGAATGTATTTGTTAGATGAAGTGGCATCATTTGGATTAAATCATTTGAAGCAGAAACATTATGCCAAAGGGGGGAATATATATCCCCACAAATTACATGAACAATTAGACAATCAAACTTGTTTGAGTAAACTGTAAATTATTTGGATGAGATGGGGGGAAAATAGATCTGTGCTGATTTAATAGAAAAGAGGAAGAAAAGGAGGGAGAGAAGCAGGAAAGAAGAAAGGAAGGAAGGAAGGAAGGAAGGAAGGAAGGAAGGAAGGAAGGAAGCAAGCAAGGAAGGAAGGAAGGAAGGGAGGAAGCAAGCAAGGAAGCTAGCAAGGAAGGAATGGAAAGAGGGAGAGAGGAAGAGAGGAAGGGAAGAAGAAAGGAAGGAGTGTTTACATTGTTTTTTATCCTTTTTTCTTGAGTATAACTTGGGCAACTTCAGTGGAAAAGATGTTTTCTTTAATCCCTACCTTCATATAGAAACACGTTCACAGAAAATCCATACATATTGCAACATAAATAAACAAGACAATATTTACATATATATCAAGAAAGAAAAGAAGAGAAAGAGAAAAGAAAATAAAGTTCCAGTCCTTTGAAAATGTTTATGTACGTGGATGGGAGCCCTGATGGACAAAGGGATTAAGTTGATCTCTATAAAACATCAGTGATATTCAGCACACTTACACTCATCTGGAAAGACTTCATCAATACAGTGAATTGATGAATATCATACTTGTTAGCTGTGATAGAATGAAATATCGAGTACCCATTTAAATTACAAATTTAACAGAGCATGTGAACATTTTCCCTATTAATATACAGTGACAGACATTTCTCAAATTTAAAAATTTCATGTTTCGGAGAAAATTGCTTTTGGTTGTCTAGCATGAACTTTCATTCATAAACATTATTTGTACGGAAACATCTGAATAAACGATAATATCATGTTTCCCTGAGAGACGTCAATCAACCTAATATAAAGAGGGATATTAATTTATAGAAATCCAGTAAATAGAAGAGAAAACATTCCCTAGCTTGAGCAGGTAGGCTCACATCTGCATACCAGGTCCTAATAATAACTAACAATTTCTATAGCACTTGTAATGTGTGCAAATCAATTAATATTTGGTTATTAATAAATGATTTAAATCACTGGGGTCTCACAACTTTGGTGAGTAAATACAAGAAGTATTATTATCTCTTTCAGAGAGGAGGAAATTGAGGCTCAGGCATGTGAAGACACTTGGTCACACAACTAGACTGTCAAAAGCAAGAATCCAAACCAGTATCTTTATTGCTCCAAGCCAGGTACATTGTGCCATCTTGCCTCACATATACAGTAGGGGACAGAGCCAAGTGTGAATGACTCTGGCAGCTAACCAGAATGGTATGAAGGGAGTTGGGAGGAAATAGGAATATTCTCGAAAACTGAGCACAGATCTTTAATTTCCTTCAAGGGTACTATGCAAGTCTATCAAGCTGGGCTCTTTGGTCAACTTCTAATTGCTATTCATTTTCAAACTCCACCAATAGAAGTTTAGTTTGCTTCATTTTCTTAACACTATTCACATTATTTAATGCAGGCAGCAATTTATGGTCACTCTTGTCTCTGTGTAGAGTATTAGGGGGTTGGTGGAGCATAAATCCCTCCCAGATTTCTTCCACAAGTAACTGAAGTCACATGGAGCCTTGATCCTTGTTCTCTCTGAAACAATTTTGAAAAACCACAAGCTGAAGCTGGAATTTTAGAGAAAGACTCAGGAATAAAATGATAAACATTTTCTAATGTGAACATGTGAAACAATTGCTTTAAATTTGTACATCTAAAACATTCACCATTATCCATGACTGAACATGACTTATTAGCAATTATTGGATTTGTATCACTTCTAATTCAACTAGAATTTCTCTAAAATTGACAAGTTCTAGTTATTATAATCTTGAGTGAATAGAACTAAGTAAAAAGATATCTTGATGACAAAGAGTTTTTAAATTTTTATTCAATATATTTTGGCAATGCAAACATATCTATGTTCAAATATTTTTCTTAAATATATCTTTAATTTTATAGTTATCTAAAATGTCTAATTTTTAAAATTGGGAAAAGACTTCCACAAATTCAACTTTTAAAAGAATAGAAAATATTACAATGTGGATAATGTAAGAAAATGCAAAAATAAAATTCTTCCCAAAAGTTAAACTTTCTTTTTAAAAAAAAATTGTTTTTAAAGCCCTTACCTTCCATCTTAGAATCAATACATTGTATGGATTCTAAGGCAGAAGAGTGGTAAGGGGTAGGCAATGGGGATTAAGTGACTTGCCCAGGGTCACACAGTTAGGAAGTGTCAGAGGCCATATTTAACCTAGGACCTCCCATCTCTAGGCCTGGCTCTCAATCCACTGAGCCACATAGCTGCCCCTGCCCCAAATTAAACTTTCACACAAAATTTCAGTCTCACTTATCTAGCAAAATTATAAAGAACCTGAAATTGAAAAAAAAAGATCTCTGAGCAATCAAAATAGATACAATTAAATGAATTTCATTCCCGTACTCAGAACTTATTTTCTCCTATTTTTTATGTGACTCCCTTCTGCCTACTATCCTAGCAAAATGAAAAATTCTTCTTTAATCTCTAAATAACTGGAGCTAAATCACTGTAGAGTTGTGTATAAAGTTTAATAAAAAAATGAGAATATTATGGAGTAGCTATGTGGTCCAGTGGATAGAGTACTAGACCAGAACTCAGGAAGTCTCATCTTTGTGAGTTTAAATCTGACCTCAGATATACATTAGCTGTGTTACCCTAGGCAAGTCATTGGATTCTGTTTGATTCAGTTTTCTCAGAAAATGAGCTAGAGAAGGAAATGGCAAACCACTCCAGTATGTTTGCCAAGAAAACCCCAAATGGGGTCACAAAGAGTCAGACATGACTGAACAAAATATTATTATTATTGAGAGTGAATATGACCTATTAAATGAAGACTCCTCCTCTTAGAGACATAGAGACCTGGGTTCAAGTCTTGCCTCTAACACTTAATTGATAATGGGGAAATTGCTTAAAATGCCAGGATGCACAACAAGTGTGTTGCTAATTTATGTTGGGTGACAAAGTTTCACCTCTGAGAAGGAAGAAAATGAAATCATAGGCCCAGCTGGACCCACACATTTTTCCCCTCCCAAAAGTGTATTTACATATACTGTACATATATTCACATATGCTGTGATCATAAATACATATATTTACATATACCATACATATGTTCACATATGTGTTTAATATTCCTTATTGCCATCATTATTAATAAGAGTATAAAAAATACACTATCTCATTTGATCCTGTCCAGTTAAACTAGACAGGTATTAGTCTAATTATAGAACACAAATTTCATATATCATTCCACTATTCCGGTAAGTTAAATAATGAACTCCAAAGACTCCCTACTACCTTTGAAATGCAATATAAAATCCTACATCTACACTGATCATAAGCATCCTATAAATAGGTGTGATGAGCACTGAGTCAAGTTGGTTTATCCAAATGCAATCCATTCTGAGAGACCAGAAAGAAGAAACAGTCCCTGTGACATTATGATTATATAACTTTTAAGATATATTGAAGGAAGTATTTCCATTCTTAGCTTACTAGTTAAGATCATAAGAAGGAAAAGAATTATTATTTTATAATCTAGATACTTGATTTATATTTCTTCAATTCCAATCTAGTGAGCAACCCGCACTTATTGTTCATTCTGTGCCAAAAAAAAAATATGCTAAGTTCCTAAAATGTTTCCTTTCTCCACTTTTCTGTTGGATTTATTCACTTGTATGAAGAACAAAGAGGATCATTTTCCCCATATTTCCTCTATCATTCTTTTGCCCATTAGGAGGCAATGTGGAGCAGTGGAGAGAATGCCTAATTTGGAGTCAAAGTCCTAAGTTTGAATTTTACCTCAGATACTTAAACACACCAGTGTCCTTGGGAAAATCACTTGACTCTCTGTGTCTCAGGGTGAGAAGCCCTGAAAAGGACTCCACAAGTCCTCATACCAGAGATGCTAATTCTTTCTGAACATCCCTTACAACCCCTGTTTGATATGGGTAAAAAAGGAAAAGATTTATGATTGATATGAGATGAGGAAGAAATAAGAACAGGATCACAAGGAATGACTTCATTTTTCAGTAAAAGATGGGGCAAGGTTCCTTATTGGAGAGAGTCAGGGGGACGGTGAGTCCAGAGATTCAATAGGGATAAAAAGGTTTGGAAGAGCTACTAAGTAAGTAGAATAGTGAGTTGATGAAACAGGTATAGGAGGACAGCCTAACAAATAGTGAGGACCCAGCTGAATTTGTGTAAGAAATTTGTAGGAGACAGTCAGAAAGGTTGCATGATTTTCTCCTCCTTCATTCAGTAATATGTATATAGGAGCAAAGTAAATAGACAGTGGGAATGATCCAAAGGTTGAGGCTTAGCAGAATATAATTGGTGAAATGACAAGAGAACTAGGGACTCAAGACAAGAGGATAGTATTTGGTTAAACTGGTTTAACAATGGGACAAGATGGGGAAAGGAGGAAAGAATGACTAGTGCAGAGGAGGTGGATAGGAAGAGAATTGACTCTGGAAGCATGTAGAGATCATAGTATAGATCGGTGATGGCAAACCTATGACATGTGTGTCAGCACGGACACATGTAGCCATTTTCGATGACACACAGCCGCATGTGGCCTCATACAGAGAAGTATGGGACCGCATGCCGAGGAGGAAACATTTGTTGTAGTGTAGTGTAGACATTCCGTGCACTATAGATGACAATTCTACCTATATTAATTTACCTATTTCAGTTTATTAAATACAGTTATATATTACAATCATACATTTTTGCTATTTAAACTATAAATATCATGAAATTATGAGGTTTTTTTCTCAGAGTGACACACTACCCAAGTAATGCTCAGTTTTTTGGTGAATTTTGACACACCAAGCTCAAAAGGTTGCCCATCACTGGTGTAGATGAAGGGTAGAGGTTCATAGGAGAAGGCAGAGGGAAAGAGGAAAAGCCAGTGAAGGGCATTTCAGAATTCTTAAATATGGAGGTTATTCATTTGCAAGTGATGTCACATTAAAGGGAATGGTCATCCTTGTGTATATTTGAGCTGAAATAGAAGAATAAGTCATCTGAATTGAATAAGTTGAGAAACTGAGTGGCTAGGGTGTTTGAGGGAGAGTCGATATGAAAGATTTGAGGAGAAAAAATTGTGAGTCATGTACCAAAGTCACTGAGGAAGAAAGGGAAGCTGCATAGTGGTCTACAGGTTATAGTTCTCAAGATTTTGATTGGATGGTAGAGATAAATAACAGGAACCTCAAGGGAGAAGAGATTACTGCATAATCGGAGATAGGAAAGAACTTAGTAATGGCAATGGGGAGCCGGGAGTTTTCTGATTCCCCTACCTCAACCAGTTAGCTTAAAGTAATGAGTGAACTTATAGCTAATACTGGAAACGGTGGCCAAGGAGAGTATATCATCAGCAAGGAGCCAAGTTTCATTAATAGCCAAAGGACAGAAGGAGTGTAAAAGGAAAAATTTTAGGATGGAACGAAACTTGTTTATAGAACAGGCATTGCAGAGGGCAGAGTGGAAGGGAAGGGTAGTGTTTGATTGGAACTTTGGGGCGAGAAGTGTGAAGGAAATGGAATTAAGAAATCGAGTAGTGAGAAATGGGATTTGGATGATGACCCAAAGAGGTTCAGAATCATTGTTCACCACTGAATGGAAAGTGTCACTCCACTTCCCAAAAGAGTCTGAAGATCAGATTGGAGACATCTGAAGCAGTTGTACTTGATGCTAATTTGTTTCCCCAAGGCTTAGTCCAGTGCTTTGCAAATAGTAATTGCTTAGTAAATGCTTTTGAATTTATTTATTCATCAAAAGGTTGCAAAGACCTCATTCCTGAAAGATACTACTTCTTGCCACACAAATTCTGAAACATAAATGCCTCATTGGAGTATTAGCTTGTACTGGAAACAGCCTTCATTTCCTCAGAATTATATCTAAGAATTATATATCTAGACCTAGAAGACACACAAAGGAGATTTAACCTCATCCCTTCATTTTATAGATGAGAAGGGAGTTTAGAATTTAAATACTTACCCAGAGGCACATAGCTATTAAGCATATGAGATAGGATCCGAACTAAGGTCTTCTTGGCTTTCAGTATCACATGTCCATATGACACTGCTGCACCCTGCCTGTACTCACCCATTTCCTAATCAAGTTAAACCAGAGGGCACTTAAGATGACTTCATAATCCTAATATAAATTCATATCTCTATAAGTTGCCAGTATATTGGGAATTGTTATTAGCTGCTGCTTCTGTAAACAATTTAATTGAATTTAGTTTCATAAGAAACTCAGCACTCATTTTTTGATCATTCATTTGCATTCCAATGTACCAGTTACTTATGACTAAAAGCAGGGTTGCTTTTTACAAAATGATTCTCTCTTTCACTTCATGTTCTGCAACTGGCTTAGAAAATTCATTTTTCCACAAGTCTATATAATAAAACTTAAATTCTGAGTCAACAAATTGTTCCCACTCTCCATTCACCTAGCCATTAAATTCTATTTTTTGTGAACACCATGGCACACTTTGTCTCCGGTTCCTCCCGTTCAGGGTCAGTTGTAGAAAATTGAATTTTGGTTACTTCTGGAGTTCAAAAACAGCAGCTCAAGATAATTTTTTAAACTATTCAATGTGGATATCCTGAAACTTGTAAAGGAAAACTAGGAATAAACATAAATTATTGATTTGTGGTGTTATTCAGTGCTCTCAGTCAAGTCCAATTCTTTGTGATCTCGTGGAGTTTTCATGGCAAAGATACTGGAGTGGTCTGCCATTTTCATTTCCAGCTCATTTTACAGATGAATAATTGAGGCAAATAAGATTAAGTAACTTGTTCAGGGTCAAGAGCTGAAAAGTGTCTGAAGCTGGATTTGAACCCTGGAAGATGAGTCTTTCTACTGTGCCTACCTTGTTGCCACTATCACTGATAGTGGTAGAAAGAATAATAATAATAATAATAATAAAACATTTATATAGCATTTTATTGCATTTATAAGTAGGATTTTCTTCATGTTAATCAAATAGGGAAGTTCCATCCCCTTTTCATAGGGTATAAAACTAAATCTTACAGGAGTTATAGGTCTTGCTCAAAGTACAGTTGTGCATGATGGGTCTTATCTCAAAATTCACTTCTTTCAACTAACCTTAGAAAACAAGCCATCCCTAACTATATTCCTACAGTAGAAGCAGTTACCTTTTGTTAAGTGAATAACAGTGTCAGTGAAGAATGATGATATCAATGAGACAGAGAGAGAGGGAGAACTTTATGAAAGAGAATCAGTCCAGCATATGGAGGGAGATGGGGTAGGTAGAAAGTTTGGAATCCAGTGGTTCTGCCTGAGTGTCAAGCAGGAATAATGAATCTGTTCATGTGAAGTTCTTAGGGAAGGGGAGGCAGAAATCACTTAAATAATTCCTTGGTAGCCTCCAGTACTATAGGGAAAACTATGTGATACACAGTAGGTATGTAGTAAATGCTTAGAGAATGAGGCAATATGATGAATCAGAAACAGATTCAGTATTAGTTAAGACAAGAATTCTTCAAGAAGCCAAAATGTCTACAAATATAGAATCTCTCTCTCTCTCTCTCTCTCTCTCTATATATATATATATATATATATATATATATATATATACACATATATATATACATATAGAGATAGATAGATAGATATTATACACACACACACACACACACACACACACACACGCAGAGCAGAGTTTTGCTTAGCTATGCTTTCTCGGTTTGGGGTATTAAATTCAATTCTCTGTACTCTACCAGGATGAAGAAATAGAGGAAGGAGGGAAAGGGGCATGATAAGAAAAATATAATCAAACAATGAGTTCCTAAGCATGTAATACTCTCTGAATAGAGAGGACAAGTCACTAAGAGATCAGAAGTAGTTAAGAAGGCTTGATGCATGTAAAGTCAACACAACCAATCATGTAGTTAATAGTTGGTCGGTACCTTAGTAGATAATCTTCTATTTGCTATGGCAGAAAAATTAATCAAATAGGGGCAGCTGGGTGGCTCAGCAGATTGACATCCACTCTTAGAAACAGGAGGCCCTGAATTCAAATCTGGCCTCAGATGCTTTCTAGCTGTGTTGCCCAGGGCAAGTCACTTAACCCCCAATGTCTAGCCATTACCTCTCATGTCTTTGAACGAATACTTAGTATTGATTTTAAGATGGAAGATATGGCACTCATTGGCATTTCATTTCAGGTTTACCATTTAGCATGTCACTCATAACCTTATTAACAAAATAGAATAAATACTACCTTGATTTTCACTTCATTTAAATGTGCCAACTTTTTATTTGTTTCTTGGTGTCTATGGATGCACAATGACTTATTTGACTGCATAACTTATTTCTCATTAGTTGCAAAGCACTAAGAGGAATCCAGTGTTTGGATTTGGAACTATTTGAACAATAAACCTTCTTGTGGTATCCAAGCTCAATAACCTTCTAAGAATTTGCTCTCAAGTTCATTGACTGTCTTCGCTTCATTCTTTTAAATCTGTAAGACCCTAAAGGCTTCCACATACCCCAATTATTTTAATGAGTTGATAAAAATGAATTATTTAGAGAGTTCTTAACAAACAAAAAACATACACTCATAGTCAACAGTTTCTGATGCCAAGAGCCACCTACATTGATTTCAACAGTATCTGAAATTCAGCCTCTGCATTGTTAAAACTGAAGAAAAAAAAGTTTTATTTATAGTCTGATTTATAATTGATTTACACCTTATTCATTTTTGATACATCTACCCATTATCAAAGGAGAAAACATTTTTTATCATGTAATTCAAAGCCATGTAAAGTTTTGATTGTTCCTAACTGGTATCCTGTGGGGAAGATAACTATCTTATTCTCTGGCAAAACATCACACTTTGCAGCTAGTACAATAACTCACGTCTTGAAAGCACTCTTTGAAATATCACACATAGCAATGTCTATTTGTCTCCATTAAGTGTACAAACACCTGTCTCCACTAGTTACCCAAACCAGGATAAAATTCTCTACAAAGGATAGCGCTCTTCAAAAAGAGACAGAAATTATTAAATTCTTCCTTCTGTAATTGAAACATGCCATCTTTATATGCAGAAATGTGATTATAGTAGAAAAAGAAGTTTCCTCTGCTTCTATGCATCCCTAGGTCTAACCAATGTTTTCCTGTCACAGTTAGTCATTTTAAATTTAAAGGAGCTTCTTGAGTGGAGGGTGAATGGACAAGGCACATTCTAATCCGATTTCCTGTATAAATAGCCCATCAGATTGAGGAACACTAACTGACCCTGGGAAACAATATTTTGCAGAACTGTCAAAGTGCAGAGGTTGCTGTAAACATAATCATCTCTGATATTTACCCTTCTTGGAAGGATTATAAACCGTTCTTGTCTCAGTCAAAGTCACAGAACATGCTGATGTAATTTCCAGGAATACACGAGACCTGATAGATTTGGCTGAATCAATCAAAGATCTTTTTTAGTCTCGTTATCTAATGAATGTAATATTCCAAACTAGAAAATTGGACACCAAACAGTAACACCATGTTTCTGGTCTGCTTTCTCACGTGTTTGTTTCTGATAGAACATTTAACATACAAACTATATTTGAGATGTCACCAATGGAAATAGGATCATTGGGTAGCATTTTGCTAGTTTTACAGAGAAGCCATTAGGTGTACACTTAGAGAATTGTTGAATTAAATGAAAATGAAAATGCATTTAATAAGTACTTCCAATCTGCCATGCACTATTCAAAACAATTAATTATTTCTGTCAAGGAGCTTACGTTCTAATAAGGAAAATGGTACGCACATAAGTAAGAAGTGACCAGGGAAGGGAGCTTTGTTCTGAGTAGGTGGAAAGGATTTGGGGTTGGGGGTAAATGGATAGTTTGGATGAAATATAGAGTTAAAACTTCATGGTGGTGTCTAGGCCCATCTTGTAAATACATTGGGTTGCAGTGATAAATTTGCACAGGGTAAGTCACTAATCAACTTTTCAGAAGCAGCCATTCACCCCTTTTTTTTTTCTTACCAATTTTTCTATTCCCAATGTGAACAGCTAGGTGACTAGGTGGAACAGTAGATAGAGTGCTAGACCTAGAGTCAGGAAGACCTGAGTTTAAATTTGGCCTATATTTCCTACCTATATGACCCTGGACCAGTCACTTAACCTTATTTGCCTCATTGTCCTCATCAGTAAAATGAACTGAAGAAGGAAATGGCAAACCACCCCAGCATCTTTACAGAAAAAAATCCCAAATGGAATCATGAAGAATGAAATACGATTGAACAATAACATATTATTGTAGGTAAGTCAAAATCTCCATTTTGTTTTATTCATTTGCAAAATGGAAATAACAATAGCACTTGAAACAAGGGTCTTGTGAGGATCCAGTGAGATGGTATTTGTAAATGTTTTCCAAACCTTAAAATAACATATAAATTTTAGTTCCTACTCAGGAAGTGCTCTCTTTCTACATGCCAAGCACTGTGCTAGTCACTGATAATATAACAAAAATGAAATAAAAAACATAACAAAAATGAAGAAGTCCTTGCCCTCAAGGAACTTACATTTTCCTAGGTTCCAATAGACAATTGAGATTTGCACTTAAGTTCCAATATTTTATTTGAACCTTAAAGTGACCGATGAAGCAGGTATGGCAAATAAGAAATCAAAATGTCTTGCCCGTGATCACATAGGAAGTTACTGTTGTGAGCAGGATTGAAACCCAAGACTTTCTAATTCCAAAGTTACCATTCTTTCCACTATCTCATAGTGACTGATGATCAATGTATTTTTAATTTAATTTAATTTAATTTAACTGAAGATATTTGTTTTTTAATCTCCTTTATTTACAAACATTTGTTATATTTACTCAATCCCCACTTTTTCTTTTTAAAAACTCTCACCTTCTTTCTTAGAATCAATATTGCATATTGGTTCCAAGGCAAAAGAGTGGTAAGCTCTAGTTAATGGAAGTTAAATAACTTGCCCAGGGTCACCAAGCTACGAAGTGTCTGAAGCCAAATTTGAATACAGAATCTCTAACTCTCAATCCACCGAGCCACCTAGCTATCTCACCCAGTATGAATTTTGTTTTTAAAATAAATCATGGCAAAATTGGGACATTAATGTACTGCTGGTGGAATTGTGAATTGATCCAACCATTCTTGAAGGCAATTTGGAACTATGCTCAAAGGGCATTAAAAGACTACCAGCCCTTTAATCTAGCCATACCACTGCTGGGTCTATACCCCAAAGAGATAATAAGGAAAAAGACTTGTACAAAAATATTTATAGCTGTGCTTTGTGGTGGTAGAAAAAAATGGGAAATGAGGAGATGTCCTTCAATTGGGGAATGGCTGAACAAACTGTGGTATCTGTTGGTAATGGAATACTCTTGTGCTAAAAGGAATAATGAACTGGAAGAATTCCTTGTGAACTGGAATGACCATCAGAAATTGATGCAGAGTGAAAGGAGCAGAACCAGGAGAACATTGTACACAGAGACTGATACACTATGGTAACATCAAGTGTAATGGACTTCTCTACCAGCACCAATGCAACGATCCAGAACAATTCTGAGGCACTTATAAGAAACAAAGCTATCCACATTCAGAGAAAGAACTGTGGGAGTAGAAATGCAGAAGAGAAACAACTGCTTGATCACATAAGTTGATGGGGATATGATTTGGGACATTGACTCTAAATGATCATAAATTCGTGCAAATATCTATAATATGGAAATAGGTCTTGATTTACACATGTAAAACCCAGGAGAATTGCTCATTGGCTACGGGTGGGAGTTGGGAGGAGAGGAGGGAAAGAACATGATTCATGTAACCATGGGAAAAATATTCTAAATTAATTAATTAAATAAACTTAAAAAAATAAATTATATGTATGTGATTCTTTTTAAAAATTTTATGCAAATATACATAATATTACATAAATAAATTCCATTTGGGGCTGTCCAAATAATTACATATATATATATTCCATTATATATGTATATATATATTTTTTTCCATTCTGCATTTTAAGTACATCATCTCTAGTGAGAACTGGGTCTCTAGACTTATGATTCATCACTAAGTTAATCAGAACTGAACTTCTCTGTTTTAAGGAATAATTCTATTAGGGATACTGAAAAGTAAAAATGATGGGTTTTTTTAAAGCACAAATAAAACATTTTGTAAAGAATGTCATAGTTGCTGATCCTAATTAAACTTTAAGACTATAGTGTGAAGACAAAAGAAGGGGCTTCACGAAAGCTTTGTCATCATTGATGAGAAGGATATTTTCTCAGATTACCATAAACAATCATCCCATTTTGTAAATGAGATGCCATAACCTAAGTGGCTCGTTTCATAAATATGCATGGTAAACTGTCCCCAGCTATCTAGTTACCCAGGAATGGCAAAATTGATCCTGATTTCCTGAGGACTAAAGGATATTTTGTCACATTGCTGTTCTTTATCAGAATCTATTCTCTCCTTTTCTTTCCCCTTCTTTGCTCTACAACTCTCAAATGTTATCACCTTTCAATGTCCCTTGGGTAGGATTGTGTCCTTATGCATTTTTCTAGGAGAGAAAAGATTGCTCTATTGGAAGTTAGTAAATATGGATTCCAGTCCTAACTTTGACATTAATTAACTATCCATGTGACTTGGAGTAAGTCCTTTAAATCCCCTGGGTTTCAATTTATTGGTAAAATAAGGGGGTTGACCATTTCCAGCTCCAAGATGTTATGACTGACATAATTAGACATGGATTAAATAAATTCAATGAAGACTCAGAATCCTTTCCATCAAGTATTCTAATGATAGTTAAAAGAAATATCTTATTTGGACATTGGTGGCATTTCCTTTGGGGAACAGCAATGACAGTAATTCCAAATGTCAAAAATTCAGATTTATTTTTTCCTTTTTCCTTACGAGAAAAAATAAAATGCTGATGAAAGACCCTGAAAGACTACCAAGTTCAAAGTTCAAGTGAGTAACATTATGACCTTATGGTCTTTTCCACAGAAATCTCACAATTACAAAAACAAAAAAGACTTCTAGAATCTTGTAATCATCAAGGGACATGTTCTAACATGCATCTGTTACTTGTTATCAAGAAAACGGAAGTTCCAGGATATAACTGTGTTATGAAAATATATGTCAATTGCATTTCCCTATTTTAATTCTCTCCATGTTACATAAAAGATGTACATGTGCTGGATTCAGGCAAAAATAAAAAAAAACATGGCAGGCATCTTGGCAACTTGTAGAGATGATTAAAGTTTATTAGGAAATGATATGTTTTATAGATATTTCAAAAGGTAAAATAAGTGATGTTTTCATCACTGACCAAAAGCCAGGAAGCTAGTTTGATTGTCTCCATAGTCCATCATTTTGAATGCTAAACAAACACTACAGATTATTTTAAGGAAGGTTGTTTTATTACACTAACTTCAAGACCCAGTTTGTCTCTTTGCCTCCATAAAGCCTTCCCAAGACATTGCAACCTATAGTGATTCTCTGAAATCATCATGAAACCAATCCCTCAGTGATTAATTACATGTAACACTTTGTGAGTTTATTATTTGACTCATAATACTATTTACTTTTTAGGTGATAATATATTGTCTTCTCTCTTATATTATCAGCTCCAAGGGCTCAGGGACTACAGTTTTATAGCTCAATATAATCCCTTCATTGCACTTAACAGAAAGCTTTGTAAATATAATCAAGAGTAAATATGTATTTTCCTATTGCATCTTTGTATTTCTACAAATATTTGATAGTCTTTTGTTTTAAAAAAATTAACAAATGTCTCATTTCTATGTTCCATGCAGATTTTCTACCCCAGACCTATACATAAAGTAAATCCTTTCTAGTTCATTCTTAGTCTTATCAAAATTCCCACTCACCAGTCAGGTCCCCATGATCTTGACTATAGTCACCTCTCAGAATTCTAGAGGTAAACCTGAGATCAAGTATGATTCTTTAATGCCATCTTCTTGAGCCCTCACTGATAGGTTTTCCCTCCAATATCATCATTTGAGAATCATTTTGTCAGCAAATCTTATAAATATTTTCAAAAGGACCACAAAAGGGGCAGCTAAGAGGCTCAGTAGATAGAGCCAGGTCTGAAGACTGTAAGTCCTGGATTCAAATTGGGTTCCAGATACTTCCTAGTTATGTGACCTTTGGCAAGTTATTTAACCCTAATTACCTAACCCTTACCACTCTTTTGCCTTGGACTTAGTATAGATTCTAAGACGAAAGGTAAAACTTTTAAAAAGCAATGTATAGGGGGCAGCTGGGTAGCTCAGTGGAGTGAGAGTCAGGCCTAGAGACAGGAGGTCCTAGGTTCAAACCCAGCCTCAGCCACTTCCCAGCTGTGTGACCCTGGGCAAGTCACTTGACCCCCATTGCCCACCCTTACCAATCTTCCACCTATGAGACAATACACCGAAGTACAAGAGTTAAAAAAAAAAGCAGTGTATATACTAGGGTCATACAGTAAATATGGTTGGTACAAAAAAAGAATCTTCCCCAAAATCTGTGTCATGTTCTCTCACAAGAAGTTACAGAGACCTGGGGAAAGTGGGCTTAAACTTAGAAAGCACATGCAACCAATGCATAATTTACAATTCTTGGTTATAAGAAGTCTTTTTATTACCATTTGTGAAGTTCTCAAGAAGTTCCCCTTAAACAACATGAATTGACCTCCTGTTTGTCCTTATTTCCCAAGGCAGATGCTATGATCAACCACAACTCTCCCTAGAGAACAATGTGAGGATGCTGATGGGAGATCTGAAGATGGGAGGTCCAAAAACCTCTCAGACCTTCTAAAGTTTACGAAGTCCTCCTCTTGCCAAGGAGGGAGAGAGGAAAGCTTAAAATTCATGCAAGGCTGAAACTAAGGTTCCTTCTTCTATCCAGGTGCTTCCTTCTCAGGTAATAGAAAATTACATTTGCTTCAGTACCTGGAATTCTTCAATTCTAACTTCATACTTTATATAGGGCCCAAGGGATGTAATAGAATCCCCAGTCAATTGGAATAGATTTGCTGCCTAGTATTATTTCACTTCACAAAAGGGCTTTCAAACACTTCTCCCACTTACTCTTAAGTTCTAGGATATAAAATTGATTGATTTGGACATCTTATCACTAACCTTAAGGATATTAGATAACTCGATTGGGTAAATAACAATCAGTCTTACCCAAACATTCTACACACTAGAACTTTGTGCTACAAATCTTTCAGAATATCTTTTTCCTTAAAACGCCAACTTTTTAAAAAAGCATTTTTGATGGAAATCTTTATCAGTTTATTACATATATTCTTTCCTTTTTAAAAAGTATGCCATACTAGTTTAATCTTTACCTACTCACTCAGTATCATCATTTTAAATATCCATGATTCTCTAATCTATTATATGACAATATCTTGAAAGTTTATTAAGATATGTAGAAATGATTGCCACTGTTTTTAATCTTGCCAGATCATTAAGATTTCTGAGTCTTTCGATCTATTGTTTTTCTAGTTTCTTGATCTCGTGTTTTATTGTCACTTCTGTTAACCTACTACATACCTCCTTTATCCTTATCCATTCGGTTATTTTAATATTTGGGGGGGCTCACAAATTGATTATCAACCACATTTGAACATCAGGAATCTTTATTTTTTAGGCTTTCCCCCTATATAGCTAATATTTAAGTATATTTCACATGATTTCATATGTATAGTTGATAGATTATTTACCTTCTCAATGGATGGAGAAAGAGCTGGAAAGAAGGAGAAAATTTGACACCCAAAAGTATTTAAATGTTTAAAATAAACAAATGCTGTTTTAAGAACATAAATAAACTTACACTCTAAGTAGAGTCTGAGGGACTCACTCTGAGCAAGTACACGAACTCTGGGACATCTATTTTTACACATTTTGCTTCTTTTCCAAGGCTCGTCTATTCACCAAATAGATGATGTTGGCAAAGCACTGAGACTCATATAGGTGAGTGGCGAAGTGAAGTGTTCATCTGCCTTTCATAAGACATGGTATTTACTTTGGCTCATTTCTGAAAAATGGACTCAGTGTCATATTACGAAGCCGACACAGCATCTGCAAAAACCATCTTTTTTATTTCCCATAGAACAGAAAAAGGGATCCTATATCGAGTCCACAGGAGAAAGCTCATGCACTGGGGTAAAGTAATCACTCTTCACATATCCTAGCCAGACTATGTCACATCTATACAAAACAAACTCTTCCACGACTCTGGAAAACATGATATAGTCCTGGCTGTGCTATAACTCAAACTCAGCTGAGCACTCTCCAGGGAAAACAGCTTGGATTTTTTTTGTTGTTATTTATTCACCTTGGCAGCAATGGCTGAACATTCAGTCCAATTCATTACTTGCTTCTCTATGATACATTTAAGCTATTTCCAACTGGATATATACATATAATAAGGATAGCTTCCAGGAAGCTTGGTGTAGTTGGTAGAACACTAGACTGGGAGTCAGAGTGATTTGGGTTTGAATCTTGTCTAAGACATTTATTCTCTGGGTGACCTTTGTCATCTTAATCTCTCTGGGTCTCAATTTCATCATTTCTAAATTGAGGGATTTGAACTAGATGAAGGGGAAGAGAACAGACATTTATTAAGCAGTGTGCTAAGTACCTTATAAATCTCATCTCATTTCATTCTCACAATAACCCTGTGAGATAGGTGCGTTTATTATTCTGATTTTACAGTTGAGATAACTGAGGCAGGCAGAGATTAAGTGACTTGCCCAGGGTCATAAAACTAGAAGAGAGTCCAAGGCTGGATTTGAACTCCAAGCCCAGTGCTCTACTTAATGAGCCACTTAGCTAACTCTATGATAAACTTTAAGGCTCTTTCCAAATCTAAATATATGGTTTTAAGGGTTGCAAAGCACTTCATATACATTATGTATGTAATGTATAGTGTTTTTTAAGGTCTATAAGTATAGTGTTTAAATTAGATAATGTAAAGTGCTTTGCACATCTTAAAATATTACATGGATGCTAGCTATTGTTATCAGTTGTTTGGTCCTCAAAACATTCTTATGAAGTAGCTGCTATAAGTTCTGCCATCTCACAGATGAGTCAAGGCTCAGCAAGTCTGATTGGACCAATGTGACAAAGATGGTACTTGCCCAGAATCAGATGGCTAGTAAATGTTTGAGGCAAGATTCAAACCTAGGTCTCACTCGTCCAAGTCAGACATTCTACCCACTACGCCAAACTCCCTTATTCAACAATGTAGTGTTAGCTATATCCAGGAAATGATACTTTCAAGAACCAGTCTGATTTCCCAGGAGTCTGATTTCCTAGCCATGCAGATGATGTAGAATAGCACTTTGGTTACCTAACACTGGAGCAATGACCCTAATTTTATTTTCTCATTAACAAAACAATTGAATCTGGGAAAAATAACCCAAAGTGGCCTAAAAAATAACCCAGAAGGAGATGTCATTATTCTGAAATATGAAGCATAAATCTTTTGAATTGTGTTGTGCTATGTGATTTTAATATCTCTCTGTGTGTGGCTAAGATGGAAAGTTAAGTTTTCATATAAAACTGAGGAAACTACTAAGTTTTATGACCTTCCTTGGGCTTTGGGAGAATCATTTTTCCCACAATTCTTTAGTTTGGTTATGGGATATTATGGGAAATAAGAAAATGTGGGATACTGAGAAAGTGGAATCATTTCTTATTTTTCATCATTAGGATAGACATTATTCAACACCTTTCTTTTCTATGCAGACAGAAGAAGACAGAGAAAGTTTTGGCAAGACAATGCTTTACTTGAATGAGATCCTTCTAAGCCTAAAATATTTGGCATCCTACCTTTATTTGTGATATCATAGAATGAAGAACAAATATATTCTGGGAAGCAGTCCTAGAAGATCAACTTCAGCAAGGGTGTCTTCCATGTTTTTCTTCAAATTGGAAGCAAAGCACATTTGCCTGGTAATGTTTTCTTCTGTTTTCTAAATTTCTTGAACATGTAATTTTACTATCTGATATTACAATGTCTTCTTTGGAAAGATACAGTTGAATTTCAATGAAGAATCTTTCAGCTTTTTGATTGTCTCTGATTTGATCAGACAAAATAAGACATCACATACATTTCAAAAGACATCCTTCTATCCTTCCCTTACAGCACCATCATTAGCATGATCGATGAGTGAGCATGGAGATGAGACAACTAGCCTAGAGCCTCTAATTTCTCATATCTCACTCTCTCCTAAAATCACCTCAGTCTAGCTTCCAGTCTTGTCTCATCATTCAACTAAAATTTCTCTCTCCAAAGTTACTAAGAATCTTTTTGCCATATCTAATGATCTTTTTCTAACCTCTTCCTTCTGGATTCCTTCTGCAGGCTTTGACATTGTCTATTGTTACATTAACATTTTTCCTAGACATTCTTCTCTGGATTATGACTGTTCTCTCTCAATATTCCTATTATGTCACCACCCCATCTAAGTTTTCTCTGCCCACATGTTATGTCATAGTCATTAATTGTGGGTTTCTACCTGGACCCTTTCTTTTCTTTAAATATTTTCTCACTTGGTGATCTCAGCATCTCTTGTAGTTTAATTAACATCTCTATGCAAATGATTTAAAGACCCATAATTCCATATCTATTCTCTTTTCTGAGCTATAAACCCACATCACTAACTGCCCTTCCTCATATATTTCAAATTGGATGCCCAAAGGCATTTTAAAGCAAGATGTTCAAAACAGGACTAGTTATCTTTCCTCTTAAACTTTTCTCTCCCAAACTTCTCAATCACCTTTGAAGACAATACTATCCTTCCAGTTACTCAACTTCACAATCTTATCATTATCCCACACATCTAATCTCTTACTAAACCTCATCATTTCTTTTCCCATGTTATCTCTCAGAAATATATTTTTCTTTTTTTTATTCAAATATATTTTATTTTCCCAAAGACCTGGAAGAACAGTTTTCAACATACATTTTTCAAAATAATAAGATCTAAATTGGAACATAGAAGCTCCCTCCTTCCCTTCCCTCTTTTGGAGGTGGTAAGCAATTTGATCTGGGTTATACATTTATTATTATGCAAAACATACTTCCATAATGGTCACTGTTGGAAGAGAATATAAAACCAAAACCATCAATTAAAACCATAATTAAGTTAATGCAAAAGATAGTCTAGTCTGCTTTGATCTGCATCTGACACCAATAATTCTTCCTCTGGAGGTAATATTTTTATTTCACTCACAAATCTGCTATCTTAGCACAAGCCTCATCACCTTTCTCCTAGACCAGTGATGGGCAAAGAAGGGGCCAGTGATGAAGAAATGCTCATCTGTCAATCTGTTTCTAAGGCAACTCTTTCAAAGTTTTATTGTATTGTACCCTACTCATTGTATTTGTCAGATTAGGAATAATGTCCCGTGGCCAGATAGAACATTTCAGGGGACCGCATCTGGCCCGTGAGCCATACTTTGCCCATTACTATCCTAGACTATTGCAATAGCCTCCTAACTGGTCTCTTAGAATCATTTCTCTCTCTCTCTTCTAGCCATCCTCCTCCATGCTCCCATCGTAATTTTCCTAAACTACAGGTTCACTTATCACCAAGTTACCTTCTTACTCAATAAATTCCATTGGCTCCTTAATTACCACTAAGCTCCAATATAATCTACTCTGTGTGGCATTTAAAGCTCTTCACACATTTGTTCCTTCTTACTGTAGAGGTAAAAATTAATATGCAAAAGCTAAGTATTATATTTTAAAAGTTTATTCAATAACTTTAGTTTTATTAATAAATAATAAATTATTTTATTTTATTGATAAATAATAATTTAAAATTTAATTAAGTAAAAAACTAGAGGGAAAAGGTGCTAAACTAACTTCAGCCACGCTTGTGAAGAAAAGAGGAAGAAGGAAGAGCTACAGAAATTATAAAACACTAATGTGGCCATACAAACATAGAGGCTCAGGAGAGATTAAAGGGAATTTTGGGTTCTGAGGGATGAAGTCCAAAGGTTCAAAATCTCTATTTATACATTAACTTTCTATCCTTCCTATGAATACTTCCTTCCACACACTGTACTTTCCAGTTGCACTGGCCTACTGATGTCCTTACACACAACGCTCTGCTTTTGTCCTTGAAAATGTCCAAGTCAAATATAGTTTTCACCCATGTTGTAGAGATGATTGTTACCAAGGAAGAAATTGGAGTAGATGGCTCCTCAGATCCCTCCCAACTCTGAGATTCTATGATCCCCCTAAGACTTTGAAATATATATTTCAAATGTGAAATATATATATATATATATATATATATATATATATATATAT
>NC_058132.1:635963843-636026812 GCF_016433145.1 Gracilinanus agilis
ATGTGTATAAGAGACAGCTCTCTCTCTCTCTCTCTCTCTCTCTCTCTCTCTCTCTCTCTCTCTCTCTGATACATAAGTAGATAGATTAGATAGATAGACAGAGAGGTCTGTCAGTTAGTTAACAAACATTTATTATACACTTATTATGTTTCAGGTACTGTGTTAAGCATTGGATATTTAAAAAAGAAAAAGGCAAAAATAGTTTCTGTCCTTGAGGAACTTACAGACTAATGGAGGAAACAAGCAAATAACTATGTAATCATGACATTTATACTATATAAATGGAAGGCAATCATAAAGGGAAGGCATTAGCAGTGGGGGAGTAAGAAGGAATATTTAAATTGAAAATATAGGAAGAAGCCAGGTTGTTAAAGGTTTTAAAAACCAAATAGAGCTTTTTATATATTATTCAGAAGATAATAGAAAGCCACTAGTGTTTATTGAGTAGGGAGTGACATGATTAGAATGTTCTTTTGGAAGGCCATTTACATGGTTGAGTTGGGGGTGAAGTGGAGTGGGAAGAAACTTCAGGAAAAGAGAACAACCAAAAGGTATTGCAATAATCCAGGGAAGAGGGGATGAGGGGTGGAACCATATTAACAACTCCATGAAAGGAGAGAAGATGAAGCTTATGGGAGATGTTGGGAAGAGAACATAAGGTGTGACAATAGATTAGATATATAGGGTAAATGTAAGTGACGAATTCAGAGTGATACTCAGGTTTTGAGTCTGAGTAACTACAAGGATGACAATACTCAAAATAGTAATAGAAAAGATGGGAAGAGGAGAGAGTTTGGGTAGAAGGTTTTTGAGTTCTGTTTTGGACTTGTCAGTTTTGAGATTCCTATGTGACATCTCACTCAAGTCATCCAAAAGGCAGTTGGTGATGTCAGAATAGACTCAAGAGTAAGATTAGGTGGCAGCTAGGTGGCTCAGTGGATAGAGAGCCAAGCCTCGAGACCTAGAGTTGGGAGATCTTGGGTTCAGTTCTGGCCTCAGACACTTACTGGCTAAGTGATCTGGACAGTCACTTAATCCCCATTGCCTAGCCCTTACAAGTCTTCTGTCTTGGAACCAATATACAGTATTAATTCTAAGATGAAAGGCAAGGTTTTGAGAGAGAGAGACAGACAGACAGACAGACAGACAGAGTCAGAGACAGAGACAGAGAAAGAGATTAGGGCTAGATATATAGATGTGAGAACAGTCCAGAACTGATCATTGAAGCTACTGAGATTACCAAGCAAGATAGCATAGAGTGAATTGCAAAGAGCCCCCTCAGGAGAGAGCTTTGTAGGACACTCATAGTTAGTGACCATGACCTGAATGAAGATCCAGCAAAGATGATTGGAAAGGAACCATCAGACAGATAGATTCCTTTTCTATAATGGAATAAATTTTCAATTTTAATTGCGTTCAAACCCTGCTGCTGCCTAGGTGACCACAGGAAAATCACTTAAATTTCAGAGAATTAAGAAATTCTCTAAGACTATAAAATTGCAGAGAAGGTCCAAAACTGCATTGGTAAGAGGAGTTTCTTCGACAGGAAGTTCCCTATACCAATTAAATCACAGAACTCAAAGTAAGTCTTGGGCAGTTCTGAAAACTTCTAAGATTTGCCCAGATCTCAGAGATAATATTTTCAAAGTGATCTCAGATCTTAATATTGAGGCAACCTAGCTTTCTGTTCCCTGTTACATCATCTCCTCCCCACATAAGGGAAGGCCAGGAACTGTGCTAAGTGCTTTACAAATATGTCACTTAATCCTCACAATATTCTCAGGAGGTGCTCTCACTACCCCCATTTTACAATTAAGGAAATGGAAGCAAATAGCAATTAAGTGACTTTCCCAGGATCACACAGCTAGTAAATATCCAAAGCTGGATTTGAACTTGAACTCAAGTTTTTCTGATTCAGGGCCCAAAACTCTATACACTGTGACACCCAGTTGCCTAAGCTATATACAAAGATTATCTATCTATCTATCTATCTATCTATCTATCTATCTATCTATCTATCTTATATAAGATATATCAATAGATAAGCTATATATGACATATATATACATATGTGTATGTTTATATACATATATACATGTATGTACATATACATATAAATGTACAGACACAAGTATGGATATATAGAGTAACTGGGTAATACACTGGATAGAGTACTGGGCCTGAAGTCAGGAAGACCTGAGTTCAAATTCAGACTTTAGCTGTGTGAACCTGGAAAAATCATTTAAACCTGTTTGCCTTAATGTCCTCATCTGTAAAAAAAGTTGGAGAAGAAAATGGAAAACCACTCCAGTATCTCTTCAAAGAAAATCCTAAATGGGGTTACAAAGAATTGAACATGATCGAAATAACTAAACAACAAAAAAAGTGTGTGTGTGTCTGTGTGTGTGTGTGTGTGTGTGTGTGTGTGTGTGTGTGTGTGTAGTTATATACCTAAACAATATACAAAGTAATTCTGGGAGAAGAAAAAAACACTAACAACTTGGGGGGAAAGGGAGGAAAAAAAAGGCAAGACTTAGGAAAGATCTGTAAATAATACCTGAGCTGAGCCATATAAATCTAGGAAATAGGGAACTAGAAATTTGAAGAAGTAGAAGAGAGGAAGGGGAAACATTCCAAATACAGAGGATTGTCAAGGCAAAGGAAGTGATAAGGTAGAGATAAAAGAATGGAATGGCATACTTAAAATAAGAAGGAGGTAAGTTTGGCAAGACAAAGGGCAAGAGGAGTAAAGTAAAATAATATTCTTCCAAATAGTTTTTAGATGTACCCAAGAAATCTTTAAGATTTCAGCAACAGTTAATTTGTCTTAGAGATAAATAATCTCCTTTATTATAAAAGAAAATTTTAAGTTCTCCATTGAGAACTCATGTGCTGACAAGGAGTCTTCAGATCACCATTCAGTTCTTGAGTAGGGTCTGAAAAAAGGCTGTATTTATAGAAATTTTCACTTCACTCAGCTCAGCTCACTCTTCCAACTGTTCCATTTCCCTATTTTGTCTTCCTTTATTAGATTGTAGGCATTCTAAGAGCAGAGACCCTCTCTTTTTTCTGATATTTGTACTCAACAATTGACTCAGTATTTGGCTCATAATAAGCACTTAATAAATAAATGCCCCATCTATCTATCTGTCTGTCTGCCTGTCTACCTATCTACCTACTTTCTATCTATCTATCTATCTATCTATCTATCTATCTATCTATCTATCTATCTATCTATCTATCATCTGTCTGTTCATATGTCTATCAATCTATCCTTTCTATCTATCCATCCATCTATCTATCTATCTGTCTGTCTGTCTATCTGTCCAACTGTCCATGCATTAATCTATCCATCCATCTATCCATTCATCTATCCATCCATTTATCAACAAAGGCTTCTTAGAAGACATTCAGCAACCCTGCTGAAATTCATTTGTTGCTTCATCTTAAGTGGCATCCAACTAAAAACAGTACTCAGGGATGACTGAGTCATCAGCATACTGAGCATGTTGTGGATTCCATAAAAACAAATGCAACTAAAAATAACTTTCTCAACTTGTTCCAACTTTAGCAAGGTCCATCTTCATCTCAATTGAATAATTTAGTGTTTTAATCCTCAGGCAGATTACCTGCAAAATCCTCTCTGGAGACATTCTGACTAATATTCCAACTTGGTTGAAACCTCCTTGAGGGAGAAAAAAATGGTAAACTCTTTCTCCAGATACTGCCCATGATGTTCCAGTCATCTCTATTCAATAAATATTTATTAAACACCTACTATGTGTCAGGCACTAGCCTAAACACCAGGAATACCAAAAACAGGCAATATGTTGAAGTCTCAGTATAGATCTTAGGTATGCATAGAATATGAGCTTTGTATTCTAGCATGCTCTATGCATATCCATGCATTATGGTCTATTGAAGGAATTTTAGTGCCTAAGAATAAAGAGTTTTATATGCAGTAGTACTTTTTTTTGTATACACACAATTATTTAAAGGTCTGTGATTTCATCATACTATCTTCGATAGGATGCTGGTCTATGATCTCAGAAGCCTTAGGATCAAATCCCACCTCTGACATTTATTATTTTCGGGACCTGATGTGAGTTATTCAGCTTCTCTGAACCTCAGTTTCCACAGCTGTGAAAAGGGGATACTTATATCTATGATACCAATCTCACAATGTTGTTGGGAGAATCAAATAAGATAGAATATAAAGTGCTTTGCAAACTTTCAAGCATGAGGTAAATGTCAAAGCGGTGGCTATCACAATCATTTGGAAATATCAAGTTGAACAGATGCAAATGTGAACAGTCCTGTATATTACCACTCTGCGCCAGTTCATTCTTTTGTCTATTTTTAACTCTCATCTCCCTCCCCCAGAACATCATATATCCCTAATTGGGCACTTACATGATTATTCCTCTAATCAGGAAGACCATTATATGATGTAGTTTTTCTTCACTTCACTTGCTGTAATTGCTAATCAAGGCTGTAGGTGTTTGAAACCAATGCTACGTCCTAGATAGATACTTGGCATGCTTTTGTCTGGGGTAATGGAAATTGAGACCAGTAGATGTTCAGGATAGCACTTCAGCAAACTGCTAAGAAATTCAGCTTTCTCCACTGTGGTTTTGTGGCTTTGTTCCCCAGATTATCCATTAATGAACTGTGAATCTTAGTATCCATTACCTCCATTTATTAAAAAAGAAAGAGAGATTTTCTTTGACCTGTTTTCCAAAGGATTTTCTAGCAAAAGCATCTTTTGATGCCCTCAGAGGTGAGGGGAACTTCCAATTAGAAACTCCCTCCACTAATGCAGATTACAAGTCATCTGTAGCTTATCATCTTAAAGAACTCAAAGAACCACAGTTTTTGTGCTTGAAGGAACCTCATTAGTCCTGTAGTTCAATTTTCTCATTGTATTGATGAAGAAATTGGGTCCCAAGGAATTCTAACTCCTGATTCCATTGCCTTCTGCCTGGGCATAGAGAGTTGAAGCAACATCAGAGGCAGGATTTAAACCTATGACTTTCTTACTCTAAGACCAACCATCTATCAATTCCAACATACTGTCTCTCAACTCTTTCCATTATTCTTTCAGCCTGCCTGCTACAAATAAGCCTGTGCCCTTTTAACATTGCTGTATGCTCATGGGTGGGAAAATAAACATTTCTCATGACCAAGCTTGAATTCACAGTCCAAATAAACAAAAAGGAACAAAGTTCATTGGGCACTGTTTATTATTAACCATTTGAAAAGCCAGCATTCAGGCTGATTAAATACTATTATTTAATACTTAATGCCTATCAACTTACAGCATACAGGACATTATTTTTACAAATCTCAATCTGTTTATTTATTTCTTTGGCAATTAGCAACTGTGCTAGTTTGAAGCCAAAGAGAAGAAGAATTTTAGGGACTCCCACTAAGGTTAGAGAAAACACAATAGAGATGTGAAGATGTTATGATAGAAGTCTGAGGGGAAGCAAGTCCAATTATCTATAGAATTCAATAGAAACAAATCTAACTTTGGGAAATTAAAGGTGAATCAGGAAAATTAAATGGAAATGAGACTTATCACAAGATTTGAGGAGGAATATTTCTAAGAAGGGATTGAAAAGGGAGTTTTTTAGATACAAGTTGAAAAGGAAAGATAATGCCAGGGCAAAAGTAAAAGTAAGAATCAAAGATATTATTATCCAAGAGAAAGTGAATAAAATTGCGGACTATTAATGGTAAACATACTGTACTCTGAGGCATCCATGGTATAGTAGATAGAGAGCTCTCCCTGTAAGATCTCAGTTCTAGCCCTGTTGATGGCTAGCTGTGTGACTGGGCAAATCACTCTCAGTCTCCTAGGAAATTCTCTGAGATTATAAATTGCAGAGAAGACACCACCCTACTTTGGTAGTGGTGATTTTTTCAATAGGAAATTGACTATGCCAATGAAATTGCACTTCTAGTTCTTACCCATTTCCTATAGATTCCTGCAATATTCCAGCCTATGGTTATATTGGGTGTCAAAGCAACATAGGTTACATATAGAGCTTTGCCACAGTTCTATGGGTGAATCATCCCTTGGCAAGTGATGCAAAGTGAAATCAAAGGCAAAGAGAAATAAGAAACACTTTTGTGCCTCTTTTGGAGCTCAGAGATAAGCTACTGAGGCAATCCCCTCATCATTCAGATGGAAAAACTGAGACTTAGAGAAGTTGGCTTAATCAGAGTAACTAGTTTATAAGAGGTCATGGCAGAGATTGTTACTTATGGTCTTCTAAATCCTGTGCAATGTTTTATTAATGTTTTGGAGACTGAACATCCCTATCTGATCCAGGTCAAAAGTATAGGGACTATCCACATGCCTAGCACTCTGATTCACATAGAAGTCTTACCTTATTCTGTTTTCTATCTGGATCAACTCTCTCTTAGCTGACCCAGTTCCTTCCTTCCCATCTTATTGTAACTACCAGATTAGCTTAGCCTACTGTTTCTCAGAAGCCTTAAGCTAAAGAGATCCACCTATCCATAACTATGAGCCAACATTCTTCCCACCCCAAGGCTCAATGCTCATTATACTAAAATAATAAATGACATTCACATAGCTCTTCTTGCAAAGCACTCAAGATTCTTTCTCTCACTGAAATATCCCAAGGAGAGCATGAGGTTAGTCTTATAAACACTATCATTCCTATTCTATAGGTGAAAATACTGAGGACAAGAAAGTAAATAGTTAATAAGTAGCAAAAGTAGAATGTGAACATGTGGCTCCTTGATCCCAAGTCTAGAAGACTAGCTCACCTCCGGAAGTTAATGGATTAAAATATGCAGCACATAACTTTGATAAACAAAGTTCTTTGTGAGTAATTGGTCAGCAACCCATTGAAAGGTTGACATTCAAGCTGAATAAATATCATCCAAAATGTACAACTACCTAATGTTGGATACTGTTACATAACAGCATGTTTCTTTTCTTTATTTTTAATTAATTTGTTTGTTTGTAACATTAAATTTCCCAGGTATCTTCCTCTCTCCCTTCCTTCCCCATTCTAGAGGAGACATCATTTGGAAATATAGATCTATATAGATATAGATATATATGTAACTACATCTTGTTTGTTTCTATTTATTAGTTCTTTCTCTGGAGGGCATGTTGATAATACTATTGAGCTATTACTTGCATTGCACTTTAAGGCTTGAAAAAGCACTTTATTTATTTCATTTGATCACCACAACAACCCTTCATAGGAGTTATTATATGTTATAATTATTCCCACTTTAAGAAAATTCAGACTGAGGAAGTGAACTTGTCCAATGTCACACAGATGCTTAGTATCTGAAGTAACTCAGGTCTTCCTCACTGTAAATCACATGCTGTGTGTATCCACTATACCATCTAACTGTCTATTATATAGTGGAAAGAGCATAGCTGTAGAGTTAGAGGACTTTGGCCCAAATCTCCCCCTCTAACATTACCTGGAAGACCTTGGACTAATCTCTTAAGCTTCATAGTCCTCAGTTTTGTTATCTATAAAATGAACAAATTTGATTACATGGCCTGAAAATTCCTTTCCCACTCTAAATCTATGAGAATTATATAAAGAATACGGAAAAGGTAACTAGATTATTTTGCTTCTACACAGAGTTGGCTTCTCATCATCTTGGAATATGGAAACACAACTCTAGTCCCTAAAGTATTGAGGAGCTGTCTCTGAGGGAGTCATAACGGATAGAGCAGGAAGTAGAGAGGAATTTCCAAGCTAGCTAGGATGATGTAGGTCAAGAGTGTGGTACTTAACCCCAAAAGACCAAAAGACCCAGAAGTTCAGTGAGTTGTCTTTTGTAAATACCCAGAAGAAACGAATTGCTTTTTGCCTCATTCATTTTGCCATTACATGACATCTTTCCCACAACCACACTGGCAAAGAGGTTAGAAAAGAATCTCTCTGCTGGGTTTCATAGAAAACTGAAGATCATTTCAGTGATGAAGTGATGATTCTCATTTTCATTTGGAGGAAGCTAGGAGATTTGGGGAATAGAATGTAGACACTGAAGTTAAAAAAACAAAAAAACCTGAATTTGAATGCTGAGAGACATTTACTAAGGCAAATCAAATTACTTAGTCTCAGTTTTCTCATGTATAAAATGGGGATAATAATAACTCTATCTCAAAAAGTCATTATGAATATCAAAAGACTTAACATCTGGAAAGCACTTTCAAATCTTAAATTGATATATAAATACTATTATCACTATCATTCCACAGAAAGCTGGATTGGCAATAATTTTAAGTCAATGAAATCTCTTGACTTTGTATTGATTGACTCAGATCTTGCTATGTTAAGATGAACTCTTATAAACCACGAATCATTATTGCATTTAATTCAAGTGAAGAAACAAAAGTATCTTTTAATTTAAAATGGGAGCCAGGCATGGTGAAGGGGAGAGATATCAATGTGCTTTTTTTTCCTCCACTACCACCAGTTAAATAAGAATGTATCATCTGATTTAATTAAGAATCATTAGCAATTCCTGCCTGTACAAGTACTAATATATAACTTTTTCATTTGATGATAGTTTTAGAACAGGAAATGTTTTTTCTTAATGATTAAAAATGCAGCAAAATATCATTAAATTTGATTGTTCTACTCAATTCACCAAATTGGACTAAAGTTTTCCTTAACACTTTCTTTTTTTTAATTTTTAATTTTTTTGAAAAATTTTCCATGGTTATATGATTCATGTTCTTATTTTCCTCTTCACCCCCACCAAAACCTCCCCTACCCCACAGCCGATGTGCATTTCCACTGGTTTTAACATGTGTCATCCATCAAGACCTATTTTCATATTATTGATAGTTGCACTGGTGTGGTTGTTTTCATCCCCAATCATGTCCACCTCAACCCATGTGTTCAAGCAGTTGTTTTTCTTCTGTGTTTCCTCTCCTTTAGTTCCTCCTCTGAATGCAGGTAGCTTTCTTTTTCATAGATCCCTCAGAATTGTCCTGGGTCATTGTATTGCTTCTAGTACAGAAGTCCATTACATTCGATTTTACCACAGTGTATCCGTGTACAATGTTCTTTTGGCTCTGCTCCTTTCACTCTCCATCAATTCCTGGAGGTCATTCCAGTTCTTTTGGCTCTGCTCCTTTCTCTCTGCATCAATTCCTGGAGGTCATTCCAGTTCACATGGAATTCCTCCAGTTTATTATTCCTTTGAGCATAGTAATATTCCAGCACCAGCATATACCACAATTTGTTCAGCCATTACCCAATTGACGAGCATACCGTCATTTTCTAGTTTTTTGCTACCACAAAAGGCACGACTATAAATATTTTTGTACAAGTCTTTTTATCTATGATCTCTTTGGGGTATAAACCCAACAATGGTATGGCTGGATCCAAGGGCAGGCAATCTTTTATAGCCCTTTGAGTATAGTTCCAAATTGCCATCTAAAATGGTTGAATCAATTCACAACTCCACCAGCAATGCATTAATGTCTCAATTTTGCCACATCCCCTACAACATTCATTACTCTTCCCTGTTGTCATTTTAGCCAATGTGCTAGGTGTGAGGTGATACCTCAGAGTTGTTTTGATTTGCATTTCTCTGTTTATTAGAGATTTAGAAAACTTTCTCATGTGCTTATTAATAGTTTTGATTTCCTTATCTGAAAATTGCCTATTCGTGTTCCTTGCCCATTTATCAATTGTGGAATGGCTTGATTTTTTATGCAATTGATTTAACAACTTGTATATTTGAGTAATTAGACCTCTGTCAGAATTTTTTTGTTATACAGATTTTTCCCAGTTTGTTGTTTCCCTTCTGATTTTGGTTGCATTGTTTTTGTATGAACAAAAACTTTTTAATTTAATATAATCAAAATTATTTTACATTTTGTAATGTGTTCTAACTCTTGCTTGGTTTTAAAATCTTTCTTTTCCCAGAGATCTGACAAGTATACTATTCTGTGTTCACTTAATTTACTTACAGTTTCCTTCCTTATATACAAGTCATTCACCCATTCTGAATTTATCTTGGTGTAGGGCATGAGATGTTGATCTAAACCTAATCTCTCCCATATTGTTTTCCAATGTTTCCAACAGTTTTTGTCAAATAATAGATTTTTGTCCCAAAAGTTGGGCACTTTGGGTTTATCATACACTGTCTTACTGACGTAACTTACCCCAAGTCTATGCCAATGATCCTCCCTTCTGACTCTTAGCCAGTACCATATTGTTTTGATGACAGCTGCTTTATAGTATAGTTTAATATCTGCTACTGCTAGGCCACCTTCCTTCACATTTTTTCATTATTTCCCTTGATATTCTTGATCTTTTGTTCTTCCAAATGAACTTTGTTATACTTTTTTTCTAATTCAGTAGAAAAGTTTTTTAGTAGTTTGATAGGTATGGCACAAAATAAGTAAATTAATTTGGGTAGAGTGGTCATTTTTATTATGTTAGCTCCCTACCCATGAACACTCAATGTTTTTTCCAATTGTTTAGATCTAGTTTTAATTGTTTGGAAATTGTTTTGTAGTTGTGTTCATATAATTCCTGTGTTTGTTTTGGTGGATAGATTCTGAATTAAGTATTTTATATTGTCTAGGGTGATTTTACATGGTGTTTCTCTTTCTACCTCTTGCTGCTATGATGTGTTGGAAATATATAGAAATGCTGATGATTTATGTGCATTTATTTTGTATCCTGCAACTTTACTAAAGTTGTTGATTATTTCTACAAGCTTCTTAGTTGATTCTCTAGGATTTTTTAAGTAGATCTTTACATCATCTGCAAAGAGTGATAGCTTAGTCTCCTCATTGCCTATTTTAATACCTTCAATTTCTTTTTCTTCTCTAATTGCTACTGCTAGTGTTTCTAGTAAAATGTTAAATAATAGAGGTGATAATGGGCATCCTTGTTTCACTCCTGATCTTATTGGGAAGTCTTCTAATTTATCCCCATTGCGTATGATGCTTGTTCATGGTTTTAGATATATGCTGTCTATTATTTTTAGGAAAGATCTATTCTTATACTTTCTAGTGTTTTCAATAGGAATGGGTGTTGTATTTTGTCAAAGCCTTTTTCAGCATCTATTGAGATAATCATGTGATTTTTGTTTGTTAGCTTGTTGATATGGTCAATTATGTGGATGGTTTTTCTAATGTTGAACTATCCTTGCATTCCTGGTATAAATCCCACTTGATCATGACAGATAACCCTCTTGATCACTTGCTGGAGTCTTTTTGCTAGTATACTATTTAAGGTTTTGCATCTATTTTCATTAGGGAAATTGGTCTGTAGTTTTCTTTCTCTGTTTTTGATCTACCTGGCTTTGGAATCAGTACCATATTTGTGTAATAAAAGGAATTTGGTAAGACTCCTTCTTTGCTTATTATATCAAATAATCTTGGCATACCTCTTTAGTTGTGCAGCAGTAGAGCTCCCCCTGCTCTGTCCCTTGTTAGATTTGTTACTCTTTCTTCTTGAAGCACATTGTTTTCTATATCAGTGTGTAAGGGTGCAAAGGTTTTAGGATTTGCTCTCTCTAAGCCACTATCTTCCCAAACACTTTCTACTTTAAAAAAGAACATTGGACTTAAGAGTGAGAGTAAATGGACTGCATCCCCTGTTCTCTTCCTTGCTGGATAAATAGCCTTGGACCAAGTAAAGACTTTGGCTTCCTCATTATTAAAATGAAGGTCATAGTCTGGATGATCTCCAAGGTCTATTCCAGCTCTAGAATACTATAATCCTGAATGTAATATATGTGAAATTATAAGACAGTGCATAAATATGAAAAGAAAGGGGGAAAAGCACTTGTGGAAAAAGGACTATGATCAAGGGAGTGAACCAAGATGGCTGAGTATAGACAGCAGTCCAGCAAAACTCTATCAAGATTCTATCAAGATTCCTCTCCAAATCAAATTTTGGAGTAGTAGCTTAACAACAATAAAAAAGGTCAGAATGAGACATTTTTCTAGCCTAATACAATTTAGGAGGTCAAAAAGAAAAATCTATAACACTGAGGTTGAGGCTGGCTGAGAGCTCACATGGCAACAATAGTAGAGTCAGGCCTTTGAAGTGAGCATGATAGAGAAATCAACAGCAGTTTTGGGAGCTCTCAATCCATAGACAAAAAGGTAGTCAGACAACTGATCAGAAAGAGATTACAGGGACCCCTATGGTGAAACTTATTGCAAGTGGCACTGATTGGCATATGTGGTTTGAAGTCAAAGTTTCAGGATGAAAAGAAGCAATTGTAGTTAACCATAAAGGAACAGGACCCTTGGTGGAAGTTCCAAGACAGAAAGAACTGCTAACATTTATAGCTGTAGACAAAAGAGGATCTGGTCACAGTTCCAGGGTGACAAAGAGCAGAGGCCCTTTCTGGGTAAAGATGAGAGTACTGACCAAAAAGCAGTGACCTCATACCACCCTAGTTCACACTAATTTGGAAGATCCAAAAACTTGAAGATCCCATTACTAGCTCTGAAAACATCAGCAAGATAAAGCCTAAAGCTTAGCATAGTGACTCCCCACTTCTAGGTGAACAGAAATCAATTTTAACATAAATTTCAAAGTCAAAGAATAATCTTGAAAAATAAAAAAAAATAATAAACTAAAAAAAATTAAAAAGCTACTGAGGTGTCAGGGGAAATCAAGCCAAAAACATAGAAGTCAAAGATAAAAGTGGTAGAGGAAAAACTGGAGAAAGAAATGAGAGTGATACAAGAAAATTATGAAAAGAGTATTAAAACTTTGATGAAAAAGGCAGAAAAGTAATGATGAAAATAACACCTTAAAATAAAATTGGCCAATAAGAGAGGCATAAAAATTGTCTGAAGAAAAGAACATTCTAAAAAGAATAAGTCAAATGAACAAGAGGTAAAAAAAACTCACTGAAGAAAATAATTTCTTGAAACTAGAACTGAGCAAATGGAAGTTAATGACTTCTTAAAGCATTGTGAAACAATAAAATAGTCAAAAGAATGAAAAAAATAGAAGAAAACTTGAAATATCTCATTGGAAAAATAACTAATCTGGAAAATAGAACATGGAGAGATTATTTGACAATTATTGGAGTATATAAAAGCCACAATAAAAAATAGAGCCTATTCATGATATATCAAGAAGTTATTAAGAAAAATCGCCCAAGTATTTTAGATTCAGTATATAAAATAGAAACTGAAATAATTTAATTTTTTTGTAGATTATCTCCAACCGCTTTTACCCTTCCATTGTATTGGTCTTCTCTGCACCTCTCCCCATATGATTCTTTATGCGATATATATTTACCCCATTTCTCTTAGTATTATCTTCTTTTTAACTCCTAGTTTTTTTTTTATTTTTTACATATAATCTTATACAGTTTGTCAGTGTTCCCTCTAAGTATACTTCTTTTAACTACCCTGAATATAGTAACAATTTTTAGGAGTTACCAATATCATCTTTTTGTATAGGAATTCAAATCATTTGACCTTATTGGGTCCCTTAAAAAAAGTTTTTTGCTTGTTTTTTCCCTTTCTTAATTCCCTTTTGGTGATTCTCTTGAGTTCTGTGTTTGGTCATCAAATTTTCTGTTTAAGTCAGGTCTTTTCTTTAGGAATGCTTGGAAGTCTTCTATTTTATTAAATGACAAGACTTTCCCCTGCAAGAATGTAGTAAATTTTGCTGGGTATATGATTCTTGGTTGTAGACCCAGTTCCCTTGCTTTCCAAAATATCATATTCAATACCTTCTGGTTCTTCAGTGTGGTTGTAGTCAGGTCCTCTGTTATCCTAACTGGGGTTCCATGATATCTGAATGGTTTCTTCTCAGCAGTTTGCAGTATCTTTTCTTTGGTCTGGTAGTTCTTGAATTTGGCTATAACATTCCTGGTATTGTTAATCAGGGATTAAATGCAAGAGGTGATTTGTGGATTCTTTCAATCTCCACTTTTCCCTCTTGTTCAAGAATATTGGGGCAGTTTTCTTGGATAATTTCCTGTAGAATGATGTCCAGGCTTTTGCTTTTGTCATGATTTTCCTCTAGTCCAATAATTCTTAAATTGTCTCTTCTGGATCTATTTTCCATGTCTGTAGTTTTATCAGTTAGGTGTTTCATATTTTCCTCAATTTTTTCATTATTTTGATTTTATTTTATAGACTCCTGCTGCTTTGTGAAGTCATTTGCTTCTAGTTGTTGGATTGTAATTTTTAAAGACTGAATTTCATCCATGGTTTTTTGGTCATCTTTCTCCTTCTGGTCTGTTTTTCTTTGTAGGTCATATTTCACTTTCTTTGCCTCATTTTCAAGTTGGTCAATTCTGGTTTTCAAGACACTATTTTCTTGTTTTAGTTCATGTACCTCTATTTCCAGCTGACTTATTTTGATTTTTAAGTTCTTTTCCCAATTGTCTTCAGCCTCTCTTAATTTTTTGAATTGTGTTTTGAGTTCTTCCAAAGTCTGAGTCCAATTTTCTGGAGTTTCTGCATTTTTTCTTTGTATTCCTTGGTCCTCTTTTGTTCCATTTTCTCTTTGTTCATTACCTGGATAGAAGCTGTCAGTTATAATTTCTTTTTTTCCTTTTCTGTTGTTTACTCATATTTTTCCTTCTCCCCCCCCCCCGTCATTGGGTATAACTTTGTTCCTCTGATTATTTGCTGGATCTGTAGGTTTGGGCTATTCTGTCCTGAAGGGACTTCTTCTCTGCTCTGCTGATTGATTAGATTAGGCTGATGAAGTATTAATGAGTCCTAAGCTCAGATCTTTCCCAGTTGGCAGCAGAAGCTGAAGGTGTAGGTATGGAGGCTGAAGGGAGCTATGATTCCTGCCCTGTTATCAAGGTATTCTGTGCTAGTTACAGCTTTTGCCTTGGGATCTAAGTCAGTAGCAGTACGTGGAGGAAGAGTGTTGAGAATTGAGCTTCCCTGCCCTCTGAAGGCTTCTTATCTGCCCTATTGATAGACAGGATTAAGCTGGGGTGAAGCTGTATGTGCCCTGAAGCCAAAACCTCAAGAAGTGGAGGCCCAAGATGGATAGTAGTAGCTGTGACTAGGTAGCCCTCCCCTCTGAGTCTCTCCTGCCTTCGTACCAGCTGTAGTTAGAGCCCTGAGCCTGGCACAGATGTGGCAGCAAGGCATTCCCTCCAGGATGGAGCCCTCAACCTGAGATTCTAGCAACTGCCAGATACTCAGCACAGTAATTTGGGGAGGAGTCCTGGGATCTTCCTTTTTCCTTTTCCTTAAGCCTGAGAATTCAGGCTTCTTTGCCTACCTTTTAAGTTGAATTGAGCAGGAGGGTACCTCAACTCTGTCCTATTGTTAGATTTGGTTTTCTGTCTCCACAAAGCACTTTGTTTTTGATGGGTGTGGAAGGGTTTTCACAGAGGTCTGGATTTTTTCTGCTTCTAAGTGGCCATCTTGACTCCACCCCCTGTTACTCTCTTTTAAATTGGGTTTTATTGAGCTACTTAATACATTTAATTTTTAAAAATCATGATTGTTAGGTTTCTGTTTTCTCATCCATTTCTTTTATATTTTTTCCTTTACATCTTCTTTTAAGTAAGTATTTTTGTTTTTTAAATTAATTAATCAATTTGTTATAATATAATTCTGAGGTATTTTCCTCCTTCCTTTCCTCCCTGCACTAGAGAAGGCATACTTTAACAAAAAGACATACGGATATATAAAATTATATCTTTTTTGTTTCTATTCATCAATTCTTTATTTGGAACTGAGCATAGACAAGTCATTATTCAGGCAACATTTCTGTCGCTGTATATAATGTTCTCTTGTTTCTGCTCATTTCACTCTTTATAATTTCATGTAAGTCTTTTTATTTTTTTTAAAAATAAATCTGCTTCATAATATTTTTACAGTGTGGTAATATTACATTTTGATCATATGCTACAACTTGTGGTACCATTCCCCAATTGATGTTCATTCTTCATTTTCAGTTCTTTGTCACCACAAATAGAACTGCTATCAACACTTCATAGTTTCTTTTTCTTTTTCTTTGATTGCTTTAGGAAATAAACCCAATAGTGGTATTGTTAGATCAAAAGATATACACAGTTTTAGAACTCTTTGGGCATACTTCTAAGTAACTACTTCATAATATCAATTAGTTTTATTTATTTTGATGTTAGTATATTCTCAATAAGCTGCCCCTTAACTCAGTCTTACTTACCTATTCTATGTCTAGGTCTTTGAATTTATTCAAATGATGAATTATTATTTTTTATTTATTTAGACATCTATTTTATTCCTCTTTTTCTATTCTGTTTGCCTTCATAGTTAAGCAAGTCATGCCACATCTTTTCTTACTACCTCTTCTTCAACCTATAATTTTTAGTGAAATATTTCCTTTTCTTTTCTCCTCCAAGCTCTTTTGATTTAATTTAATTTTTTGTTGTTGTTTCCCTGTTTCCAAAAAAGTTTTTCTTGTTTTCTCTTCTTCAAATTCCATGAGGGTGAGAACCATTTATATTTTCATCTTTTTGTGCTTCTAGCACAATGGGAGGCCCATCATATTGCTTTATGAGAAGCCAACCAACTTACATTAGAAATGGAGTAGTTTAAAGCTTCCATGTCAATCAGCATTGCTTTGGGCCCATGGGAGACTGTTGAACTTTCAGTTTGGGGAAGATTGAGAGACCTACGCTCAAAACTAAACCAGAACAGACAAAAAGAAATTATATTTGTTGACTTATCAATGAGTTGTTTTGGGACTTATGTTTGTTCACATTGAGAAATATAGTCCACTTGGATGCTTATTAGGTGAGGCAAAGATCATCTAATAATCCATATCTTGACCTCCCTTTCTCATCCTGATCCATATTTCTTTGCTTTGATGTAATGTATAACTTGCAGTTGAACAAATAATTTTTCTGTCCACCTTTTACTTTCCCAGTGCCACATAATGTATGTTTCTTAAGTTCTCTGCTTTTAAAAGGGAATCAGGGTCTCAGCTGCAGAGACATAATGATAGTTCTTTGGATGAATAGCCTAGATATGGATACAAGTTGACTGTGGTTGAGTGCAATACAATTAGTGAAAGTATACCATTTACATAATTTTATGGATGATGCCAACTTTCTCTGATCCATATAAAAAAGGACCAATTAGCTTCCTGCCTCATCAATTCTCCCCTCTGATAAAATAACTAAAAAGGATATGGAAAATTTGTCAGATTAATAAAGTATGACCTTTATATGCATCAGGACATCAAGACTCTGCAAGTTCAAAGTCACAATACCTCCATTAAAGGTCCTTCCTTCCTACTGCCATGTTTTCATAATGGTGATGCTGGATTAGTATTAGGTAAATGGATGCTTAACTTAATGAAAAGTTACTATAAAAAAGTTTCCAACTCTAACATTGGGGTCTTTAGGGAACAAAAATGAGTGTGTTGGCTCATTTCATATTATTGAATCACTTTTCATTTGGTCACCAGAGCACAATGGATGTAATTTAGGACAAATCATACAACTTAACTTTTTAATTTCTTCTCTTGAGAGGAAATGCCAAAGCTCTGTTCACCAAGGGAAATATTCTTCTCATTTTCAAAAAGCAGCAAGAGTTACCAGAATCAAATGAAACAAATTTAAGAAATATTTTAGTGTCTTCCCAGAAAAGATAACATTTTTTTTAAAATACAAAAGGCAACCTTCAAATAGAAATACTAGCAATCACCTTCATTATAATCTGAGGGAAGTTTTGTACAATTGTGCCATACTCAGAGAGAGAAGCAGTATGGTTAATAGACTGAAAGCTGACCTTGGATTCTGGAAAGCCAGTGTTTAAGTTCTTCATCCAACATGTATTGGCTATATGACTGTGGGCAAATCATTTAACCTAGTAGTAACCCAGGCAACTCTCTAGGATTATAAATTATAGAACAATTGCATATCTATACTGATAGAGAATATTTCCTTATGGGGAATTCCTGGTGTCAATGAAATCACAGTCTGGACCAACTTTCTACTCCCTCCTCCCAAGAATACAAAACCAAACCAAACCTATTTGCCTAACATCATACTATATCATATTTTAATCCAAAAGCTCATGGAATAAAATTGTCTATATCATTTGCAACTTTATGTCATTTATTTATTTTTTTATTTTTTAAACCCTTACCTTTCATCTTAGAATAGATACTGTGTATTGATACCAATACAGAAGAGTGGTACGGGCTAGGCAACGGGGGGTTAAGTGACTCACCCAGGGTCACACAGATAGGAAGTGTCTGAGGACAGATTTGAACCTAGGACCTCCTGTCTTTAGGCCTGGCTTTCAACCCCTTGAGCCACCAAGTTCTCCCCCAACCTTGTGTAATTTTAGTGCCTTAATCTCATCTATAAAATGTAATCATGAAGGATTTTATATTATTGAACATCTGGATACAACTCTTTATATTTTAACTGAGCAAGAGCAGGTTGTATAAAAATCCAGATGATCCTATTATATATCTCAGGGACTTTTTAAACTAGAAGTTCCTAAATAATAGAGAATGGGCAGGTGAGGGAAGAAGAAATTCCATTTTCAAGCCACAGACCTTTTCTGTATGTAAAGAATTGCATTGTGTTTCTTGATTCTCTTCCCTGAAAAATAACATATCTGTCTTTTTCCCTTCAGAAACTGTACTCTGCTCATTTTCCTCTTCTGCAACAACCACTCTACTAAAACTCTTCTCTCTAAATGACCAATATCTTTTTAAAAAAACCACTTACCTTCCATCTCAGAATTAATTTGGTGTATTGGTTTTAAGGTGGAAGAGCAGTAAGGGCTAGGCAATGGGGATTAAGTGACTTGCCCAGGATCACACAACTAGGAAGTATCTGAGACCAGATTTGAACCCAGGACCTTCAATCTCTATACCTGCCTCTCAATCCAGTGAGCCATCCAGTTGCACCTGCATGCAATATATTTTCAACACTAAGTCCAGTGGCCTTATTCCCAGTCTTCATTAACATTGTTGATCATCTATGGTCTTGCTCATATTTACTCTTTTCTGATTAGAGATATTCTCTTCTCTTAAATCTAAAGTTACCATGTTGTCCCTGTCCTCTTCTAACTTTCAAATATATCTTTGTTTTGTCTCTGCTAGTTCCTTGTTTTCTTACTAAAACCTTATTATAGATGATCTTTAAGATCCTATCCTTACTCATCTTTTCTTTCTTTCTTTCTCTCCTCTTTCCTTTGTCAATCTCACTTGCTCCCACGCAGATTCAATTATCACTTCTTTAAAGAAGAAAACACATAATCTTTGCCTCTACTTTAAGTAGAGATTCCACATCTCCAGCTGCCCATATGGTATGTATATCTACATGTATGGTTGCCTAAATTCATGTTCAAAATCAAGAATATTATTTCCACTTCTCCAACCTGCTCCTTTTTCTGACTTCATTGTTTCTTTCAACTCTCTGCTTCTCTCTGGTTCTGTCTGTTTTTCTCACTCTCTCCTTCTTCCTCTCTCACCATACCACACAATATACATTTATATTGGCATAGGCACAAATATTTTCCCTCTCTATTTCATTCACCATTTCTCTATTACTTCTCCTTCCACACTTTTATATTAACCTTTTTACAAATATTTTTTACCTCTGCTGTTCTCGCTCTACTCTAACCTATCTTTCATGTCACTTTCAGATTAATCATTTTCCATAGATTTAGTCAATCCTCTGTCCAGTAATCTTCAGTGATTCCCCCATTACCTATCAAACAAAGCTCAAACCTCTTTGCTGGGAATTCAAGGTCATTCACAATCTGGCTTCACTTGATCTTTCCAGGTTTATTTTATACTACTTTCCAACATGTACTCTGGTAACTAGTCAAATTGTAGTATGTTCTTTCTCTGAAATATATTTCCCACCTCTCTGGTTTTGTTTACACTGTTTCCTACGTCTGATATTTTCTTCTTCTTCTGCTCTGCCTGTTGATGTCCTAACCCAGCCTTTGAAGTCCAACTCAAGCTATTCCAGACACCTCCCCACTCCTCATCTTCCATTCCTTCCCACAATTATTTCTGGAGAAATGAAGTCACCGATTCAAAGACTTTTGACTGTTAAGTAATAGAGATGATTTGAACTTGGGGTCTCTGACTCCAAGTTCAATGTTCCTTCCAATAAACTATATTTCTATTTAATATGTATTTTTCTTGAATTATATGTGTATGTAGCATAACCCACAAAAGGTACAGAGTACATTATAAGCTCCATTAGAAGAGGGACTGATGTCTCAACTGAACATCTCCCTTAGTGCCTCACTGAGTATTCTGTACACAGGAGAGATAATAGGAATCACAAAATTTGGAGGTAGAAGGTAACTTAGCAACTGTCATATAGTTTGGTCTCTTCATTGTATAGATCAGTGATTCCCAAAGTTGGCACCTCTGCCCCCTGGTGGGTACTGTAGTGATCCAGGGAGAGTGGTGATGGCCACAGGTACATTTATCTTTCTTATTAATTGCTATTAAAATTTAAAAAATTAATTTCCAGGGACACTAAGTAATATTTTTTCTGGAAAGGGGGCAGTAGGCCAAAAAAGTTTGGGAACCACTGGTATAGATGAAGAAGTTGAAACTCTGACTTGCCCAAAGTCACACTGGTAGCACGCAGACTAGAATTCAGTTCTCTCAGTCTGATACTAGTTACCTTTATATGCAATGCATAGCTATAGTAAGTGCTTTCTAATTAAATTTTCAAGTATTCCTGCATATATTCATTTACTCACTCATTTATTCATTTACCATCCTCAAAAATGATATGTACATACATGTTTCTTTTCTTTCTTCAGGTCCTTAACATTCCAGGGATTGTTACAGAGGTAGTTATAACAATGGTCAGGACTTTTATATAATATAATGGTTTGGGTGAGATACATTAATAAGGTTAACTAGGTATTATTATTAGTTAATTTATAAGAAACTGCTAACTAGCTAATTATTATTAGGTATTGCTAGGTGGCACGGTCGATAGAGTGCTGGATTTGGAGTTAGGAAAATCTGAGTTCAAATGTAGCCTCAGATATTTACTAGCTGTGCAACCCTGGGCAAGTCACTTTACCCTATTTACCTGGGCTTTTTCATATATCAAATGAGCTGGAGAAAGAAATGGCAAACTGTTTTATTACCTTTACCAAGAAAACTCAAATGGGATTATGAAGGGTTGGACATCACTGAAATCACTAAATGACAACAACTTGGCTAATAATAATTATTGCCATTATATGAAGCTTTAAAATTTATAAAAAAAACAAACATTTACTTAAACTATCTCATGTGATTCTCATCATTTCACCATAGGTGCTATTATTGTTCCTGTTTTTACAAATGAGGAAAATGAGGTTCAAGTAAGTTGAGGACTTGCCTAGGATCACAGAAAGCATCAAATCAACATCTCAATCTAGGTCTTTTTGGGTACAGATTCAGAACGGTATCTGCTATGGTAAGAGCAAATTTAAGAAGAGAATATAAAGCTTAGAGACTGATGTAGAGCCATAAATTTTCCCTCTTCAAAATCTTGTAAAATTGATGCTACCAGATGGCCAACTTGACATCAGGGGTCCAGGGGGAGCCACAGGTTCTGTCACCTCAACTGTTATCATACCAGGAAGGGACATACCTGCAGCTGTAGACCTCAGTTCCACACTGTGGACATTAGGTAAATGATTTAAAAATCCCTTCTCTGCTTTCATCTTCCTTTTAGCCTGTAGCCTACAAGATGCGTTGGGCAGATTTAACAGTAGTTAATTACCAAAGAGTAGATCAGGTGACAGAAAAGTAAATTTTAAAAGAGGCAGACAGGAGATGAAGAATCTCATCTCAGTTATTTTTTATATGCTTCCAGTTTCTTCAGCTTATAAAGGGACAGGGCTAAGACTAGATATTGATAGAGTTATAGTTTAACGTGATTTTTAAGGGTCTTCTAATCCCCTTATCCATGGGCAGCTAGGTGGCATAATGGTTAGAATGATGGGCTTAGTGGCCTCATCTTTTTGAGTTCAAATCTGGCCTTAGACACTTACTGGCTATTTGTCCCTGACAAGTCTTTGAACCTTAATTTGCCTCAGTTTTCTCACCTGTCAAATGATCTTGAGAAAGAAATGGTAAATCACTTCAGCATCTTTGCCACGAAAATCCCAAATAGTGTCTCGAAGAATCAGCCAAGACTGAAGCGGTTGAACAATAATCACTTAATTTAGATGTGTGAAACTTTCTATTTAACAAGGCATTGCCAGATAAAAATATAATTGGATCAGAAATGTTTAATAAAATAAATAAAAACACAATACAACATAGATAATATCGATTTGTAGGTTTTCTAAAACAAATATGCAGCTTGCAAGAATTTGTTTAAATTTGAATTTGAAAAATAAATACATTTGAATTTGAACCCACTGAATTTCACTTAATGAATTTCACCACTCATTTTACAGATGAGGAAACTATGATAAATAATTTGGCCAATGTCATAAAGGAGGTATATCCAAGACTCCCAATTTCAAACCCAGAAATGTCTACTTTCTGTTGCCATGTCAACACTGTAAGAGTTTCTTAAAGATCTAAATCCTATGGTCCTGTGATCTTTTGCATTGGACTGGCCATTGGTGTGGGCGGGAGAGATTTTGGCTATCCTCAATCCACATATATTGGATTTCCAAACATAAATGCAATAAATGCTACTAATCTATAATCTCCATGCTCAATTGCAACACCAATATGTAGGAGTTGCAATCTGAATTATTTTAATTATATTTCATTAATAGGAGCTAGGATTTTTTTTAGAAACAAACTAAGTCATTTGGGCAATGCAGTCTGACTTTGCATATGAAAAATATTAGCAAGGTAAACCATATGAGGGAATAATGTTTGCTAACATACACAGAAAATTATGCTTGACTCAATAAGTTCTTGAGTGTGAAACAAAACACATTCTATGTTTTGTGTATATGTGTCATTCCCTGGGAAAAGGCCATGTGCTGTTCTATACCAGTAAAGCCTTAGTTCCTTTAATATGCCCTTGAGACAATTCAGTAATAAGCTTAATATTCAGAAGACTCTTTGAGCTGTTATGTGGCAATTTCCAGTTGCACTGAAACTCCCTACCAGGAACAAAAATAACCCATTTCACATCTTGATCAAGTGCTATCTGTATAGCAAACATTGGTGCAAGAGGAATAATTAAAGTTTGCCATTGCAGTGACACATGACTAAGGAGGGATATAGAGTGGAACCAGAGTCCTTCTGACAGTTTTGGAGAGTATCTCAAAGCAAAAGTGTCCATTTAAGAGATGTAAATGTTTCTGCTAGATGTGAAAATGTTTATAAAGAGAGAAAGAAATTCTGTTTGGAGATTGAATTCCATGACTAATTTGTCAATTTAGGATCTGTGCTGAATTGAATCTTTACTTGTATTAATCTAAATGCTTTGAAAGGAACATAATTACACGTTTTTCATACCACAGAATTCGACATGTTTAACCTGTTTCAAAGCATCCAAAGTAATTTGCATATGTCAGCCTTCACCTTCAAAGGGATTCAACCTTGATTACAGTCTTGAAATAATTCAAACTAGAATTTGGTCTTAAAACAATATTTGTTATGAACTTGCATTCATGATCTACAGATCTTAATGGTTTTGTGGGTTCATAAAGTGGACCATAAATGGTCAGTCGCAAGTGACTTAAATAAAACAATAGAGCCACAAAATTCCATTGTCATACTTATGGTTCAGCCCTTTATCATGTGATCAACCTAATTTATCACCTAATAAAAACATCATGTCTTATTTCATCTCTTCCTGCTCGATTCCATTTTGTAGGATCATAGCTATATAACTGGAAGAGACTTTTGGGGCCATCTAGCTCAATCCCTTTAGTTTATAAATGGGAATACTATGGACCTAAGAGATTAAGGGATTTGTCCAAAGGTATGCAGGTAGTTGGCAAAAAAAAATCAAGATTTGTACAGACATGTCCAACTCTTTGTGACCCTGTTGATCACAGCACATTAATATTATCCATGGGATTTGATTGGCAGAGGTACTGGAGTAGTTTGCTGTTTCCTTTTCAGTGGATTAAGGCAAACAAAGGAAGAATGACTTGCCCAGGGTCACATAAAATCTGAAGCCAGTTTTGCACTCAGGTCTTTTCTGACTTCAGACCCAGTGCTTTATCCACTGAGCCATCTAGCTGTTTCCAAAGAAATTAATAATGACTAATACACATTAAGGGTCTTTTTTTTGGGGGGGAAGGGGTACAGCTAGGTGACTCAGTGGATTGAGAAGCAAGCCTAGAACTAGGAGGACCTGGGTTTAAAATCTGGTCTCAGACAAGTCCTAGCTGTGTGACCCTAAGCAAATTACTTAATCTCCATTGAATAACTTTATCCCTGTTCTGCTTTAGAACAAATAAACAGTATTGTTAGGTAAGGTAACTGTTTAAAATTTGTGTGCGTGCGTGCGTGTGTGCGTGTGTGCGTGTGTGCGTGTGTGCGTGTGTGTGTGTGTGTGTGTGTGTGTGTGTGTGTGTGTGTGTGTGTTTGTTTTCTGGAGAAATCTTCCTGAGAAAAATTTACACATAAATCAACATATCACCTATGAGGAACTCAGAGACAGAACAGGAAAAAAGTGCATCACATAATTGTAATAGATAAGCAGAAATTGTTCTGATCATGTGGTGAGAGCAAGAGATGACAGGTGGTGGCTTCACTGCCATCCTTGTGATATCAAGAGAAAGTGGGGAAGGTCTTCAGTGTTTTAGGTGGACCCACTGTGGCAGACTTTGGGGAAGGAACCAATCTTTTTGCCAAGATACCTAGACACTGATGGATTGTGGTAGGCATTATTGGAGGGAATATCTACATCAATCAGATCACAGATTCCTTTGAGTATCAAATGCAACTGTGGTGAAAATCTTAGACAAGAGCAGTGAGCCTTTGAAGATAATAATTTAGAGCAGGTCTCATTTTTAGAGTTACACAATTGACTTCAAGGCATAGAATGTATGTATGAACTGTTGTGCTTATTTTTTGTTGATTGTAATAAAAGGGGTTTGATTTGATAAAGAAAAATGTAACTCTAAGGACTCTCCTCCAAGATGTTTCTAGTGCACATATTAAGATAATATAAAATTCCTTAGAAGAGGCAACAAAGATACTTTTTATTTGATAGTTCTCATTATTAACAAGCAAGGTTTAAAACAAGGAAACGTATGCTTGCCAAAGGCATTCATTACTATCATAAAGGTTATTATTATTATTATTATTATTATTATTATCATCATCATCATCATCATCATCAATAGCTATAATTTGCATGGTCCCTTAGACTTTACAAAATGTTTTACATATATTATCTCATATGATAATCAGACCAAGTCTGGGATAGATGCAATAATTATCCCTGTTTTATAGATAAGGAAATTGAGGCTAGGAAAGGTCAAGTGACTTGTCCAGATTTAAAAAGCTAGTATATATTTGATGTAGAATTCAAATGTAATTATTCCTGACTCTAAGTATAGCTCTCTACCTACTAACCCACCTAGATTCCTAGCATAGAATTAGAGTGGAAAAGATGAAGTCCCTCCATACATTTCTTTTTTGCACATAGCATGATGGTCATGGCATCAAATCCCAGAATGTTGTCGTTTCCTAAATAATCCCTGTGATTATTCAATAGTTCATTTTAACAATTCATATAGGAAAATTCAATCAATAAAAATTGACTATTGTCTAGATTAGGGGTTGGCGAAATGAAGCTGGTGGATCAAATGTTGGCTAAGTTGTTTTTAGATGGTCTGCAATCTATATATTTCCTCCCCTGGTCTAGATTACTATAGCATTTGGACAGATTTTCATTTGAATTTTTCTATGTTTTATGTGTATTTTGGACAGTTACTTCATATGAATGATGAAGTAAGTCCAGAACATTTGGAAAACTGAGCAGTGCTTTTAATTACCCTGATGCAAAATTTCATTTTCATAAAAACTAATATTTTTTCATTATGTTTATATATAGTTACAAATCATGGAATAACAATATCTCTGAGAGATCAAAAGCACAGTTCTCTCATAAGCCAATGAAGAGCTGCATGATGGATATCAATGGACTGCAATATATTACCAAGGTTGAGTTGCTTATACAAAATGTTATAAAGGGTATTATCAAAAAGATATATCACTGGGAAAGGAAGTAGGTCAGTCATATTTAGAATAAGGGATAACAAAAGTACACCTATGGACAACAGTGTCTTATAATGTCAAGAGATAAGAGAGGAAGGCCCCAATAACTTGGGGAGGCTTTTTTTTTATGAGAATGGACAATAATTGTTTAAGATTTGAAGGCAGATGCAGCAACAGCTGTAGAATTGAGGAAATATGTACCACAGTGAGATCACCAGTTTATGGATATATTGAAGTTTTAAAAGCAATATATAATTTTATTACTATTAAAGTTTCTGCCATTATTATTAGTATTAATACTATTAGTGTTATTTCTATTAGTATTATTATAATTGACTGTTTATTGATTATTTTGAAATAGCCAATTGTAAGTAAATACTGTTAGAATATTCTTTTCCTATATTTTATTGAATATTTACCACTTTATGAAATGATTTTAATTATTATTGCTGATCACTTAATCAACCTATATTTTATTTAGTCATTATTTTGTACTCAGTATTATATTAGTTTAACCACTATTGACAAAAATAATGGCTTTATCCACACTGGGAGGGGAATGACCCAGAATTTCCTTCTGCTCTTAAAAACTTGTTATTATGAGGAAATATAGAATAAATAGTTCATGCTATATGTCCCTGAGTTAGAGAGATTCTCTTAAAATGGATCAGAGCCTGGTACTCCCAGCCTGGAGCCAGGAAGGACCTTGCAAATCAGTGTTCTCTGGTATGATTAAAACTACATTAGATGGTACCAGAACCAACTGTAACACTCAAACCACAAGCAAAAAGAAAGAAGCAAATAATGAGGTATAAGTCAACTATATTCATAAATAGACCAAAAGTTAACATGAAGGAGAAAAGCTTAGCTCATAACTGAAAATTAATTACAAATAATACTTCTTAATGGATAAATAGGTGAAGAAAGAGGGCAGTTGAAAGGAGACCATTCTGTTTTGTTTTGTTTTTTTACATTCTCCCCTTACCCCAATTATCAAGGTATAATGATACAGATCATTTTTCGCACTTTAACCTTGAGAACTGGACCTCCTTTATAGCTGGTGATCCAGATTCTACTATTTGTAAAATTGCCCCAGTCTACTGTTTCCCACGTGAGGCTATGGCTTACAGAACAAAAGAAGACAGTTTGTAAAAAGAACGCACCAAAATCCTTAAGAAGAATTTACTTTCAGAATCAGTATATGCCCATGATTTGTAATCTTATTATATGATTAATTTGTCTGATAAATCTTTTTCCCCTTTTAAATATATATTTGTTATTTATCTTTCAAACATTATTTTCTTCTTACATTTTTATTTCCAAATTCTCTCCCTTTGTTCCTTCTGTACCCACTGAAAAGGCAAGCAAAATTCATATAAAATATATTTCAAAAAACAAGAAAAAATAAAGTAAGAAAAATAGACTTTAATTTGCCCTCAAATTTTATCTGTTCTTTCTTTAGAGAGAGGTAATATTTTTTCATCATGTATCCTTTGGAATTGTCTTGCATCATTCTATTGATCACAGTATTCAAGTCTTTCACAGTTAAACATTATTACAATATTGCTGTCATGATGCAGAGTGATCTCATTCTGCTTACTTTATTTTGAATCAGTTCACATAGGTAATTTCTTATAGCATAAGAATACTCCATCCAAGTCATACACCCTAACTTGTTCAGTCATTCTCCAATTGATGAGGATCCTTTTACTTTATAATTTTTGCCACCACAAAAAGACCTGCTATAAATATTTTTGTACATGTAGATTATTTTCTTTCCTCTCTGATATCTTTGAGGAACAAACCTAGAAGTGGTATTGCTGGGTCAGAGAGTAAATATTTTATATACCATTTTGGGTACAGCTTCAAATTCTTCTCTAGAATGACTGTATCAGATCACAACTCCACCAACAATTTATTAGTGTAGGTGGAGCCAAGATGGAAGAGCAAACCAGAACAGTTATGTATCACCATGAAAATCCTCTCCAACAAAGATTAAAATATCACCATAGGGGGCAGCTGGGTAGCTCAGTGGATTGGGAGCCAGGCCTAGAGACGGGAGGTCCTAGGTTCGAATCCGGCCTCAGCCACTTCCCAGCTGTGTGACCCTGGGCAAGTCACTTGACCCCCATTGCCTACCCTTACCAATCTTCCAACTATAAGTCAATACACAGAAGTTAAGGGTTTAAAATTAAAACAAACAAACAAAAAAAAATATCACCATAAAATGAATATAGGAGTGAATGAACCAACAAGGAGACAGAGTGAAGCAACTTTCAAGAAAAGAAAAACCAAAAAAGTGGGCAAAGAACATCTGGGGTACAGGGGCAAGAGGAGAGCAAAGCCAGCAAGAAGCTGTAGCAAGGAGGAAAGAGCAAGCCAAAAGCAAGCTACATCCTCCCAGTCCACATCTGCTGTTCAAGGTTCAGAATTTAAGCTCAAGACAACTTCCAGGCCCTGAGATCCTGCCTAGGTAAATAGTGGTACAAGTAATCCATACCCCTTGAAATCTCAAAACTGCAGAGATTTCTGGAGTCCCAGCCCAAGGAATCTGGTCTGGACTTGGGATAAGGACATAGTTCATACTTTGGGGTGGCTGATAATACTAAATATTAAGTACTAATCTTTTTGCCTAAAGCCCAGGGCAGAGCACCAAGATAGGACAATCAAGGGTGCACCTGATTGGATCAAGTACTTAGTGAGACCAAAAACATGAGCCTAAGCCTGGGGCTAGAATTTGATCAGCTCCTGACCTGATCAAAATCAGAGTGAGATCAACAGCTCACACTTAAGCCTAAAGCAAGTCTCAAGGGTCAATTGAATCAGCATGGGGTTGGGGCTCTCAGATCATCACATCATCCCCCCAAGCCTACCTATAATTAGATAGGAAAAATGAGCAAACAAAAAGATAAGCACCTAATTCTAAAGAATTTTTATGGAGACAAAGAGCAAGGTACAGACACAGAAGGGGACAGTGAAATCAAATGAAACACATGCAAAGTCCAAAAGAAAAATATGGATTGGACACGGATTCTGGAATAACTAAAAGAAGACTTCAAAAACTGATTAAGCGAGTCAGAGGAAAAGTGAGAAAGTGAAATGAAAGTGATGCAAGAAGAAATGGGACAATTGAAAAAGGAGAACAAAAAAACTGACAGGAAAATCAGGTCTTAAAAATCAGAATTGTCAAACTCACAGATCCAGTAGATAATCAGAGGAGCAAGATTATGGCCAATGATGGGCAAAGAAAGAAAAAATGTGAGTAAACAACAGAAAAAGAAAGAAATTAAAATTCATATCTTCTAACCAGGTAATGAACAAAAGGCAAATGGAATAGAGGTATACTAAGCAAAAATGCAGAAACTCCAATGATTTGGACTCAGGTTTTGGAAGAACTCAAAACACAATTCAAAAAAGAAATTAAGAGAGGCTGAAGATAATTGGGAAAAGAACTTAAAAATCAAAATAAGTCAGCTGGAAATAGAGGTACATGAACTAAAACAAGAAAATAGTGTCTTGAAAACCAGAATTGACCAACTTGAAAATGAGGCAAAGAAAGTGAAATATGACCTACAAAGAAAAACAGACCAGAAGGAGAAAGATGACCAAAAAACCATGGATGAAATTCAGTCTTTAAAAATTACAATCCAACAACTAGAAGCAAATGACTTCACAAAGCAGCAGGAGTCTATAAAATAAAATCAAAATAATGAAAAAATTGAGGAAAATATGAAACAACTAACTGATAAAACTACAGACATGGAAAATAGATCCAGAAGAGACAATTTAAGAATTATTGGACTAGAGGAAAATCATGACAAAAGCAAAAGCCTGGACATCATTCTACAGGAAATTATCCAAGAAAACTGCCCCAATATTCTTGAACAAGAGGGAAAAGTGGAGATTGAAAGAATCCACAAATCACCTCTTGCATTTAATCCCTGATTAACAATACCAGGAATGTTATAGCCAAATTCAAGAACTACCAGACCAAAGAAAAGATACTACAAGCTGCTAAGAAGAAATCATTTAGATACCATGGAACCACAGTTAGGAAAACACTGGACCTGGATACATCTACATTGAAGGACCAGAAGGCATTAAATATGATATTCCAGAAAGCAAGGGAATAGGGTCTACAAGGAAGAATCAAATCCTCAGCAAAATTTACTATATTCTTGGAGGGGAAAGTCTTGTCATTTAATAAAATAGAAAACTTCCAAGCACTCCTAAAGAAAAGACCTGACTTTAACAGAAAATTTAATACCCAACCACAGAACTCAAGAGAATCACCAAAGGTAATTAAGAAAGGGAAAAAAACAAACAAACAAAAAAAAATTTTAAGGGACCCAATAAGTTCAAATGATTTGTATTCCTATACAAAAAGATGATATTGGTAACTTAAAAATTATTATTACCATCAGGGTAGCTAGAAGAAGTATACTTAGAGGGAACAGTGAGAAACTGTATAGGATGAAATGTCAAAAAAAAATTTTAAAAACTAGGAGTAAAAAAGAGGATAATATTAAGAGAAATAGGAAAAGAAACAAAATGGGGTAATTTTATATTTCATAAAGAGGCACATGTGGGGCGGGGAGGGGGGAAAAGACCAATACAATGGAAGGGTAAAAGAGGTTGGAGGCAGTCTCCAAGAAAATTTTAATCATTACAGTGGGAAGGATCAGAAAGATTCAAATGGAAAGAAAAACACTAACTCAAAATTCAATCATCATCATCATCATCAACAACAACACTATCAACAACATTATCCACATCATTAACATCAATATCATCATCATCAACAATGATCTCTTCAACATCAACATCAGCAGCAGCAGCAGCAAAATCAGTGTCATCAACATCCAACTATCCATCTTTTCCTGACCCAGGAAAGATTTTTGCTGGGTGGCCTAACCTAATAACATAATATGCAGAGTACTGAATGAGAACCCAAAGCCCTAAACTCTAGGCTTGAGTGTCACAATGTGTCCTTTGGGGATAAAAAGAAAGCCTTCTTTTTCCTGGACTCAGTTTCCTCACTTATATATGAGTGAAGCTTACCTGGACCCTGCATTAAGTTAGTCAATTAAATCAAAGTATAAGCAGATATAAATAAGAAAAAAAATGTTTCTACATGTAACTGAAATAAATATTTTTAAAAGAATGCAAAAAAAAGAGTTGCAGCATGCATAAGAAAACAATGACCCTGTCATTTTTTGTTTTTAGTAAATTATAGTGCCTCTTAAAAGAAAATTGTAGGTATTTAATTGATTACTTGAATAACCTTTGACTTAGCATTTAAAAGCCTCCACAATCTGAATTCCATCAATTTTTCTAATTTTATTACATGTTAACCTTCCCACGCACTCTCTATGTGACAGTCAAAAATGGCCTACCAATTGTTCCCCGTACATTTCATTCTATCTTTTGCCTCTACATACATACAATTTAGACTGATCTCCTCCTGATGAATTCTGTCCCCTGTATCTAGAATATCATCTTCACCTTCACTTTTTAAAATATCTTGTCTCCTTCAAGGCAAAAAATACCTTGTACCCACAGCTGCAGTGAAAATACCTTGTATTTATTTAGAATTTATTTTCTTATCTGTGCACATGCTATATCATCCCAGATAGACCTGAGTCCCATAAGGATAGTCTTATTTCCAGGGTTAGAAGCATCTGCATTAGTGTCATCCACAATCAGGAACATACCTATAGGACAGTGATTCCCAAAGTGGGCACCACCGCCCCCTGGTAGGTGCTGCCGTGATCCAGGGGGACGGTGATGGCCACAGGTGCATTTGGGGGCAGTGAATAACTGTAAGGGAGTGGTGATAGTATGTGACAGGGTGTGCTAAGTAATATTTTTTCTGGAAAGGGGGAAGTAGGCCAAAAATGTTTGGGAACCACTGCTATAGGATCTCACTATCTAGAGATAATCTCTTTTCAAGTTGGAGCTTGCATGTGCTCAAAGATTTAAATGGATCATGATCTTATTGATACACAGGGTTGCTATAAATAAAATCATACCACAGCCCATCCATCCTGGATTTACCTGTGTGTCTTTTATCCCTAAACTACCATATATTTGCCAATGAAAGTCCATTGAACCCAAAGGGGCCTTCCTTGATTTCTCTTGCTATCATGTTGTTGCCAATAGATTATACTGACTTTCATATTAGTTAAGAGCTATTCAACTGTGATCCATAATTCTGAGTATAGGACTAGCACATCTTTCTTGATTATACATTTATTCAATGACATTCTTTATTCTTTTATATCTTCTTAGATTTTCTTTGTTATATAAAAACAGTGATGTGAATCTCTTCCTGCCCTTTAACTTAGTTAATATAGTCACAGAATAAAGTAATACATGGTGAAATTTTAATGTATAAAAAAGCTCCCTTTTCACGTGTAAATAGCTCTGAACTAAATTAAGAAGGAAATGTCATAATTGGCTTAAAAACACCAAATCATAGCCCTTGGAGCTTTAAATATATACCCCTAAGGAAGCTAAATACAATCAAAGCATAGACGAATCTTTGTAGGAAACCTCTAAAAGGGCTAAGGAGGGAACATCTCTCTTTTCTGCTCATTGTATGTTAGACATGTAAATTCAAAGAGAAGCTACTAAACCAATATGAGACACTGCATTCAAAAGGGAGCTTAGATATGTACACTTGAGGCAGAAACAGATACTGAGAGATAGTCACATAAGGAAGGAAGCAACTTCAAGGAGCATAAACCCTGAAGATTAAGAGTCAGGAAGTGCCAAGAAGCATTTCCTAGAAAGCTCAAAGAGAAGATGCTACAAGGAGAGAAAGAAGTGTCTCACTACTACTTTACTATAATTTTGAAAAGAAGAAGAAGATGTTGATGATGATATATGATAGGCACTGTGCTAAGAGCTTGACAATTGGCTCATTTGATTCTCACAACACCCCTGGAAGGCAGGTGCTGTTTTTCGAGTGGATAGTGTACTCCCCCACAGAAGATTGTTTTGTAGTTCTTCTTCTTGCTATGTCACTTGAGCAAATACTTTTGCTAAAAGGTAATTTTATCTACTATATGACCATTCATAGGAAGCACACTGGTAGAAATTCAAAGAGTAGTAGGAATACTTGGGGTAGTCATAACAATCTGGATTGAAAATGAGTACCCATTAGGGAAGGAGGCTGATGGGGTTGCTGCAGGCATGTGTTACAGTTTGCTCTTAAATAGTAAGCAACTCCCTATTGTTGCCTGAGGAATACTCATTTTAAACTTCTAAAATTGGAGTTTTATAACAATTCCCATGGAATGCTGATATTTTTTTAATTTTTCATCTTTATTTCAAGAAGTTTGGCATTATTCATGTGATTGATGGTGTGCTTCGATGAATATATGACATTGGCTTTTTGGTTTTGGCTTGAGAAGAACACTATTACAAATATGAATAATATGGAAATAGGTTTTGAACAATGACATGTATAACCCAGTGGAATTGCTTGTCAGTTCCCAGAGGGGGGAGGAAAGAGGGAGGGAAAGAACATGAATCTTGTAACCATGGAAAAATATTCTAAATAATTTTTCAAATATATCCAAAGGAGGATAAGATATAAAATTACAGAAAAAAAAAGAAGTTTGGGGTTATTAAAAGTACTTTGTAGTTTCTCAAAAGCAATTTAGCCTAATTTCCTCATGTTAAATTCTGAGTTCGACTTATTAAACATCTGCAATAAACCTGTGATGCTATGGATACACATTCATGTATATATATACATTTACATGTGTTATGCATGTGATTAAATGCACATATATTTGCATGTGTATGAATTTGTAAATACATATATGAGTTTTCATGAGTTCCAGATCTAATTACATGTCAAAAATCAGGCAATAATCATTCTTCATCCACTTGGTTTTTCCTACATGGATAGTTAAACTAAACTGTTTTAAATAGTTATAGATCATGTCTCAGAAGTTCTTAAGAGGAATATCTAGAGGACCTTATCATCTAAAAATGATCCCTCTTTCACTTGAACTCCACACTGGTTCACCACCATAATAGCAACCAACACCATTGGTGAGCATGTATGTTCCTCTTTTATCTCTCACTTGGTTTTAATGATATTCATAATCAGCGAATTTTTGAATAGAGTTTTCTCTGATGTACCTGTTCAGGGGGCCTTGTATAATTCAGATGTATGTTTGAAGGTATCTTGCAAGTACAGAACTTTCCAGATGACATTTTGTTTTACTTCACCAAATGTTTCAGTTTGGGTTTTATTTACAATAAATAAAAAATAAGTCCTATGTCATATTTCATTCTTCACATTTTTCAGGGAATTTTGCGATTAATATGTATTCTTCAGTAAATGATTTCTTGTGAAATAAAACCTTCTTCCTACTAGTAACCTCATCAAAGATTCTTTTGATATAGTTGTAGACTATTCCCACAATATATATAGTTAGTTATGTAGTTAGGAAAATAGAAATATAGGATCTTATTTGATATGATTGGTTTTTGCTTTGGGGTAATAATTACTTTAATGTTCAATGGTTGTTGGTGCTATATAATGTTTAATAATTTCTTTATGCAAAAGCTACTAATCCCCTTTGAACGCTGACATATTACAGAGCTAAATATTTTATGTAAATTAATGACCCCAATAATTCATTCCACCTCTCAAAACTCTCTGTAACATTCTCAAACTATAAATTGCAGATCAGTTGCCGAGTTACAAAGGTAAAGAAAATTTCATCACCTGCAGTTCCTATACTAGTGAAATAATAAGCATAGACAAAAATAAACAAATAAATTCTAAGCCATCTGTGGAATGAGGAGAGTCAGAGAGGAATGGTATTTTCCCGCAGCTCATCTGTCCTTCTCACTGTCTTGATGAGCCAAAATGTACTGGAATCCTTCACCAACCCTATGTCTGTCTAATAATAACAATATCAATTTAATAAATTACATTTAGAGAGCCACTAAGTGCTACAAAAATACTTTGCCCTAAATGGTACCTCAAATTTTCCCCTTGCCAAGAAGCAAGATTATTGATAATTGGACAAATTTAGTCTCATCTTGTTTGAAAAACATTATTCATATCCACTTACCTTTTTCAAATTTTTTCTGGCTTATCTGGACTATGTTAACACTTCCTAATTGACCTTCCGATCTCAAGCTTTTCCTTCTTGCCAAACAATCTTCAAAAAATTGTCACAATATTTTTCCTAAAGCGTTGTTCTAATGATACTAATCAAACCTGACCTTATCCTACCTTTTTTTTTAACAGGTAGAGATAATTTTTAATAATTGTTTTCTGACATTTTGCAATCCATATTCTCTTCTTCCCTTCCACTTCTTCCTAAGAAAGCAGGTAATACAATAATGGTTATATATGTGTAACCTATCTTTTCAGTTTAGATTATTTTAAATACTTCTCCTTCATACATTCTTGAATTCACAAAATTGACTCTCTTTTCCTAAGACACGACATTCCATATACTTCTTTCTTTTGTCTCTTAATAGATCTTCAAGGCTCAGCTGAAGTGAAGCCTTTCTTGGTTCCTAAAGAAATATTTGCAATATTTAGTAATCTAAATGTATGGCATATGTATATGTATATTATTTAAGATATATACACACATATTATCTATAGCAATAAAACGTAAGCTCCTTAAGGGCAGGTGCCATTTCTTTTCTTAAAATAATCATTTAAATTCCAGGATCTCAACATCAGAAGAGACTTAGAAGCCAAATAGTGAAACTAGTTAAATACACATTTCTTTGTTTACAAATAAGTTCCTTGAAATGATTATTATAATGAATAGCCTACCCTAGAACTGAGAAAAAATAAATATCATAATAATAGTTGTGTTTTATTTCCTTAAAGAATCTTGAATAGTGGCTTCAGAAAAAAGGAATAACCAAAATAAGTTATCTAATTCAGAATTGTTTACAGATTTTGTTTTTAACTGAGAAAAAAGGGTACAATAATCTTCTAAAGCCAAAGAGTTTTAAGACATAAATAACTGATGATAAAAATTAATGGAACATTCCAAAAAGCAACAAAACACGTGTGCAATGGAAGTTCATTTTTTTCTTCCTTTCTCAAACAGATTTGGAAGAGACCTTTAATAAATGTATTTGGGTTAGTATACATTATGGTCTGGCTCTAGTCTTACTATTTAAAGGTCTTTTAACTATTGGCTGTATTTCCTACTCCTTGAATCTTAAATAAGGTGGGGCCAACTAGCCTTGATTATTTGATGTTAATTCCTTACAGTATCTCTACCATAGTGTTCAAGTTGTTATATAAACATAGCTTTACAGTTTTCCAGTTATCTGAGAATCCTATCCACAGTCATTTGACAAAATATTCCAAATCACTATTGATTAGAGAAATCCAAATTAAAACAACATCCATATGCCACCTCACACATCAGACTGGCTAATATGACCAAAAAGGAAAATGGTAATTGTTGGAGGTGATGTAGGAAAATTGGAACAGTAATACACTGTTGGTGAGACTGTGGATTGGTAGCAATATTCTGAAGAGCAAGATGAAGCCAGGTTCAAATGATCATAAAAAATTTGCATACCTTTAAACCCAACAATACCACTACTAAGTCAGTATGCCAAAGAGATCTGAGATGAGGGAAAGGACCTACATACAAATATATTTTAGCAGATCTTTTTTATAATGGCAAAGAACTGGAAACTGAGGGGCTGTCCATCACTTGGAGAATGGATGAACAAGAGCTGGAATATGGTCATAATGGAATACTATTGCAAATAAGAACAAACAGGATGAATTCAGAAAAACCTGGAAAGACTCGTATGAATGATGCTAAATGAAATGAGTAGATCCAGGAGAACAATACAGTAACAAATATTATATACCATGGTAACTGTAGCAGACTAAACCATTATTAGTAAAGTAAAATCCCAAGAGATCCACAGGGGACACCTGATGAAAAGTTTTATCCTCATCCTGAAGGAAATACTAGAGTCTGATTACAAATCAAAGCATGACATTTTCCACTTTATTTCCTTTATGAGGTTTTTATTGTATATGTGATATGCATCTTCTATCACAACATAAGCAATATGGAAATATGTATTGCATGAGAGCACTGGTATATCAGACTATTTATTGCCATGGGGAGGGGGTGAAAAGATGAAGAGAGAAAATTTGAATCTTAAGGAGTCAGAAAAATATTGTCGAAAATTGATTTTATATTTAACTGAAATAAATTTCTGCCTGCAATTATTATATGCTGCCACCAGATGGCCAATAGTGTAGTACTTATGAATTAATTCTCCACAGAATGATGTTTAACAACTAGCTCTAACCAAGAGTACGGCTGACCAACAGATAAGTTAGCAGGTTTTGCTTCTCAATTATATAATTTATTTTAAGTGAATATCTTTCATTAAAATAGATGAAAATAAATACTAAAGAATAATGTAGTCCTAAAAAGTAAATTATTAAAGGAAAAAATACTAGACACAATCTGATACTTTTCCTCACTACACTAAATCCTCAGCTTCATATATTCAAGTCCTTTACCAATGTAGCGTTAGCCTTTATCTCTTGAACTATTTCAAATCATCCTTCTGAACGCAAAGTATAGTCCAGATGAACTGAGCCATTTAGTGTTTTCTGAGCTTGGCATGCTATTTCCTGCCTTCAGCCATTTGTTATTCTATCCCCTCCATGTCTTACAATCCCTGGCTTCCTTAAAGGCTTTCTCCTATAGGAAGGTCTTTCTGAACTGTCTACTTGTGCCCTCTATTCATCTCTCACTCCTCAAATTATCACATATATGATTATCATTTTTAAGCCATGCCCCTCCCCACCCAGAAGATAATAAGCTTCTCGTGGGCAGGAAATTTGAGCTCAGGGGTGTGTTTATTTGTTCATTTTCCCTTTGTATCTTCAACACTTAGCAAGCACAGTCCCCTTCATTTAATAAATACTTATTAGATTGGACCAGCTCTTGGTTAAATCCCACATTGATTTGTGTTCTGTCCTGAATCAAGACAAACTATACCCAGGTGTCTGCTTCAAGCTTGGAATTGTGATTGCCTCATGGCAATCTTTATAGTGTTATCAATAAAATTTAGTTATCAACATTCCTCCATGAGGAATACCTATGATTCTTTTCCTTATATCCAAAGATGTATTAACAATGTATGGAAACATCAAATAGGTCTTATTACAGCGTACTTTAACCTACAAAGTGATCCTAGTGTTCTCTCTCCTCAAATAAGCATATATTTACTTAGCTTTGTACCTGTTAAATCCCCTAGCAAAATATTGACCCGTTTCTTTTTTTTTAATTTTGTCTTTGCCTACCTTGTACATAGCAAAGCGCCTTGCATAGAGTAGACATCTGTTCCACCATCTTGGCAACGAGAAGTCCTAAAGCAGAAATCTAATAAATTTTTGTTGAAGTGAAATTGACTTAAACATCAATAAATAAATAATGAATATGAATAAGTTAATATATTTTGAATTCTGCAAGTGTATTTGAATTAATTTTTTTTTCCATTTCAGAGAAAGGATTTAGGTTTGAACAACATTTTAATGTTCTTACACATGTTATCTCATAGGCACACATTGAATCCAATACCTTTTTACCCCTTCCATCTACCCTAATTACAGATGAGGAAACTAAAGCTCAGAGAAAGAGGTCAGATGGCATGGGTCACACAAGTAATAAATGTCTGAGATGGGATTTGAACCTAGGTCCTCCTGTCTCCAAATCTAAGGCCCCATCCATTATTTTAAATGAATTATATAAGCAGAATATTATTTCATTAATTCAATATGTGTTTTAATCTACTATGAACATTATCTAGGTTATAACATATTATTAGTTGTAGCCATTACATGATGACTATTAGAGATCAGATTAAATGTAAAAAATCAGTATTTTCACAGTTCTCTATGTAACATCTGTATGTAACAGCTATGAATGTATTTTAGTGGTTCCCCAAGATTTTGAGATAAATGATTATCCATGAACTTTGGAAATATAAATCATTTAATTTGTTTTAAACCATCTATTGCTTAAGATGAGACTTGGAACAGGACCTAGAAGGTAAGGAACCCACTTTGTTTGAGAGGCAAAGCCAAGAATTGATTACAAGTTACAGATCAAAACATCCAGGATTCCAACAAATCCAGAGGGATGGGAAAATACTTTTAGATCTTCTTTAGATATTCCTATAACAGAGAGACCATTCACGATGTAGCCATCAAAAAATCCTGCAATAGCTGAAAGTAACAAGTCAACAGGAATACTAAATTCAGACTACAAGGTCAAAGGAAGAGGGGACTGGAGAATGTGATTGCATTTGGCATTTTTACTTACAAGACATGAGAATGCCCATCCTTACTATGGTACTTTCTACAAAGGAACTGCTATTTTGGGAATCCAGAAGCTCAATCAGGAATCTAAATCTACTGATTTAAAGTCACAGAGAGGTCCCACATGGAGCATCAAATAAAGAGACTACATCTGATTTGAAAAGGAATTAAAACAAGATCGGGGAAGCTAGGCAGTATAGTGGATAGAGCACTGGTTCTGGAGTCAGGAAGACTCATCCTCCTGAGTTCAAATCTGACCTCACACACTTATTAGCTGTGTAGCGTTAGGTAAGTCAGTTCTCCTTGTTTGCCTCAGTTTCCTCAAATGAGCTGGAAGAAAAATAGCAAGCCACCCAGAGATCCAAAATTTGCCAAGAAAACTCCAAATGGGGTCATGAAGAATAGGACATGACTGAAATTATTGAACGACAATAAAATGAAATCAAAACTAGATCAATATTGAATAGATATCTCCCAATGAATGAATAGATAGCAATTAATTGACAGATGAGACTAGTACCAAGGTGCTACTAAATACCAGGATTTGCAAGAAAATATGAATTAATCTCAAACCAATAAGCAGATATGTACAGAGAGCATAGCCAAAATAATAGTCTCCTAACAATTAACTCTTTTAAAAATCATTTTTCTTTCTCAGGCAGACCTCATAAACAAATTCATTATCCATCCCTTCATAATATCATAGATTTAGAGCTGAAAAGGACTGCAAAAGACAACTAGACCAGAAGAATCAAATATTTGGCCCATGTGGTCATCAGGACCCTGAAGGACTGCCAAAACCAGTTTAAAATCTAATTGGGAAATATTTAACCACATAAAGAAAAATACAATAAAACATGAATAACATTACATGTTAAAACTATCATTATACAGCCAGCAGGGATTCCTAGCTATGGATGGATTGGGGGGCCCTGTTTTTATTTGAGTTTGACTCCACTGATCTAGACCTAATTTGCAGTTTCATCAGAAAAAAGACTGAGGCCCCGAAAGGTCCATTTCCAAGGTCACACAGTTAGAAAACAACCAACTTGGGATTCCAACTCCAGGCCTCTGACCTCCAAGTTCAGTGTTCTTTCCATTGTTTCCTGTTCATTTCTTTTTGAAGTATGCATTTATTAGTAAACCCCAGACAATTTTAAAGGGATAAGGGAGGCATGGCAGAACTCTTTTGTACTGTTCCCCATCATTCTTAGGGTCACCTGAGGCTCACTCTCTGGCTGCAGTGTTGGTTAACATGTTCAAAATTATGGGAGAGGCAAAACTGGGCAGTATTAAGACCACTGGCCTTGGAGACAGTTTTCATTCCTGTTCTGCTACTTGTAACCTTGGATGAAAAGCCAACATGATGTAGTGGAAAGATAACTAGCATCTTCAAAGTATTTGAACTATAAATAAATAGGCCATCAAAGTAAAACAATTTAAAATGACAAATCAGGAAAGGGGAAAAAAAGTATAACAAATATCTAAATCAGTTTCATTAATTGAATTCTAAAACCAGTCAAAATTCTATAAACTAACACATATGGAACCCAAAAACTCAACAGATTTTCCCATAGAAAAGACTTCTATTTACCCTGGAACAGGTTTTTGTGTTTGTTTGCTTGCTTTATAAATTGTTCTCAATGAATGTGGTCTCATGCTTCCATGAACTTTAATTTATTATCAAAACACCAGGCTCTTAGGGAATTAATGGCTGTCAAGCATGTTCATGTTATACTTTAAATCTGAGATTTTTTTCAAATCAGTAATGGTTTTTATAGTGTGTACTTTTGACTTTCAGAAAGGGGTCAAGGTTCAGACACCAGGTACAGGAACACTAAAACAAGAAATTAAATTCTATTTTTACTGAAGATGGTTAAAATAGGTTGTTCCAATAATAAGTATTTTTTGGTCCACCACCACTCCCCTCCCTTGCCTGATTAACACTAGGCTTTTGATGCTAAGCATAACAAGTAAAAGGAATTTAAAGATGACTCAAAGGACTATTTCATGCACCTCATTTCCTTTCAGAAGTTGAGAATTATGGGTGAAGAATACTGAATGAACTGTTAGTCTTGAACAATATGTTGGGATTTGTTGTTCTCCACTTTATCCTGTAGATAGCTTATTTGTGCATAGTTGTTTGCATGTTGTCTTCCCCATTAGACTGTAAACCTTTAGCACAGTGCCTAAAATACAAGAGGTACTTAATAAATGTTTATTGCAGTGATTCCCAAAGTGGGCACCACTGCCCCCTGGTGGGTGCTGCAGCGATCCAGGAAAGCGGTGATGGCCACAGGTGCATTTATCTTTCCTATTAATTGCTATTAAATTAAAAAAAGTAATTTCCAGGGGCCCTAAGTAATATTTTTTCTGGGAAGGGTGTGGTAGGCCAAAAAAGTTTGGGAACCACTGGTTTATTGACTGACTGTATTTGAGGCTAGACCTTTATTATTAATCCTAATTTTTAAAGAAATTCCTTCTAATCTGGAAGTATGTTTTACATGATAATAAAAATATTTTTACATAATAAAAAATATTCCTTTATTTGGCAGCATCAATATTTGTAGGGGAAAGATAACTTCTAATTGGTCCAATGACTTAGAATAACTTATTTGAATTCCTAGATTCCTCTGCTGTTGAATTCTACTTTCTACATATTGTAAAAACCTATTGGAATTCTCTTTTATTTAAATAATATTTTCGTAGGAGAATAGATTTGAAGCCAGATGGGACCTTAAGATGTCATCTGACCCAAGCCCCTCATTTTCCAGATGAGGAAAGAGTCAAGAGGTTAAATAATTTATCCAAATTCCCACAAGTAGTAAGGGTCAGAGCTTTGATTAGAGCTCAGGTTGTTGTCCTTTGACTCAAGATCTGATGCATCTTCCAATGGTCACATCTGCCACTAATAAAATAATGAAACTTTAGTTCCAAGGCCTAGAAAACTTACTTGGGAATTAATCTACCCAGAGCTGCAAAATGACTTGTAAAAAAGGTAAAAGATGTTTCCGACTCAGCAAAATGTTTCCTGCCTTCTGGAAAAAAAAATGTTTCCTAGGGTAAATAGCACCTTCAGAGTACATAGCACAAAACCCCAAAATTAGGACATAGTGCTCTGAGCATCCATCTGAACCTGAAAGACATCCAGGAAAGATTCTCAATGTTTTTATCAGATACAAAAGGTCAGAACAACGAAGTCTTCAAATCCGAACGGGCTTATTCAATTTAGCCTCCATTTGAACACAAACATTGTCTCTCCCTGGGAATATTGAACAAATAAATCAAGAATCTTCTAAACGATGGATTTTAGCAGCCTCGCGGGCACTTCACTGTATAACTGGAGGCATATAGTAAATTTCATTTGGACAGGAACTTCATCTGTCACAATCCTGAATTCAGGTATTATGATGATTTTATTCAGGGGCAAAACAGGACATCACCATACCTATTGTGCCTGGTTTTATTCGGTCTGGTGAAGGAACAGTCATGCTTCCCATACCTCATTACAGAATAATCAATCAAGATTTTTAGTGGATCATACGATGAAAGTAAGGGAGTAAAAGTTCTAGCAAAAGTCTATTCATTAATATATGTTAGTGTATATCACAGAAATCATCTGGTTTGACTCCTGCCTTTAGGCATGAGGGAAATGAGGTCCAGAAAGATTGTCATTTGCCTAAGGTCATACTGTAAATGAACAGGATTCAAACCTAGGCTCCAAATTCAGAGCATTTTCCCCCAGTACTCAAGGGTGAGCTGGAGCCAACTCTAACAGTCTTAAGGGCAATTATGAAATCTAGAATGAGAACATTTATATCTCAGAAATCAGCAGACTCAAGTTCAAGTTTTGGTTTATTGTTTTGTTGATTGTCTAGATAAGAGAGTGATAGAGAAATGCTCATACTGCAAATAAATCCAAAACTCAAAAAATGTTTTAGTTTCTTTTAGAAAGCTGGTTGTTACAGGCTCTAAAAGATCACCTTAGAGCAAATATCAATAATATCGAAATAGGTCTTGATCAAAGACACATGTAAAACCCAGTGGAATTGTGCGTTGTTGGCTATGGGAGGAGATTGGAAAAGAACATGAATCATGTAACCATGGAAAAAATTTTCTTTATTAATCAATTAAATAAAATTTTAAAAAAAAATTTAAAAGAAAGCTGGTTGTTAAATATTTATACTGCCTATACCAAACTGCTACATCAATCTTTCTAGGACTTCATGCAGAATGCCATCTCTTTTTTCTCTGTCCAGGTGAAAGTAAATTAAGGATGATCCTTGAAAAAGGAATAAACTTAATTTTGGGCTTTCTATCCTTCCCCTTGGTCTTTACTATAGACCCCCCCACTTTTGTACCCTCTTCTCCCACTCACAGGAACAATGCCTGCCTTTCCTCAAGGCTTCTCATTTACAGAGAAGAAGGAACTAATTAAATCATTTATACCTTATGATTTATTGTTTATACCTTAGTAGGTATTTATGTCAATGTGTTACCAAAAAAAAAATGGCCTTTAAATTGTTTTATCCCTTCTTGTTCAATTAAAAGCTTTTCCAGGTTGGAGCTATTTTGGGAATCAATGGAAAGCTTTTTTTTTTTTTGTCAGAGTTTTAAACTTATGCAAGGATATGGCTTATATGTTTTCCAGAGAGGAGACCAAGAGCTGGAACAAGAAAAGGGGAAATAGAATAGAAATAATTCTAGGTTTTCCAGATTTAAATTTTAAGATAAATGAAATTTCCCTAAAATTAAACCTGATTTATTTCTTGTAGAGTGGCTGATTTTCCTCCAGTGACATTCCCAGCTCTGAGATTTGCACCCCATGTTACTAAGGGTAACTGAGGAAATGGATTATTGTCTCTGGGTCTCAGTTTCCTTTCCTATAAAAAGAAAGATTGAATTAAATGATCTTTGTAGCTACATATCTTCTTTGCTTCCATTAAGAACTAACCTTTCTAAATACCCATATCCCTTACTTACAGATATAACAGGAGCTTTGAGAATGCCCAGGTCACCTTCAATGGAGGCCCAAGGAAAGGCAAATGCCAAGGACCTCCTTCTAGGAGAAGCATTCCCCTACCACATGGGCAGAAACAGTTTGTTTCCATTGGCTGAATACTCAGAACAGGCTCCATCTTTCAAACTATCAGCTTGGGACAGTCTCACTCTTTTTCCTTGCCATCAGAGTAAGGTAGGAGGTGGGGAAGTATGGGTGAAGATCCTCAAACCTGGGTACCATGAACTGAGGAGTTCGTTTTATGTGTCTTTTCTCTAAGTGCAGGTCATAGAGTTTCTATACCTGGAAGTTTGAGAGGAAGGAAGGAAGGAAGGAAGGAAGGAAGGAGGGAGGGAGGAAGGGAGGAAATAAGCATTTATTTAAATTCTTACTATGTGCCAGTCACTGTGCTAAGCACTTTATTATCTCAATTGACACAACAACCCTAAAAGATAGATGTTGTAATTATCCCCATTTCATAGTTAAGGGGACTGAGGCAGACGAAGTTAAGTGGCTTGGCCGGGTTCACACAACTAGTAAGTAACCATGGTGATGAATCATGTCTCCAGAGGTCATGTGATGAAGAATATTAGCTTTCTCTGGACAGAGAGGTGATGGACTTAAGGTGAAGGAAAAGACACTTTGAATATGGACACTTTGTAGATTCAATTTGTTTGGTTATGTTTTTTTTTGTTACAATATTTTTTTTCTTCAGTTTTGTTTTGGTTTGATTTGGTTTTGAGGATGAGGGAGACAGAGAGATATGGGTTAGCAACATTGATAAAAGAGATCCACGGAAACATTCTTTTTTTAATGAATGGAGAACAGGAGGAAGTTAGAAAGCACAGACAATTATCAGAGTGTTTAAAGTAACGTGTGGAATTTAATGCATACTACTTTTTAAAAAAGAATTATAAATGGAGAGATCACTGTCTCATATAATCCATTTCTGTTTGTGTTCTCTTTATACAGAAATGTCATCCCTTCCTTGGGGGTGGGGAGGTTAAGTTCAAAATTTATAAAATAATTTCTTTAATTATATGACTGTCATTCAAGGATCAACCGAGCCTTATCTTCAGAAGTTTAGCTACAAGGTCTCTCTGTCTGTTTGTCTAGTTAGTGATCTTTTAGCCAGGCTAGTCATGAAGGAGCTGTAATTGAAGAATCTGTCTTGTGTCATTGGAGAAAGTATGCACTTTTAGTAAATCAGGCTCAAAACAGTAGAGTAAGGAATGACTGCTATGGATGGAGGGGTTAAGGGGGGATAGGTCACCAGCTGGGAATTGGGGCCAGTGGAGACATGTTCCTGGAAGCTGTTAGGAGCAAATGATCCCATGTCTCTAGTCATTAGCCTCTTGGTCTCCTTCCTGACAAACTCACGTTATACCCACACTCAAGTTTTAAAAAATAATATTTTTTTCTAGATCCTGAGCGTTTCCTACCCTAGCAGTTTCCTTAGCATGATTGTTACATGCAGCCACAACAAACCACTATCCTTCCAGAGCATAGACTCTTATACTACTCAGCTGCTACCTTGGCAAGTTATCCAACCTTTCTGAGTCTTAATTTCTTCAAATCATTAAGTTCAATTCATCAGAAATTTCTTACGTGCTATGCTAGAATCAATGTGGAGAGAGAAATGAAGCCTGTGCTCGAGGTACTTGGAGTCTAATAGAGCCTTGGTTCCTCCTCATAGACTATGTGACTACCTTCTACAGAACCTTTCCTACCTTTCCTCATCCCTCATCCATCAGCTGCTAGTACCGTCCCCTGCTAACAATATTGTATTTAATGACCTCATATTTATTTATATTTATTATCTTTACAATTATTCTCTTTCTACATACATGTATGTATATGTGACAATACACATATGTATATCTACACATATACCATCTACCCAATTAAATTATAAACTCCCTGAGAATAAGGAATATTTCATTCTTTGCATTTCTGTCCCCAGAGTTGAGGCCAGTGCTCAGTATGCAGTAAGTGCTTAATAAATGTGCATTTGTGAGTTGATAATACACTTAAACAAATCATTAAAATACAAAATAAAATGTGATCTATAGCTGAATTATAAGTCAAATATCATGAGAGGTCCAGAAATGAAAAGTCTACTTTGCTTCTTTAAATATAGATTTTTGAAAACAGCTTGAAACATAATTCTAAGGTTCTTTTCAAAACTAAAAAAAAAACTTTTATGATTCAGTAAATTCCTTTCTCTACTGATATTCATAATAAGATGGTTTTTATACAATTGTTTTGGGCATGAATCAATGATTTTTTATGGTGCTTCATAAAAATCCATTCATAAGCTTATGAGTGTTTTATCAGAAGCAAAGCCATTTCCGTTCTTCCTAATGAGGGTTTTTGCAGAGGCATATGGGAGCTCCCTCCCCCAACTCTATCCCACCCTCACCCCCACCCTAACCCATTCTGCCAAAGTGGTTCATAGACTGAAAAGTTTGAGAACCACTGGCCTAGAGGACCTCTGGAGGATTCTATTATAGTTTCCTTTTTTCTGACGTTTCCAAGGGAAATAATCATGTCTATTTTCCCCTCTTTCCCCACTCCCAAACTCCCATGGCAGAAACAGAGATGCTAAATGGAATCATTTTACTCAATTTCATGGTGCTTGGCAGGCTGAGGAAGCTGCAGAGAAAGGGACATTCTTGTCCCATGTGTCCCCGGACTTCAGCAAGGATTCCACATACACTGGTGAGAAGGATGCCAAAGGGCTGCGGCTCCTCCACTTGGGGTTTCCATGGTAACTCCAATTTTTCACCCTTTCCTGTGGTCATCCTTATGAATTTTTAAACATTATAATAACATTCATTCTGCTCTTCCTTAGAAGTGCTATGCATAATAAGCCTTCCTCTTAAACCAATAGAATTTAATAGAAATTATGTCTCGATAAATCAGTTGGTTTATCCTTAAATCACTCTTTCAAATTAATACATTAAAATTCCCTTGCACTTAAGCTCATACGTGAGCTTTGTTCTTTTCAAAGAAAATTGGGCTTTATTTACCAAAATCTGAACATACTCTCTAGGGATCTTCTGATACTCAATACTGGCCTTCTACAATACATCCATGCCAAGGGCTGGTCTATGTCTTTTATACGTTTGCCACAGGGAAATTCAGAACACCTAATGTGCCAAAGGACCTTCCTAATATTCTTTTAATGTCTGCAATCTAGAAAAATATCAGAGCTTTCTCATGGAAGAGTTTAGCCAAAGTGTGTTTGTCTGTTTTGCAGTATTGTCCATTCTGCCAGAGCTCATTGGAGAGGGTTGCTAAATCCCCTTCTCTTGGCAACTTACCTCTTTGGAGGTTTGCACACCTGATTGAATCTACTATTGAGCTTGCACTGAGTAAATTCCTCCCACTTTAGATAAGAGATAATAAAGCTACTTTTTTTTAACAAAAGAAATTATTCTAGGACAACTAATTAATTATGAACTCTTAGGACTATAGATCAAAGGATGTATCTTGGAGATCATCTAGTCCCATCTCCTCATTTTAAAGACAAGAAAAATGGATTCTTAGAGAGGTTAAATGACCTTTCTTCTTTTTTTTTTAACCTTAACCTTCCATCTTAGAATCAATCCTATATTTTGGTTTCAAAGCAGAACAGTGGTAAGGGCTAGGCAATGAGAGTTAAATGACTCGCCCTTGGTCACACAGCTAAGAAGTGTCTGAGTTTGGATTTGAACCCAAGACATCCAATCTCCAGAGCTGGCTCTCTATCCAATGAACCATCTAGCTGTCCTGCTGAAGGTTAGTAAGTGGAAGAACCAGAATCCTAATTGAAATTCAGCGATCCATGTTTAGAACTTAGGCAAACCATAATCAGGAGGGATTTTTCATAGAAATTCCTACCAGACAGTATCTTTCTCAGTCTTAGAAAAAGAAAGATTAACCTTAGAATCAATGAAAAGAAAAATTAACCTTAGAATCAATGAATTTCTCCATATATTGAAAGATATAAATCATAGCACCAAAGATTTCAAACCATCTAGCTATGAATTCATCTTTAACTAGTTCAATCTCTATCTTGCCTTTCTAAGAGTTAAAATTGGGTTTGGTCAAATTAAGAGCTATAAAAAGTTGCTTGTGGTCACCATTTATAAAAATTAAAGTTAAACTATGAGTCAGTAAGCTGTTAGTAGCTTTATTTACAGCAAGGTAGAGATATTAAAGTGGAAAATATAGGAAGGTGGTAGAAAATATCACCTAAATAAAAATATCCTAATTCCTAATACTAGAGCTTCCAGATAGCTAATGTAAATCCAAATTCGAATCTCACCAGAATCCAAAGTCTGGATCAGGAAGCCGAAATCCAAAGAACTAAAGATGGTGAAATACAACCAAGAACCTTCAGAGCACAAGAGGAAAAGACCACCAAGAATCCCACCAAGCATGAAGATCCCAAGAATCTAGAGCTCAAGAATTGAAAGAGAGAGCAAATCTCTCTCTGGCTCCTGCTTATATATACAGTTTTCTACACCCATCAGCTATCTTCATCACATCTCAGGAATCAATCACAGCCTTTCAATTTGCCTAGCACTGGGGAGGAGGGGAAGAGGGGAGGGGGTTGCCTCTTAGAGAACTTTCTTTGTTAGTGATTTACAAAGTGTTAAGTAGGGATAGTTTAAGTTCCTGATTGATTAACTTAAAATAGGCAAAGGGAATTTAAAAAAAATTCTCTTTCACACCTTCCAATTTTTGGAAATGATTGTTTCTAATCATCAAATTAAAGTTTTCTCCCTTCCCCTCAATGACATGTTGGAAGCTGAAAAAATTAAAATTAAAAAAAACATACAGCTGGAAAGTTACAGGTCTCAATTTCAGAAATTCAAAAAAAGTTTCAAACAATATTAATCTGAAAGTGTTGAATTTGTCTAATAATTGATATAAAAAGACTTTAAATTAACTTGATGTCAGATTGTACATACCCATCTTGTAAAGCTAATTATTTTATTATCATTTATATTTTGGATGTTTATTTAGTAAAGTAGCTTTTCCACAAATTATATGCTTAGAGACTTTTCTAGAATCATTGAGAAAATAATGACTCATCCAGGGTGATACAGTCAATATGCATGGAAGAAGGGAGATGAACCTATATCCTCTTGACTTTGAGGCTAATTCTTTATGTACTGCATCATGCTGACTTTATCAAGGACTAATCAATCATCTATAGTTTTCTATGTAGTATTGTATTTATCAAGAAAGTTAAATTTAAACCTGAGTAAATGAGAAGACTGGACTCATTGGAAAAGATTCTGATGCTGGGAAAGATTGAAGGCAAGAGGAGAAGGGGAAGGCAGAGGATGAGATGAATAGAGAGTGTCATGGAAACAACAAACTTCAAGAGATAGCAGATAGAAGGGTCTGGTGTTCCTTGGGTTCATGAGCTCTCAAAAAGTTGGACATGACTGAACTACTGAATAACAATAATTGTGGAGGATAAATGTACTTATTTCTGAAAAATAAACCACTTTTTCCTTATCTTTTTCTTATTGTACACATAAAACTTTCAGGCATTCTAGTCCTTATCTTATACTGAACATAACCGTTTTGTCTTATATATCCTCTTATCCTTTCATATCCTTCCCAAGATCTGGGGTCTGTCTTTCTGGCCTTGCTGCTTTGTTAGAAGAGGAGGCATCATAGGCAGAACATATCCCAAAACAAAAACTACAATCACCTACGAGACATGCTATCTGACAAAAAGGGCATATTTTCAGGTCTCTAGACATAAAATTTGACAGCATTATAGGATCTCCTTATAATGCTAATGAGTGAAAGCATAAAACTCAAGTTCTAGGCCAATTATATTGCATAATTCTTCTGCTCTATCAAAGTATTATATGTCAAAGGATATGCAGTCATCCAAACTATACTTTGGAATTTGGGAACCTGGAGAAAGCACCAGAAACTACTCCTGGGGCAGCAGAGACCTTCAGCCACCAGCACAGAGAAAGAGATCTGAGACATTAAAAGACGTAGCTGGAGAATATCCCAAAGTGAGAGGAAGAGTGTTATCTGAAAGTTTTCTGTTTGAACTCTTTATTCTTAATAACAAGGAATTAAATTCAATTATTCGTTCATACTTGGCACACAAGAAACAACTTCTGAAGATCAGAGATATTCACATATAATATGAATATGAATAATATGAATGAAAAATAAAATATGACTAACAGATGCTGTGATGGAGAGGATTTAAAGAAACCTTGAAGTGTAGAAAGGAACAACTATAACTCCTGTTGCTGGAGGGGCTAAGGCTCCTGGATTCTTTGAACTTAGAAATTCTATGATGCAGTGAGGTAAGCCAATCAGATTGTCAAATAAAGGAGGAGGAAGGCGTGGAGGAGAAAAACAAAAAGAGAAGGAGAAAAGCAACTTAAAACCAACCTCTACCCCCAAACTCTCAAAACATCATAAATGAAATGAGGAAACTGAGCTCCCAGAGAAAGAAATCAATATACCTAAGGTCCAGAAGAAGACTCATTCAACTTTAACTTCAATTGAGGATAGACTTAAAAATGGAGTCCAATGGAACCCAAATTTCATAGACTCTTTGATCTGGAAGGGACATTAATAACCATGTTGTGCAAGTTCCTCTTTTTACTCAGAAAGAAACAGATGATCAAAGTAACAGAACAGAGACTGCAACTCATGTCTCAAAACTCTCAAGCCAGTGTTCTTTCAGTCATAATGACAAATTTGGCATCCTGTGGGTAAATCTCCCATTTTCAAGCATTTGGATTCTAGTCTCTTGACTATGAAAGAGCAGCTGAATGAAAAGAGAAGCTCTTCGACCTTTTGGGCAGAGCTCAGAGCCTTCATCCTCTTTTCTTCTTCTCCCTGAAGAATCCAGCAAGAAAGAGTTAGAACTACAAACCCTTTGGGAATTCCATTCCTATCACTAAGTTTCACAAGTATGTACCCCTCATTCTTCTTCCAGGGGATACACTTGCTCTCAGATCTCTCTAATTTCATGTATAAGAAATCTCTAATTGCCCCAATTTTAAAGATACATCTCTTCTATTTATTTTTTGCCTGCTTACGTTTTCCCTTTTCGTTGCTGATAATATATTAGGAAAGATATTAGAGGTATTATGTAACATGTTAAATGGTGATTTGTGGAAGAAACAATATATTTATCCTTTATGACACTGGGAGGGGTCAGATTTATGAATCAAGAGTAGGTTTCAATTCAATTCAAGAAACATTTCACTTACTATACTACTTCTCTTTTCTCAGTGGGAGTTGGCATTTTAACATGGCTGCCAAAAAAACAGAAGTATTCTGTACCTGCATTGATAGACATGGCTTCTATGAGTAAAAAGATAATAGCCTCACTATCTTCTACTTTTGACAGCCAACATTTGGAATGTTCTCTTCATTTTGGGGTGGATCAATTTAAGAAAGATACTTCTAAACTGAAGAATGTCCAGAAGAAGGCAAGCAGGATGGCAAAGAACCTTGGGTCTATGTGTGAATGGAAAGAAAGGGACCTATGCAAAACCTACAGCCAAGGTTGAATCAAGAAAATTTGGCAACTGATGAGATATGGAGGGTGAGGGACAGGGAAAAATCAAGGATCTTTTTTCACTATATGGAAGGAATTCCTCACAATTACGTTCAACAAGTTCAAAGATTCATACCTTCCTTGGTTTGTTACTCTTCCCTCCACTGAAATGACTTGAGGTCCCCTCCGCATACTTAATTAGATGGTCTTTATGGGTTTTTTTGGCTGAAATAAATTTATCACGTGACCAATCAGTGGGTCAGCAAATGTTTATTATCTGCCTACTAGGGGTCAGGCTCTGGGCTGGATGCTGGAACTATAAATACAATTAATGAAATTATCCCCATTCAAAGATGCTTTCATTCTAACAGAGAAAACAAATAGGACAAAGGTAAGTATATACAGAATAAATATAAATAAATGCAAAGTAAATAACTACATAGTAGTTTGGTGATAAGCTGCTCTAAACTTAGATAAACTAGTCTTATCACCAAAAGTCTACTCCAAAGCTTTTCTGGAGGTTGAAACTCACCAGGATTATTCTCCACTGGCCAAGCCTTCAAGATCTAGGGATTGTCCCCATATACTTCATATATGCTTCAACACTTACTAAGTGTGTGACCCTGGGCAAGTCACTTTACCTCTTTCTGCCTTGGTTACCTCAACTCTAAAATAGGAATAATAGTATCTACCTCACAGGATTGTTGTGAAGATCAGATGAGATATTTGTAAAGCACTTAACATAAAGCCTTACACACAGTAAGAGTTTAGTAAATGCTTATTCCTTTCCTTTTCCTTTCTCATACCAAGATGCTATATAGGAATATGAATTTAGTGGCATTCAAGCAATTATCTTCAAAGATAGATAAAGCTAGATTATCAGTTAATGTATTCTCCTTCACTGAAGGTTTTCACTCATACAATATATTACCATTGTTCAGGAAGATCTTGGTTCAAATCCCATTCCTGAACTTACTACTTATGTGACTTTGGACAAGTAAGTTAATCTCGATGGTGCTTAGTTTCCTCAGCTGTGAACTCAGAAGTTTGGATTAAATAGACTCTGGGGTTCCTCTCAGCACTAGATCTATGACCTCTGAACCCCTGAATATTTTAGAAGAGAATCTTGCATTGGGTAGAGGGTTGGACAACAAAACTCCTAAGGACTTCTCTACTAATGGGGAAACACCATAAACAAAGGAGATAAATTTGTGGGACGTGGCTGGATCTGTAGAACTACTTTAAAGCATGTGACTGACCTTTATTACTTAGGGCAGTTGGAAAAAAATAAGCAATAACATTCATTGCTATCAGGAAGTGATCCATCAACTTTTTCTTATCCACTGACTATTTTAACGATGATACAACAAACAGCCCAACATTTTTCATAAATAAAAATAGCATTCCTATTAAGGCCATGTTTCCTGCTGACTGTGGGAAATGTGGTCATAGGTGACAAGTTAGCCCTCGTTTGTTTGCATATATTCTTATCAACAGATAATAAAAGATGTTGAAAACTACTCTTGCTGCCTATAAGTTCGAGTGTCAAGAACCCTAGAACCTTATAACAAGGAACAGACTAATAACAGCTTGGAAAAGTCCTCTCAACATAGTCAGCTCCTGTTTTGAAAATCCTATCAACTCTATTTATTTATTAATCTTATTTATCTCTTCTTTCCTTTTTTTTTAAATGTTTCTGGGATAGCCTCAGGAAAAACACATGTTTCTAAGGAAATTCTAATGAACCAGTGGCCAAAATGGCACTCATGTTTACAGTACTCCCTGACCTAAAAGGCTGAACACTTGAATGGCCTTAATTAAATGAAAGAAAACTTGATTTTTAAAGCAATAAGAATTTAGCACAACTCAAACATTATGGGGAATGATTGAAAATAGCAACTGCTCGTCATTTCACTGCTCAGTTATATTTGCATCAGTCTTTTTCTCTCCTTTCAGATAGCCTACCTTTCCAAGAAAATGTGATATGAGCAAATAAATACATGAATGGATGGATGGATAGGTAGATGGATGAAAAAATCACCTTCTAAGAATCAAGCAGGTACTTGGTATACATAGAAAACATGAGACAATTTCTGCTCTCTTGGAGCTCATATTCTAATTGAGGGAGATAATATTTTTTTAAGTCCAACTGTAGGGCAGATAGATCGGCCAAGAAATCAAGGCATCATTAGTGTTACAAGATGATGAGGGTCAGGAATGCATGGATTGTATTATTAGATCAGATGACAGTGTTAAGAGTATGGAGGATAAGGATGCAGGACAAAAGTGACAAAGAAGACAGCAAAGCCTAGTGAGCCTCTAACTTACTAGAAGGAATAGAATTGGTGACACCATCACACCCAAGATTTTTCAACAGTTTAGCATCTTGGATGGATGCTGTGGAAGTGAAGGAGGGAGGGAAGGAGGCAGAGAGAAAGAGAAAATGCAACTGTCAAAACCATTTCATGTTGTCATCTTTCATCTGTTTCCTTAGAAGGAAAATGGTCCAAAGTAGGGTCATAGATATTTACTTTTGCATGTGACAAAGTGAAACATTGCATTAGCTTCACTTTCCAGTGAAATACCCTTTACAGCAAAGGGCACTAATCTTTTCTATGGACCTGTAAGTATTCTGTGTGCCTTGCTTAGAGGATTACACAAGTCATCTACATTAAATATTCCAAGGGTATAAACACTTTGCCCCATCCACCCTCATCTGTCCTTGTAACAGTGTCTTGAGCTGCTATAAATATATGCAATTTGTAGAGCATTTCTTAGGTGCTAATTCATTAGAAAACTCAGCCTGTTAAAAGGAAAGAAGGAGAAGAGCTGGGCTAGAATGGGATCTTGAGGAAAACAATTACTCTCTGTCCGCATATGTAATCTGGCTCCTCATGTGTAAATTAATAATATGTTAAGTAATCTATAAGGTCAACTTCAACTCAAAGAATGATTTGGTTCACCAAAAATCTAGAAATATTTATATTAAACACCTATTATTAAATGTAAGGCATCATGCAATGTCCTAGGAATTCAAACAAATATACAACCTGGACCTATCTTTCAAGGAACTGAAAATCTGACTGGGAAGAAATACACAGATATTTATAGTACAAGAGAAGAGGATGAACAAAAGATTTTAGGGCCAGACAAAGGCCTAAGGGAAATTTAAGGAGGTAGGGATCACTTTCACTGAAGGAGTTGAGAAGAAATTGAAGAAGCTGGAGTCTTAGTTGGGACTTAAAGAAAAGGAGGAAGGTCAACAGATAGAAATGATGATTCAAGGGGATAAGTAGTGTTTTATAGATAGAATGACAAGAAAAGAAGTGGAGAAATTATATGAGAACCGACTAAGAGTAGCTTAACTTGGCTGAAATTCAGAGTCTGCAAATATTATTAGTGTGTAATACTATAAGGGAACTAAATTATGGAAGATCTTGAATACAAGGATCAGTCAAACCATCAACCAACAAACATTTTTAGCACTTGCTATGTTCTGAATATTATGCACTGGGAGTATAAAAAAAGCAAAAATAGCCCCTGACCTAAAAATTATCTTTTAATGATGAAGACAATAGAATTAATCAATCAACATTTCCCAAGGACCTACAATTTGCCAGACACTGTACTTAAGTGTTATCTTCCTTAATAGATTCTTTGAGTGCAGGGACTACCTTTTATCTCTTTTTGTATGCCCAACACTTGTGCAGGGACAATCCTGTAAATAGGTTGCACTGTATGTATATATATATATACATACAGTGCAACCTGTGTATATTCATATATATATTTACATACAGTGCAACCTATTTACAGGATAAATAGGAAATAGTCAACAGAAGGAAGGCATTGGAATTAAGAAAGGCTAAAGAAGGCTCACTGGGGAAGATGGGATTTTATTAGGGACTTAAAGGAAGCCAGGGAGGTCAGTAGTTAAGGCAGAAGCAGGATTGTGTTCCAGAAATGGTAGACAGAGGAGGAAAAATCTTGGAGCTGGTACATACAAAAAAAAAATTGGGTAGATGAAAAGTAGCCTTAGAGAGGAAAGCTCTTGTAATTGAGGGGATTGGGGTGTGGCACATAAGCTGAGTTATATCATATTTAAAATGATAATCTATAAGGTCAATCAGTTCATTATATACTGAGAAACATTCATTAAGCACCATTATATGTAAAGCATCATCATGTTATATCCTCAAAATTCAAACTAATATACAACATGGGTCCATCTCTCAAGGAAATGACAATCTGACAGGAAGAAAACACAAATATTCATAAGACAAGAGAGAATGAAGTAAGTACAAAAGCTGGTAGGACTAGGCAAAAGGCTATGCTATAGCTTGGTCTATAGCATATCTATAGCATAAAGCTATGCTATAGATATTGAAGATGCCAAGATCATTTGCTTCATTCTCGGCCATCTCCAGTCATACTGACTTTTGTCTTTCCATTGGAAGAGAGAGTTAGATTGATGAGTCTGTGCAACTCTGTCTCACCTAGATCCAATTCATAAGCAATTCAAGGCATCATCCTTATGACATCATTGGACCCCTTTGAAAAGGAAGGACAAAAAAGAACCTAAGGCAGGATTATGAACATAGGTATCTTTTATTCCAAGTCTAGTCTTCTATCCTGTACTCAAGGGATACCTCTCTCAGACTGAACACATTAGTATACAATACATAAATATGTAGTCAGAAACATCATGATCTAAGCAAGGAGTTCTGGGCTTGGAGTCAGAGGACCTAGAATCAAATCCTCACTTAGATGCTTATTGACTGTACAACCAAGGGCAATTTATTTCACTTCTCCTCAATGTTCTCCATTTCTAAAATGGGCATGACAAATAAGTTATAGTGGCTACATCACAAAGTTTTGAGATAAGTGCTTTCTAAGCATGTGATCATTATTAAATTATATTATCATTTAATACTATTATTATTATTAAATATTACATTATTCAAGTTCTGAAGTGGTTTTAATACTTTCTAGGGGTCCTTTCCAGTGTTTGAAATATTAAAAGTCCATTCCTCAATTGATAAATGATAAGAACAGAAGTTTTTGAAAGAAAAATAATCTATTGATAATCATATTAAAATGCTTTCAACCAATAATAATTAGAGAAATGCAAATTAAACTCTAAGGTACCACCATACCCATCAATTGACTAACATATCAGAAAAATAGCAAATGCTAAAGAGGATATGGAATAATAGGGAAATTAATGCTCTGTTGGTAGAACTATAAACTAGTCCAGTCATTCTGGAATTTGAAATTATGCCCAAAAGCTATAATCTCGTACGAACTCTAAGACCAAGTAATACTGCTAGTAGATCCATATCCCAAGGAGATCAGGCAAAAAAAGAAAATGACTCAAATATTCAACAATAGCTGCTTTTTTTTCTGGCAGCAAAGAATTGGAAACTGAGGGGATGCCATCAATTGGAAAATAGCTGAGCATGTTAATTTATATGAATGTTATGGAATTCTGTTGTATTATAAGAGATTATGAAGGGGATGGTTTCATAAAAATGCTGAGAAGACTTATATGAAGTGATATGAAGTTTAATGACTAGAATCAGGGGAACGATGCACATAGTAACAATATTGTAAAGATGATCAGCTGAGAAAATCTTGGTAACTTTGATCAATGCAGTAATCTCTGCAACTCCAAAGGTCTCATGTTGAAAAATTCTATCCACCTCCAGATAGAGAACTGATGGCTCAGAGTATAGATTGAAACATTTTCTTCCTTTCTTTGTATCTTGTGTTTTCCCCCAGAAATGCCTAATGAAGAAATGTTTTGAATGACTTCAAATACATAAAGTAAATACAAATACATTCAAATATATCTTTCTTATCTTCTCAGTGTGTGGATAAGGGATGGAAGGAGAGAATTTGAAACTGAAGATAAAAAAATTAAATTAAACAGATTTTTATTTTGGAAAACAACATTATTTTGCATTTGAAATACACTTACTTATTAAGTCACGTTTGAGACTATTCCTTAGAAATATTCAGCTTTGTGGCCATCCCACTCAGACCACGTTCTTCACTAAATGGAATATAAAGTAACACTTTCCACCGTGAATTGTTTTTGTGATCCAACCCTAGTTGTTCACTCTGTCAGCTCCAGTGCAAACTACTCCCTGTCACTCCCAATGGAAATGTGATTAGACAAAGTTGTGATCCAAGACTGTGGAGGCGCAAGTCAATGCCTGACATGGGAAGTAAATGTAGCAGAACACAGGCTCCGCATTCCTAATGGGCAATTGGTAGTAAAATATGCACATGCAACAATAATGACACTGTATTCGTCTCTATAGCAATGAAATTCATCGCTACACAAAAAAAGAGCATCCAAGTTCCAGGAAGCCCAACTGAGCCATGTGGATGATGGGCCGTTCTTCTGATACTATCAATCAGGCAGGCAGGGTGGGAAGCAATCTCAGGAAATAGGATCTCAGGCTCCCAATGCCAGCTTCATCAAGGGAAGTTAGTTTTAAAGGATCACCTTTTTATTACCCCTACTAAGTGTGTATTTTTTATAATTAAGTGAAGCTTAAAATTGTATTTACTAGAAGAAAATTCTTAGATAATTGGCAATTAAGAAGCATTTAAGTACCTCTCTTAAAGTTCTTCCGAAGGTCCTGAGACTTTCCACTTCTGTTGAGTTCTAGAAAAAAAGGAAGGAAGGAAGGAAGGAAGGAAGGAAGGAAGGAACCCTTAGACATCATCTCCTACTCTCCCCTTCCTCCTCTGATTTCTTACAAAGAGAAGGCTCTTCTTACAACCTCTCTAAATATGCACTTGATCTCATCCTCTCCAGTTTTCTCCAACAGTTTCCATCCTCCCATCTTCATTCATTCTCTCTCTGGCTCTTGCTATCTCTGTCTGTCTCTCTTTCTGTCTGTCTGTCTTTCTGTATCTCTCTCTGTCTTCCCCTCCTCTCTTCCCTCTCTCATCTACAGTCTCTCTCCAAACACTATTTCCTTTCTTATTGCTTTTAATCATCCCCAAGTCTCTCCAACTATTAAAAAATTCCTTCCAATAGAACCTACCACCCCCTCAAGCTACCATTCTATATTTCTCCTTGTTTTCTTAGCTAAATTTCTTGAAAATTTTATCTACATCACTGACTCCACTTTCTCTCCTCTCACTTCTCAATTCTTATTTCTGGTTTGTCTCCTAACTGTCTGACCCCTTCTCCTCTGCTATCTCATCATAGTCCCTAAACATGGATGCTCCTCAAGATGCTATCATTGACCTTCTTTTCTCCTTATGTACCTTCTCCCTTAGTGATATCTTTAAGCACTATGTTTTAACTATCATTAATTTTGCTTGCCTGAATGGTGACTGGTGTGGGTTAGAGTGCAGGTTGGAAGCAGTACTGGTCTATTCCTCATTTTTCCATCTTGCCCTGGTGAAATCTTAAATTCAGTGTGGCTAAAACTGAACTCAACTTCTTTCTCCTAAACTCTTACCTCTTATAAACTACCTTCCCTATTCTAAACTAACCCACCTTCCTTCCAGTCTCTCACATTAATAATCCCAGCACTATCCTAATCTTCAAATTCTTTGTCACACCACATATACAAAAAAAACAGTTTAAATCTTTCCATTTCTACCTTCACAACATTTCTCATATCTGATTCTATCTCTAATGAGAAAGAATATGAAACTCATAAAGACAATATTCTTAAGTTACATCTTCAGCACAGATGGGAAAAATATATTGGTCCTAAAGGTTCAGTGATAAAGAAGACAGAACTAAATCTTTTTTTTCTTCTTTATTTAGAATATTCTTCCATGTTTACATGATTCATGATTCCCATCCCACCTCCCCCAGGTATTTCCTCCCCCACTCCCAAAGCTGGCAAGCAGTTCCACTGGGTTATACATGTATTGTTGTTCAAAACCTATTTCCATATTATTCATATTTGCAGCAGGACTAAATCTTCTTTAGGGTTATTTTGATTAAAAATCCTATCCATTTCTGATATTCAGTTATTTGACAGTGTGTATGACAGTGTGTATATCAAAAACTTTCTTTTCCAAGTCTTCAGTAGTGATGACTGCTAAAAAGGTAGAGTCTCCATCACCTATAGAGCAAGTTGACAGATCCCATCTCCATAGAACTTGCCACTCCAGAAAATGATTATAGATTCTCAGTTGGACACAAAACTAATGGGAGGAGGCAGGGAGTGCTGATGTGCCCAGTTGAATGACCTGCCCATTGATGGCAGTCAACAGTTTATGTTTCTGATAGAGGCAATACCCAGCCATTTTCCCACAGGGGTTGCTCCCCTGAATTCTCTCACGCTGGATGCAAAACTTGGAGTCTGAAGAATGCTATGCCTTTGCTCTATGCTATCTCCCACAGAGGTATGAGGCAGAGTCCTGGAAGTTCTAGTCAACTGGCACATGCCACCTTCTGTCTCTCCCTTAAGATACCTTGCCACTCCAGCTAAGTTAGCTTATCTACTCTGGGGTTGTTAGTGTTGATAATGGCATACATATTCAATCTACAAGAACCTCCTTGAACCCTTACCCTGAAGTTAGAGTTGTCATAAAAAAAATCTCAAGAGCACCAATAATCAGTCATTGATGAGGATGGCAGACCCATTTCCCGCAACTTTGCATAGCACTTGATTTCCATTGGACTTGGAATATCTGGTGGTTCTAAGATTCTGGAGGATGACATTGATCATTTTATCTTTTGGACAGGACTGAAATGCTACCTGGGATTTCAGGTACAGTCTTACTCCAAGGTATTACAGGAAAGAATACACCTAAAAGGCAACTTTATATCTTTCTATTGTAATTTTACATTAGAAATCCATTTCTGAAACTTCTAAGTTTGGGAAGGCATTCTGGTATGGTAAGGAAAATTTGGAGATCTGGGTTTAAATCCTGGCTTACTATATTATGCAATGCCACTTGCATTCTGAAAGAGCTTAGGCAAGCCAGGTAACCTCTATGGCAGGGGTCGGCAACGTATGGCTCTTTCTGCAGGGGCCATAAAGTCCATTTTTTTTCAGGCGCTGTTACAGGAGCGCACTGTGAGCACTGTACGGCTCTCACGAAATTACATTTTAAAAAATGTAGCGTTTATGGCTCTCACGGCCAAAAAGGTTGCCGACCCCTGCTCTATGGCCTCAGTTTCTTCATATGTAAAAATGATGTTGAACTAGATGACTTCTAAAGTGCCTTCCTTCTGAATCTATGTTCCTGTTGCTCCATTCACTGCCTTTGAATGTGACTGGTTGAGTAAACCCAGGAATCATAATTCTTTAGCTCATAATTCTTTGGTCTGCACTACTGATTTTTCAAGCTGTGAGGAAAAATCCTCCAGTCTGTTTTTACACTTCAGAATGCCTAAATATATTCTTAAGAAACAATATATATATTAGTGTCAATGGGAAAAATTAATTTTCTCAAATATTCACACTGGAGTGTTCATATGGATGGATACATGGGTAGTAAATGCTGGAGGGCTGGCTTGTCTATTTTGTTTTTACTTTCTTCTCCATAATGAAGGCATAATCCAATGAGTTTGTCTACCCACTACAATCAAAATCAATTAAGAGCCAAGGACTGATTTGTTTTGCCATATTTAACTACATTAAAAGCTTATCACTGTTACAATTTAATGTTTACTAACTCACTTTGTTCCATGTTAAATGCAACAAAAAATTATATGTTAATGTAATGTTGAGATTGCCTATTAGCCTTTTTTTCGTGTGGAAATGCAAAATTTAAATTCCCACAGCAAAAGTAATGTGCTCCCATTAAACTGTCCACATTTGTTAAGGGATCTGTGGCAATGAGCTCCAGGGTGAAAAAGAAAAAGACCAAATGATAGGAAAACAGTTTTTAATAAAAATTTAAAGTATTATCGTTTTGCTTCCATCTCTCAAGCAGTGTGGTGTGATGGAAAAAGCATTTGATGGGATTCAAATTCTGACTCTGTTACATACTACCTGACACCTTAAGCAAGTTAGTTAGCCTCTCTGAGCCTGAGTTTTTAACTCTGTAAGATCACAGCTTTGGACTAGATGACTTTTGAGGTCTGCTCCTGTTTTAAGTTTGAAGGAAGAATGGTCTGGAGAAAGAGACTAGAGATAGAAAGACATAGACAAAGACAAAGGAAGTCTGAGACAGAGACACAGAAAGCTGAAAAGGCATTGAGAGACAGAACAAAGAGGGAGAATGTGGAAGGATATCCAAATCCCAATTTAATCTTAGGGAGAGGGAAAAATATGAGTTTCATCCCACCTAGAAGGTTTTTGAACTCATTTTCTGATGTGGACTGCAAAAAATATTTTTAATTAGCTTAGAAAATAATGGCTTATAACTTTCTCATGGAGACCACTTTTGTTCAAAAATGTTACAAAAATGGTCCAGAAGACATTAATTCTAAACATCTGAAAGCTGAGAATTAGAGTTCCAAAGCGATTCACTTAAGGAGTAGGGTATTACAAACTAATAATTATGATCTAAGAATGAACCAACTGCAAGGCAAGCAAAGCTTCCAAGAGACCATGTAACATTTTGCTTGAAGACTGCTGTGTTCTCTTCCATAGGATTAAAGAGTTCCTGGCACAGCCCCATGCTAAGTGTCATAAGGAGTAAAAAAGATATGAGTTATGGTCCTTGCCCTCAATGAGCTTTTAATCTAGATTACAGAGGGCATGTATGGAAATGAGATAATTATGGAATATAAGCAACAATTGTTCTATCATCAAGTGTTTTTCAGGGTTTCAGGGGTGCTCAGGATCAACCTATTACAAGATAGCAAAGAAAGGAGGTAATGGTTCAGAAGGAAAAGAAGGAAGGAAGGGAGGAAGGGAAGGAGGGAGGGAAAAGAGGAAGGAGGGAGGGAGG
>NC_058132.1:636027106-636059034 GCF_016433145.1 Gracilinanus agilis
AAGGAAGGAAGGAAGGAAGGAAGAGAGAAGGAAGGAAGAGAGAAGGAGGGAAGAGAGAAGGAGGGAAGAAGGGAAGGAAGGAAGGAGGGAAGAAGGGAAGGAAGGAAGGGAGGGAGAGATAGTTGCTCTACATATGTCATTTCATTTGATCCTCAGATGTTAGATGCCTGTTATTCACATTTTGCAGTTAAAGAAACTAAGTCAAACAGTAGTCCGATGATTTAAGCTAGATGAGATAATCTTGAAAATTCTTTTTTACTCTAAAAACCTATCATCTTCCAAGTGGAGTACAAAGAGCAAATTGTGCTAGCACAGCAGTCCCACATTGCCTTCATTAAAGAAATACACTACATCATCAATTACTTGAATTCCACTGATCCAGAAGTTATGATCATTTGGACAGGGCTCTGCCGAAGTCTATATTTGCTCAAGGAACAAGTCTAATCTATTTAGGAAGAGATAATGTTTTCAGGCACCAATTTACAAATGAGAAATTGATGTGCTAATTACAAATTATTTTTATTTGCTCATTCCATGGGCTCCCTCAAGGACTTCTACTTGTCAACGCAGCTTAATCCAAATCACTGTGTGTACTCAAAAGTAATAAGAATTTTATTTAATTTTTTTCTAAATTGTCCATAAATCAGACTTTGCCTTAATTCAGACCTCCCCTTGTGTAATTGAGTGTGAGCTAGTGATATTTTGTCATAAATAGAGTATGAAGAAAATTATCATGTAAGTTGTGGCATCAATGAACAATTGAACTCCAAACCAAAGGAAAAAATCTAAAAAATATGTTAATACTTTGGAATTTTAATGTAACATAAATAAATATAAAATAAATTTGAAATGCTAGTAGAGTCAGAAGGATTGAGTTTGAATTCACACCAGCTGTTGTGACCTTGAGCAAGTAGCTCGGTTTCTCTGTGTTCCAGGTTCCTTCTCTATAAAAAACAGATATATGGAATTTATGTGAGAATCAAATAATAAAATTATGCTTTATGAGGTGTGAATCATTGATTAAGCAAAGGTTATTTATTAGTATTTATCATTCAATGGTTAATTGGACTTTCTGAAAACATTCGCTATCTAGTAGTCTGAGGTATGATCACAAGAAAAATTATCTTTAGAAATATTATCCAAAGACATAAAAGATTTCTGCAACATAGGTGACTTCACATAGAGACCACACAACTCACAAGGTGAAGCCATCATTATAGGCATAGAAGATATGAAGAAATGAGATTTTGAAAATGGGAATACAGATGGAATAGTTTTTTCACCAGTGATGCCTAGATCTATCTCCAGTCCATTTCCAACTGCCAATTATACATTTCCATCTGGATGCCTACAAGCACCATAAAAGAAACAAGTCTATAACTTCCTATGTTTGGGAAAATATTTTGGGAAAGGGGACTTGCTATACACAAAGAAGAACAGAAAATGAATATTGCATATGAAACCACAAATCTCATTGGCTAACTAATGAGATTATTTCCAATTAGTTGAATATTTATATATGAGTGTGTGTGTGTGTGAGTGTGTGTGTGCTTAAAGATGGGAGGTACTGGGTTCAAATATGACCTTAAATACTTCCTAGCTGTATAGCCAGGGGCAAGTCACTTAACCCTCATTGCCTAGCCCTTGCCACTTTTCTGCCTTGGAACCAATACACAGTTTTTAGTTTAAGACAGAAGGCATGGGTTTTTAAATATTTATAAATATATATATATGTATGTATATATATATGTGTGTGTGTATTTATAATATCTAGAGAGACAGAGATAGAGATAGAGATAGAGAAAAGAGCAGAAGAAATTTCTGAGGAAGAAGAGGGATAGATTTTGAACTAATATGCTAAATTTAGCATATACTTAAAAAAATAAAAGTAAGTTGTCTAATGAGATTTGTGATATTTTATGCAATGCTAGTTTTCTGTTCTTTATATACAGCAAGAGTCCCAATATCTTACTCCCCCAAAAGTCTTCCTCTTCCCCCCAAATTCCCTATTTCTATTAATGGTGCCACCATTTCCCCTAACTCTTTCTTCAGTTTCTTGCATGTAAGTCACAAAATCTTGTCTTTTCTCTCTTTACAATAACTGGACTCCATCATCATTATGGAAACCCAAAGAAATATGCATTTGGAATAGAAAAAGCTCTATGTAGATATAGTTAGCTTGTCTTATCTCACAGGGATTTGTGAGAAAACTAACAATGGAGGAGCTCTGTCTAAACTCTGGTATCTGCTGCCAGTTGGAACTAGCCACCAGCCACCTCCTATTCACAAAAAGAAAAGAGAAGTCCAGTATTCATTCAAGTGGAGACTCTGGTGAAGTGGAGAAATGAAGATATTCATTGGGAGCTGCTTCAATGGACATAGTTTGGAGTTACATGTCCAACTCTGCCCTCCCCTCATTCCTGGCTCACTCGCACAAGATAAAGTATTCTCTAAATTCACTGAAATACAGAGAACTCATATTATAATTAAGATGGTATAATATATAAACTATATATTATAGTTAATATATAGTTTCTACTGTAAGACGGAAAGATTCCATGGTCCTTGGGGTATAGCTACAAGGCAGATGGAACCATCTTATTTGGTGTCATTTCCAGTGATAATATCAGATGGATTTCTGATGTTGGACCATGTGCAAAGGTTTTTAGCATTAAGAATTTTATTTTCTGGGTTTTCAGTAACTGTAGCTGCCGAAGATGTGGGGACTAATAACACCATCAGAACTTCCATAACTTATCCACAACCAACTTCTCCCCTGGAAGGTGGCTTTAGAGATTGGACTGGAAGTAGAAATGTGCAATAACCAACTGCACTGGTAAGGAGAGCTGATTGTAAAACTTTTAAGGGTGACTATTTTACCCCTCAGAAATCCACGAAGACTTGATTTCTTGTTTTGTTGATTGTCTAGGCTTAAGAAGGTATTAATAATGCATTTAATCTTAAAAGTGTGCCCTGTACTTTCAGAAAGTCAGTTGTTAAATAAATATTTACCACCATCCCTGGTAACAGTGTAAGATGCAGAAATGAGTGGCCATGTTTCTGGGGGTGCAAGTTGGCAGTTGCCACTTTGGAACACAGAACCTGGCAGAGCACCCAGGCCAGGTGCCATGGTGACAGTTAAGGACAGGGTATAAAAGGGGGTCCTCAAACCCCTGGGAGCTTTACTTCTCTGACTCACCTGGAGGGTTAGGGAGGAAAGGAGGGTTTGGGGCCTCAGGGTGGTTTGGGAGTAAGTTTCTGTTAGGCAGGTAGGGACCAATTCCATTGATAGCCAAATATTCAATACTTCCTTGGCATAGAACATACCAGCTAGGGAGAAACAGCTAGAACCAAGAACTGCAAAAACTGGCCCAGGGGTTTGCCAATCTCTGGGCTCAGCAACAAGCAACAGAGTTGGGATTTGCCCTCAAGGCTTTTTCATACTCTGCACCTAGTAAACATCAACTAGTGCTTCAAGATTAATTTAAAATCAACAATTTAGCCAAGACCTACCTACCCTTACCTTTCCTCTGTTATTTACAAATAAACCCTGGTTAACCTTAAGCCTAAACAATCTTGGAGCCTTGCTTGCCTTATCATCAACCATCTAATTAATAGTAGTCAGATCTGCATTACAACCTTAGTTGAGCAAGCCTTTCCAAGCCAGTTTATCCATATTGATTTGAGGTTTCAAGAAGTTTCCATCTGCTTCCTGGGAACATTAATAACTGTCTTGGCCGGATTGGTTCCAAGCCCCTGGGCCAGTGGCAAAGAGTCTTGGTATTAAAGGAGACCCGACCCTGCTGCTGTGAGGGGTTATCCAACTCACATAAGGTCATGGTTTGGGACTCCCTCCCTAATCATATACAGCATCTCCCCAGGCCCCTTGGCTGCTCCTAATAGTACCCACATTACAATAGAAGTCGGACTTACAGGGCACTAAAATTGCCTAGTTTCTTAGGCTCAACTCCCTTCAAATATTGATTGGATGTTGGTGTTGTGACCAAGGGCAAAGATTAAACTTAAAGAAATTAAGTTCTTGATAACGTGAGACAGACAGTAGGAATTTAGGATGGAGGTGAGGTTCTTCATGTTCATTCTCAAAAGCAGTTGACTAAATGATCCCATCTGCTCTAATAGTCTAGGATTCCATGATTCCATGAGTGTCCTCCAGCAGAGTGTATGCCAGATAGCAGCCCCAAACACCCCACCACCCTCAAGACTATCCAGAAATAACAGAAGTAGAAAAAGAAACAACAGCATTCTCTTGGCATATTTACTCCATCACATAGTCATTTCTTTGATTTGTCTTAGAGTTAACAGGAAACGACAGCCCTACCACCCCTACACAGAGAGGCACGTCAGCTTCGACCCTGACCTATTTGTTCTCAACGCTCAAATCCATGTGTTACAGCAAGCATCAGAATCGCTCTGAAGTAAAACTGGGCCAGCAAGGCAGTGGCCCATTCAAAAGTCTGATCCTACTCTGATCTGTGTCCTCTGCAGCAGAGCAAAAGAAAACAGAGATTATTTTAAAGTGTTTGTGGAATTTTCTGGCTTTTCTCCTGAACTTTGTGTCACCTCATTTTTTTCCTATTGAAAATATCATAGAGATTGAAAAGAAAACTTGGGGATTTTCCTCACATATACATTCTTGTCTGTTGACATAAACATGAACGTTTATTAATCTTGTTCCTCCTCAACTCCCAGGAAAAAAAATCTCTACTTTGTGACTCCCAATTATGAGTTTCTATTTGCCTTTCAAGTATGTCTTGCTATATTGCACACTAAACATTTCAAGTATCAATGAAATTTTTTAATAGATAGATTAAACATTGTACACAGTAACATCAATGATGTACAAGGATCAACTGTGAATGACTTTATTATTATCATGAATGCAAGAATCCAAGACCACTCCAATGGACTTGTGGTGAAATGGGCTATCTATAGCCATAGAAGGAACTGACAAGAGTCTGAATGCAGACTGAAGTGTACCATTCTTCACATTATTTCCTCCATGAATTTTTCTCTAGTTTAAGTGATATGTGTTTTCTTTTACAACATGATGAACATAGAAAAAAATATATATATACATGTGGTTTTACAATACATATGTGACCTATAGTATATTACTTGCCATCTTGGAGAGGGATGGGGAAAGAGGGAAAGGAAGAAGGAGAACATAGATTGCAATATGTCAGAAAACAATTATTAAAAATTGTGTTGACATGTAATCTGGAAAAAAATTAAATTTTTTAAAAAGAGGAAAATAAAACCTATATAGAACAGAAACAGGTTTGGAGGGAAACACCAACAAAAGGGGAAACTTTTGAAACTAGTATACTGAATTTAGCACCTACTTTTTTGAAAGCAAGTTTTCTGTTATGAAATTTGTGGGTTTATATATAATATTCAGTAGAACTGTGCATATTGATTGGTGTTTTTTTAGGTTCAGAATAACAATTTTTCTTAATTAAAGATAAGTTTCCTAGGATGTTCTTTACATCACCAGGACAATTGAGTATGTCTGTGTCTGTGTCTCTGTCTCTCTGTGTACCTTTCTCTCTGTTTCTCTGTCTTAGTCTCTCTATCTTTTCTCACATACACACATACTAATTCTGCTGCACCAATATTGGATCTTGGATCATCTTTTCTGCAAACTGTCTTCATCCCTATTAGGTCAACTAATTATTCACTTTACCTTTAGTCAAATCCACCCTCCTTCTCCCCACCACCAGCACCATATGATCCCAACTCACATACTTCCTGTAAAAAAACACACATTGGTGAGAATTCTCATTCTCCCATGGAATGGGGGAAGGGGAGTAAAACTGGAAGAGAGGAAATGGTGAGGGGGTAGAACAGACCATATTCATTAAAGGCATACTTGAGGTTTGGGAATATTCAGGAATTTTTCCCTAAATTATTTCCTCTCCTATGAATTTCCACAAAGTTTACTTTGCTCTATTGCCCTAGTTCCATGAAGGTAAGTTATATCATAGCCATACAGACAACGAGTTCTAATGTGTAAAGTCCTCTCCTTAGAATTGAGATGAACTGGGTCCACATCCTACCAGTGACATATACTGCCAATGTGACCAAAGACAAACCTTTTCACCTACTGCCTCAATACAAATCTCTTAAATATAAATTATAGCAAAGTCAAGAATTATTTAATGAAGTCACAGACCTAGATATAGATATATAAAGAATGCAGACCTATGGCTAGACAGATTGACAAATAAGTAGATAGACTGACAGAGAGACAGATGAATGGATGGATGGACAGAGAAACATAGATAGATAGATAGATAGATAGATAGATAGATAGATAGATAGATAGATAGATAGATAGATAAACATTTTAGGATCTACTAGTAATGGCAGATGTCTATAAATATCCAAATTCTTATTTAGATAAAGCTAACTAGTACATAATAGTTACTATCTTCAAGTTTTTAAAATGTGGAGGAAGCACTGGACTTCTGCCTCACCTCAGATAGCAGAAGTAGGAGCCATGTCACAAAGAGACAAATTTAAGCCCACGATCAGGAATAGCTTCCTAACAGAGTTGTCCAAAAATATGATGGTTTCTCTTGCAAGAAGGCTTCTTCCTTGTCACTAGAAATCTTCACACATAGCCTAGATGTCTAAGGTAGGACTTGATTGCCATTGTGTTTCCTCCTCAACCCAGGATTCTGTCTTCTAGAGTATCTGTGACAATTAACTTGTATCTGTACTTGTTTTCATCTTGCCTTACTTAATTCTTAAGTAAGACCTTTCTTACATGTTGATTGCTTCCTTCTTATTAAATATCAGAGCATTGTTTAAGAATGAGACACTTTAATTTCCCACATTGATTCATTCTCCCAGTTTTCTTATATTTGGGAATTAAGTATAATAAACTCACTATCAGAAGTCAAGGAGTCCACATAAACAGATCTGAAGAAAGAACATGTGTAATTGGCTTGTCATGAGGAGCAATATAGCAGTCTTCATTGAAGTTCATTAAAAGCTTATTCATCTAAGACACTGAATGGACAGAAGGAACATTTGGTTCCTATGATTTATATTTTTTCTTTTTGAAAAACTACTATGGAAAGGAGTTATTTGTTGTTCTCATGTAAATATGTATGTGATGAGTACAGAGCTAAGAATCTGAGTGTGTTCTATATCATTTCTTTTTCATTCAGTTTAAATACTTACTTGCAGGATTGAAAAGTATAAAAGGGTGTAGTTGTTACCAGATCTTAAAACTCTGCCAAGTCCTCCTTTTCCTACATTCTTTGGCTTCCTCTGGCTATTGTTGGTGTCTTTTCCACTGGAAAGCTTCCCAGTAGGTCACTGATACTTCAAACACTTCCAGATCTCTCCTAAGGCATCTCAATTCCTGAGAATCTCTCTTCCTGCCTTGAATTCTGTTGGAAAAAGAAAATCACTGAATACATTGAGCATAAGTACCATTGCTCACATGGATGCCCTTTGGACCTTTCTCATTCAGTGGGTTCTTGGGACTAATTTGGAAGCAGCTTTCACTCATTTTAATGACAGAAGAAAAAAAAAACAAAACTTTCTTTTCTACATATGCAGAAAACCAGAGGCAGACCCAAAGAAGTCTGAGAAAGAGATTAGTAATCACTGTAAAATAAACAGATGTAGGCTCTGACCAGAGCTAGGGGTTGATTGTTATGAGTTGTGTTTTTTTTTAACATACAAGCAGGACAAATTGTGTTGCGCAACTGTGTTCCCATGCTCCAATCTTTGATTCTTGGATAATAATAATAGCTAACATTTATAATGTGCTTTAAGGTTTGCAAATCATTTTACATATGTTGACTACTTTGATCCTCATAATAACCTTGTGAGGTGGGGGCTACCATTATCTTTATCTTATGGATGAAGAAATTAGAGCACAGAAAAATTAAGTAATAGCTAGTAAGTGTGTGAAGCAGTGTAAGTACAATCTACCAAAGCATCTTAAAATAATAATAAATGCATTTTGATAAGAAAATACAAATTTAGAATCACATGACTTCAGAAACTTTGGACTCATGAATCCCACCTCATTCAGAATATAGATTTAATTTTTTTTAACCTGCAACAACAGCAAATGCAAAAAAAAATAATCGAATTTTGTTCAGTTTTATTGACAAGTCTGTCTTCAATTTTTCACTTGCTATAGTCATATTGTACTACAAACTTTATTTTAAAAAGCAAGTCCCACATTCTACAGGAGGCCTATCCTGGTTTCCAATATCACTAATGTCTTTCCTTCTATAGTTACTATTCTTCAGCAATGTATGCATCTTATTTTACCTATTTATTTACATGCTTCCTCCTTCATTAGAATGTAAGTCCCTTGAGGACAGGGATTGCTTTTATGTATTTTACTTTCTTTGTGTACCTGATACATTGCACAAGCCTGGCATATAAGGCATAATAGAAGTTTGCTGATTGATTGAATACAACAACAACAAATATAACAAAATATGGAATCAACACCTATTAGAAAGTCCTTTACACCATACAGGGTCTCAATAATATTTGTTGAAATGCATTATTTCTTCAATATATATTAAAGATATTCTCTACTAGAGAAAGGAACTATATCACTAAATATAATAAATAATATAAATATAATTATATAATACATAAATAAAAATAAAATAAAACTATATTTTTTAAATTGGGGAGATTATGGCATTAGTTCCTTAATCTGTAAAATGAAGGTATTTCTCCTCAATAACTATCTCACAGGACCATCAAAAGGAAAGGACTTTGTGGTAAGAAATGTTTTAAAGTGGTAATCAAATGTGGATTATTAGTATTAGCTTTGAACTCACTGGGTTACTTTTGATTTTACTGTGCTCTTGAAAATTTAGATTCTAAGGCGTTTTAAGAAAACATTAAATGTTTCCTTTTCAATGATCCTTTGATACAAAGTAATTAAAGAAATTTTCTTTCAAGTTCAATTGAACAAACATTTTTTTAATGGTGATACACCTATGTATGCTCCTACTATTGAAGAGGGCTGGTGGATTGTTTGAGTTTGGGAATTTTGAGCTGCAATAGGATTGAAGTTGATAAGATATCTGCACTAAAATGGGGTGGTCCTGGTAGTGGAGGGCAATAAGAGTGCCTAGTGAGGAGCAAAAGGACCCATGTTAGAAAAACAAAATTGTTTATTCATGATCAGAACTGTAACTGGGCCTGTGAATGACCACTAGGCTTCCAATCTGAGTGAAATAGGGAAACCTGGTCTCAAAAAAAAATCTAAAAAAAAAAGGCAATTTTAAATACTTAATAGATTAATGTGAAAATATGAGGAAGAATCATATCATATTTAATGAGATCATATGGGGATCTTGAGATGAAACAATATACTAATTGGTGAAATCATGGCTTCAATTAAGTATCTCTTTTACTTAACACTTTATTATCTATAATCCCAAATAGGCTTTGCAGGTACACGATGTTGTGCTCCCCTAATTTGTTTATTATCTTGCCCTTATTTCTAAAGCATGTAACCATTTTGACTTAATCTTGGTATATGGCGTGAGATGTTGGTCTATGCATGATTTCTACCATATTGTTTTCCACTTTTCCCAGTCCAAATGGGAAATACTTCTTGTAAGATTCCATTCCAAAGACTAAAAAATTTGTGAAATGGTCACTGTCTAAATCTGGTGTGTATGTGTGTGTGTGTGTGTGTGTGTGTTTAATTGGTTTTATGTAAATATATATATATATATATGTACATATATACACACATATATGTGAATTTTGGGGAGGTTGGCAAATTTGGGTGGGTTGTTGTTTTTCTGGACTCTTGCTTAATAAGGAACTACTTGAACTTGAACAGTAAGTTCTCCATAACTAATAGTTTTATAGTTAACAAGGGACCATAAACAGTTATGTCACTTATAGTCACATAGCTAATATGTTCCAAAGGTCTTGAATTCAGATCTCCCTACTCCAAGAACAAGCTTCAATGGACTACACCATACTTCCTTTTATATGCCTCCATTAGAGAAGCTCAAAAATTTGATGCAAATAAATCATTGATAGCTAAGCATTCACTAGGTGTTCCTGAGGGCCTACTCTGCTAGACACTATGGAGAATTCAAAGAAATATCACTTCGTTCTGGTCCTCAAGAACCTTACATACTACTAAGAGGACATGAACACATGCAATCAAGGAAAGAATTATAGAGTCAGAGATAGATGGATTTTGAGGTTGGCCTAAGAAAATGGTAACATATGAATTGGTAAAAAAAGAACAATGATGATGATATAGATCAGTGATTCCCAAAGTGGGCACCACTGCCCCCTGGTGGGTGCTGCAGCAATCCAGAGATGTGGTGATGGCCACAGGTGCATTTGCAAAAGAAGATCCCTATGGATTATCCTGAAATATGGGCTGTAATTCAAAAGTTCCTAATTGCATTTCCTTCATCATATTTATTGGAATATGGATTCAGTGCGGTAACCAATTTATTAACAAAAAAAAAAAGAAACCAATTGCAAATAGTCAGTCATGGTGATTTAAGATTACTGCTGATGAAAATAGAGCCAAGGATTACTAAATTGGTAGCAGCACACCAGGTTCATCCCTCTCATTAAGATGATTTTGAATGTTTTAACTTTTTTTGTATTACATTCCATTCTGAGTTCAATATATAGTTTCATAATTTCAAAGTTCAATGTTTCTAATTTACACCTTTCTTTACTATATTTTACAAAAAAGGTAGAAACATTGATACATATATCTTTCCTATTAATTGCTATTAAATTTTTAAAAAAATTAATTTCCAGGGGGCACTAAGTAATGTTTTTTCTGGAAAGGGGGTGGTAGGCCAAAAAAGTTTGGGAATCACTGATATAGATGAATGGAAGGATAGATAGATAGACAGCAATGGATAGATAGATAGATGGATAGATAGATGGATAGATAGATAGATAGATAGATAGATAGATAGATAGATAGATAGACAGAAAGACAGACAAATAGACAAATTAGGTAGATAGATGATAGATAGATAGATAGATAGATAGATAGATAGATAGATAGATAGATAGATAGATAGNGATAGATAGATAGATAGATAGATAGATAGATAGATAGATAGATAGATAGATAGATAGATAGATAGACAGAGAGACAGACATGTATAAGTAGTGGAGTGAAGAAATAGCTAGAAACAAGCAGGCAGGCAGACAGATAGAAAAGGGAAAACAAGTGAGGAATCTATCACGTTAATAGAAAAATGAAGTGATATAGGCTTGTATGAGCTAGTGAAGGTGGGAAAGGAAGAAAAGGGATAAGTATAATGAACACTGGGCAGAAAGAATAGTTAGAACATGGATATTCATTGACTTTGGAGGGCCACTTTCAAGATGATATATGCTAAAAGATAAATATTAAGAATGAGGAACCTGAAGAAGATAAAAGTCAGTGGTCACCAATGTTAACTGCAGAGAACACACTTGGGAAGGGGGACTAAAGCATAGCCCAGGAGGTAAACAGAAAGACTTCCTTTGGAGTTGATAATGGTAAGGTACCTAGACTGCTAAGAAAGTAAGAAGCCCTAAATTAGGTCTAATGTCAAAAGGTCCAGAGTCAGAGGGAGATTACCCCCAAACAAAGTTAAAGAAAATGGGAAAGTTGGGGTTGAGGGTTGGGAGGTGGAAGAAGGGACTAGAGAAGGAAATCATCAATTCCCTAACAATTTTCAGTTTATTTTACTATGGGAACTCATCTAAATCAGTGTACTAGTGATGATGATGATGATCTAATAATAAGGACAGTGTACAGCCTTTTAAGATACAAACATGCTAGTCTGACCCTCTCTGCCCTAGAGTGCTGATGTCTTCACATAGACCCTTCCACTCTTTGTATTAATCTCTCTAGTGATTAATGGCATATATTTGCAAGATTATTTCTTGAGGAGCAGGGATACAGTTTTTGGTCATAGACAAGACTCAGGGTAATGAACTCATGTAGGAATTGAACATAATACTTTTGCTACATTGGCCCCATACCCTAATTTCCAATATCTGAAGCTTCCTATAAACCCTGTATAGGGAGGAAATCCATTTGTATACTGGGTTGGGGTAGAGGGGTTGGGGGGCAGGGAGGAGGAAGACTAAAGAAATGTTATCTACTAGGATAGGACTAAGAAAAAGAAAGAAAAAGATTACTATTCTTTAATCTATTTCTACTACTGGTTCCTTGTGTTGCCTTGGGCAAGTCATCTAAATGTTCTGTGCCTTAAAGTTATCCATCTGAATAATGAGGTAGGCTAATTAGGATTTGCTCTGAATTAATTCTGATTTGGCCAATCCAGATGGAAAAGAATGGTCTGGCTGTTCATGTGCAAATGGGTGTGGTTTCTTACATGCTTGAGAACTTTCCTAATTCCTCAGTGCTCTGGCATCTCTTTCTTTTTTGCTGACTGTATCTAAATAATGGTTGCAAAATCTCTAAGGAAGATAGAAACTGACTTTCAATATATCATTATAAATGTCTGGAATTCTTGGCTGCATTTTGAATGGTATTCAAGGGTTTGAAAACTAGCCTTCCTATGTTCTTGATCTCTTTGTGAGTGGGTTTAACTTGTCTCAAACCACTTTCCCTAACTTGGAACATTAATGGCACCCTTTCCAGCATAATTGTTATTATTCTCTATTTCATATTTTCATTCTGACTCTTTTGTTCTTATTCCATTGGTTAATAACTCATAACTCCCTTACCCAACCACTCCTACAGAAAGATTTCAGTCCTTGGTAAATTTAAGCGTATGGACTTTGATGGATTTAATACTGTTAGAGTTACTCCATTCAGGCCCTGAGTTGTAGCTGGGGGAGGGGAAGGGAACCCCTTTATCTCTAAACCACAAAAACTCTATCCTATAATAAATAAGTTCCCACTGCCACTAGTTTCCCTAATTTATCTAACAAACTAAGGAACTCCCCCTGCAGAGAAGACTGTAGAATTTCCTCCTCCATTCTCACTCCCACTCCCTCTTTCTCATTCCATTTCACTTTTCCTGGTATCCTTAAAATAGCACCCAAAGTCTTTAAAGGTCATAGATCAAAAATATAAAGCAAGAGGAGTTGTGTCCAACTCTTACATTTTCAGATAAGGAAAGTGCTGCTCAGAGATTTGTCCACTTACCCACTTATCACACAGATAGTGTCTGGGGCTAGATTTAAATCCATGCCATCCTAACTCCAAGTCTAATTTTACAGTCTTATAAAGAATGTAGTTTGCAACAAAGCACACGTGGAGAAACATTATGAAAAAGGATGAGAAAGGAAGGATATGTAGGAAATGATGCAACAGGAAATTAAAAGATTCATTTTTCTTTTTCCTTTTTCCTTTCCTTCTTCCCTTCCTTTCTTCCTATCTTCGTTTTTCTTCATTCTTTCCTCTCTCCCTCCCTCTTTTTTTCTGATTTTTTCTCTTTCTTCTTTTGATCCTTCCTTCTTTTCTTTCTTTTTTCTCCCTCCTTTTACTTTCTTCTTTCTTTGTTTCTTTGTTTCTTCTTTGTCTTTTTCTTTCTTTTATCCTTTTTTCTTTCTCTATCTTTTACTTCCTTCCTTCATTTCCTCCTTCTTTTATTTCTCTTTTGACTAGATCTATCTATTTCACCAAGGTTAAAGTGCAGTGGTCACTCCTAGTTTAATCTCACTCTTAATCATTCCAAAAGTGTTGACCTACTTAGTTTCTAATGTGGGTCAGACTGTCCTTCCTTAGGCAGCATGGTGGTCTCTACTCTCAGAACCTCACCATATTGGTGACAGATTTTGTACAGATATTCAATCAACTGTAGACCTATTATAGCTCAGAATTCCTGAATTCAAGTTATCCACCAGCCTCAGCAACCCCCACTAGTTCCATAGTGGAGATAATTGCTTGTGTTCATTTAGAAGAGAGTGGATGCCCTGGTATTAGTTCCAAAGCAGAAAGGAGTACTAATGCTTACAGCAGCTGGAGAACAGGGGAACTGCTCACAACTTCAAGACCAAGAGAAGTGCTTGCACTTGCAATTTCAGGGGAACAAGGTCCCTTCCTGGGTAGAGACAAGAACATAATCCAGGAGAGCAATAACCAAATATCTCCTTGGATCATAACATCCTTAGAAGAATAGGAAATTTACAGATCCCAAAAACTAGCTCTGAAAAGAGCAGTATGAAAAAACTGAAACTTGGGATAATTCTCCCTCTACCCTGGGAACAGAGCCAAACTTTAACATGAGTTAAGAGTCAAGAAATAGACAAGAAAAATGAGTAAACATGAACAAATAAAAATTAAAAAGAATTGGATCATTCAGTCTACTGAAAAATTATAGTGACAGGAAACATCAAAACATAAACTCAGATAAAGCAAACCATGTTAAAACAACTACAAGAAAAGTCTCAAAGAGAAAATATGTGAATTGGGTACAAATCCAACAAGAATTCTGAGGGCTCAAAAATATTTTTTATAATTTATTTAATTATTTAGAATATTTTTCCATGGTTACATGATTCATGATTTTTCTCATCCCTCTCCCTCTCTCCTCCTGGAGCTAACAAGCAATGCCACTGGGTTATACATGTGTCATTGTTCAAAACCTATTTCCATATTATTCATATTTGCAATGGTTATCTTTTAAAGTCCAAATCCGAATCATATCACCATGTAACTACATGATCAATCTTAAGTTTTTCTTCTGTGTTTCTGCTCCCACAGTTCTATCTCTGGATGTGGATAGCTTTCTTTCTCATAAGTTCCTCTGGATTGTCCTGGGTCATTGCAATGCTACTAGTAGAAAAGTCTATTATATTCAATTGTGTCACAGTGTATCAATCTTTGGGTACAGCATTCTCCTGGTTCTGCTCCTTTCCCTCTACATCAATTCTTGGAAGTCTTTCCAGTTCACATAGAAATCCTCCAGTCAAAAATATTTTAAAATAAAATATTGGAGGTTGGGGAAAAACTGGCAAATAATATAAAAATGATGTAAGATATTTATTTTAAAAGAGTCAACAGTTGGTGTTTTTTTTGAAAAAGGCAGAAAAATACTGAACAAAATAACTTAAAAAATAGAATTAGTTAAATAGGAGAAGAACCACAAAAATCCCCTGAAGAGAATCCTTAAAAACCAGAATTAGCCAAATGGAAAAGAAATACAAAAACTCATTAAAGAAAATAATTTCCTAAAAATTATATTTAGGCAAATGGAACCTAATGACTTCATGAGACATTAAGAAACAATAAAACAAAGTCAAAAAATAGAAGAAAATGTAAAATATCTCATTGGTAAAAATGATTGATCTGGAAAATGGATTAAGGATAGGTAATATAAGAATTATTGGACTGCCTGAAAACCATACACAAAAATGGAGAGTGGACAGTATATTTCAAGAAATTATGAAGTTAGTTTATCCGATTATTTGCCAATGAATCTGACAGCAAAAGAAGGAAGGAACAAACCAATGAAGGAACAAACACCAGAGTATACAAATAGTATTGTCATACCAAGACTGTGAGATAGAGTTATGTTTTTTCTCCCAATCCCAGATATGGGATGCTATGTCACTAAATATAGATATAATAATATGTAGAGTGGGCAGGATATCATCATAAACTGCCCTCCCCCAAAAGTTTATCTATTAGGAAGGGAGTGCTAGAAATCAACTAGGACTGCCCCTTCGTTCCTTTTACTTCCAACAATTTTAAATACATTCTACTATAGATCAGTCAGATAAGTTTTCTCTCACTGAAATGATGTGTAATTTTAAAATACTGAGTAAAAATTCTCATTGTGACCACAACCTGGGGTTCTACTTTTACTTTCTGCCTGTGAGGGCCTTATATTTTAATGGAGGGAAAGATACAACATATATACTCCTTTACTCAAAATGCTTAAATGAATCTAGGACCTATATTAAGGAAATTCCCTCCAAAGATTCAAATCACAACTTTTGTCCATCCTGTAAAACTTTCGTCTGTGTCCTCCCAAAAGCACACATCAAGGAGTCCACCCAACATGCTAGAGATCTTCTTCTTTTTATCTCAACATAGAGCATACCAATGGTATACTCTGGTTATTCACCTGTCACCCTTTGTTCTAATCATGTTATCAGCCCATCTTCTCTTCCTACTATATAATTCTTTAATAGTATCCTTTGCTCCAGTTTTTCAGAATTATCCTTGATTAAATGTTAGAATCTGCTCACTCCCACCATATATGTCTTTTCATTCTCTTTGGGGTGTTCATCTTTTATTCTTCAAGAGGCAGTGTTCCTCCAAATGTTACTGCTGTATAGCAACACCAGGAAAATATGCTTTTTTTTTTAATGAGCCTCTGCTATCATGGGAAGGTTGGATTAAAAAAAATATTTTTTGAATTTCCCAAATGATAGAATTTGAGCATTCTCACTACTATCTTCTACCTTTTCAAATCTGCACCCAACTCACCATCAATCTATACTATCTCTCCCAGAATGAGATTTGAATCCAACTCTTATGAACTCTAAGTCCAGGATTTTATCCATTAGGCAACACTACCTCCATTTTATTAAAATATCCTTTTAAACTTTATCTCCTACAATGATTTTCCTTACATGTAAAGCTACCATGAAATGATCTTGAGAGTCATTATTTTTCTTTTTTTTAAATTGTATATTCTAGTGAAACAGCAGTTTTCCCAAAGAGACTTGATCAAAGATGATTTTTCCCTAGTCACATAAGTATTATAATTATTTCCATGTTTTGTTTACAAAATGGAAAGTTAATGGTATAGCTAACATCCATTTCTTACCTCTGTGTTTCTCTTTTTCAAACAATTTCTGACATAAAAGGACCATATGTTGCCTTCCAGTCTTATAATGTCTCTGTCACCAGTGATCATTGCTAATGTGTTTCAGCCTTTTACGGAACAATAACAGGTTTGTAAGAACAGCTTATTGTAATATTCCAGAATGAGGTACGTGAGCCAAATAAAATAAGTTCCCTTCTCAAAAGCAAATAGAGAGAGTATAAGGCACTAACCAATGCTCATCTACTATAAGACTAGGGCAAAATTATATGCACTATGCTGGCTGTCCACCAATCAGGAAACTCTTTTGACTGTACCATCTTGAACTGGGAAATATTTGCTAAATCCTATGGGGTAAAAAAAGAAATTCAGACTAAGAGAGAAAAATAATTCATCCTTTCTGCATTTTGTTTAAAATTAAGGCGCTAATGTGCTAAAGCAACAGTTCTCACCATTGGTTGTTTTCTTTTTCTTTTTGGACTCTACCATAAAATAATTGACTACAAAGTGAGATCTGCATGTGAGCCAGAAGGCATCAAAATCAATTATCTCACGGTAGAGACACCACAAAAGGGAACTTATAATTAGCATATATGCATTAGCATGTGCTGTGAATTTTACTTTATTGTTCTTTTAAAAGTTTCCAGATCCCTTTCAGTTTTTCTCAAGCCTTTTTTTAAAAATTTATATATGCTTTTTATTTTTTTAATTTTTCAGAATAATTTGTGGTGAAGAATCAGTGTTAAACAACTATTCCTGGAGACAGGATGACTTGAGTTCAAGTTCTACCTTTGAAACATATTTGCTATAGGCAAGTTATTTAACTTTTCAGTGTCCCAGGCAACACGCTTAAGATAGAATTTTAGACAAGATGCCAATCCATACCAGTGAAAGGAGCTTCTATATTAGAAATTCATCATGCTAACAAAAATCATATTCTTCCAGGTGTGCACTGGAGCCAACTCAAACCAACTTGGTGGAACCTATTGTTAAAACTTCAATGTGAATATATCTGTATACCTAAGAAATCAGCAAAGTTTACAAATCAAAGATTGATTGATAGATTTTTATCTAGTCCCAAGAAAGTGGTGGAGAACATGCTAACAGGACAGGTTAAACTTAAAATTGGGCCATATTTTTTTCAATAGAATTTGTTATTAAAGATTTAACAGCACACACATGGCTCTGACTCATCTACTTCACCACCACCTTTAAAAGAGGTTATTATGAGGGAAGCTCGAGTGTCCTCTGAGGGAAAAAATATTCATATTGTCAAATCACATCTGTTATTATTCTACATATATCACTACAGACTTACTCAGTTGTTTACAGAACATTTCTCAATAGAAAAAAAATTGAAAGATGTAGCTATAAATTGAAATGTACTCAAAGTAATCATTTCTTAGAAAAGCAGATCATATTCAATTATAGAATCAGCTTGGGGAAATGACTAGAATGCTGGACTTGTGGGCAGGAAGACTTCGGTTCAAATCCCAACTTTGTCTAATACTACCTATGATACTAGAGCCTAATTTTTTAGCCAAAGAAATCTCTTTCAAAGACTAGAAGCTAAAAACTAGAGGAAGATCAGTTTTACTAGATATTTTCTTCCAAATTAAGTCTAAACCTATTTATGTTCATTTCACATTCTCTTGTCAAATCAAATCTTTAGGTTGCTTGTGAGTTTAGTGGCTATTCAGTTTAAACTTTTCCAACCTGCATTCAATTTCGAGAATCAAATATGCCCTATAAATTCAGGAAACCTACTATATATATATATATATTTATGTATATATATACATATATATACATAAATATATATATAATTTGTGTGTGTGTATATATATAACATTCACATATGCATATGTACATGTATGTGTATATGTGCACATACATGTGCACATATAAGGTAAAATGTTCTCACTTTCCAGGTGAGGAGACTACTGAATCACATATTAGAATTAAAATTCAAATCTGAATTTCTCAGATTTCATTGCTTCTTACAGCCATGAACCTTTAACAATAAGGAACTCAGCAGCAACTATAAAATTACTGCACACAAAAAAATAGAGGGCACATAAAGAGAGCATTTTTTTGAAATTATTTATAGTTTTTCTTGAATAAGATTATATATTAAATTTCAGAGATCATAGATTAAGACTTGGTAGTAAGTAGGAGAGTTGAACCTTAAACCCAAACTTGCTAACTTCAGAACAATATTGTGTCCCAGCAACCCCTGCCTAGCATATAGTAGACAGAGGCTTAATAACTATTCATGGATTGACTATCCCATTGCTTCTCTTGGCCTGACAATATTTCAACGGAGGTATTGCAACCTTTACTTTGGGACAATATCATTCTGCTGAGTCAATCCTAGACCTCAGTACATGGGATAAGATTAAATTACCCCCACCATCATCGCCTGCCTCCTCCTAAAAAAATGAAAAATGTAAGACAATAGAAGACATAACAGAGCCTCCTCTGCACCTCTAGTTCTGTTATTTGGTCTGTCAGTACTTTACATAAGTCTCCAAAGGGGAATATAAAAGCCAAATGTTTTTGTTCTCATGCTGGGGCATTTTGCCAAATTGAAGGACTGCCATGGGTGCTAAGCCAGGCAGAGCATGGATCCCATGGGTAAAAAAAATGTAAATAGTGAAAGGATGAAAATTAAATTAGAATTCCTTAAAGCTGATTCAACCCAACACAAGCACTGAGGAGAAAGGCAGATGCTTTATGGAAGTTTCCTAGAGCATGAAGTTTGGTGGGAGGGGGAGACCAGTTTGCTGAGAGCTCATGTCAAAACTATTTCTCTCCTTTTCCTTTATCTACAATAAGCTCCTGCTTTAATTCATTTGGATGGTTTGTAGTTTGTGGCCAAGGATACATTGATGACTCTAATGAGAAGTTCTTCTCTGATTCCTGAGGCATAGCATAGAGGAAAGAATAGGCTTGTTAATAAATGAGGTTGTCATTCTTCTGGTTCTTCTTTATTGTTTATCAATTCATATAAGTTCTTCCCAAATTTCTATGGACACTTCATAATCAATTTTTATGTAATTTCATTTTATTCAAATACCACAATCTGTTAAAGCAATTTCTCAGGCAATGGGCAACCACGAAACATGTTGCTAAGAAAATTTTGCCATATATGAGATCTTTATTTCTGCCTTTGGGGTATATAATCCAAAACTGGAATCAATTAGTCAACAAATACAGCCATTTGAGTCATTTTCTTGGTTTAATTCCAAGTTCCTTTCCAGAATGGTTGAACCAATTCATTTTTTCTATCAACAATATTAATTAGTGTTCTGGATTCCTACCGTCCTTACTTTTACTTTTTCTCATCTTTACCAATTTGCTGAATATCAGGTAGAACCTCAGAGTTTTTTTACTTTAATTTTATATAATTAATTGATTCAGAGCAAAGTTCATATGGTTGCTACTACTTCACAATTTGGGGGTAACTATTTGTTCATATTATTTACAATATTCATTAACAAATGTCTCGATCTTATATATTCATATTAAATTTCCTCTCTCTTTCTCTCTCTCTCTCTCTCTCTCTCTCTCATATATATACACATATATACACAATATATACACTATATATAGACACACATATATACACATATGATAAAATTTTTAGATTATTAATGCAAATATTTTTTCAATTCAGTTTCTTTTTTATCCTAACCAAATTTATTTTATTTGTGCAAGGTTTTGGGTTTTTTTGTATTTCATGTAATCCAGATTATCTTTGGTTAAAAATTCTTCCTATAGGTATAAATATGAAAAATAACTGATTCTTAAATGTTAACTCAAATCTTTTATGATATAATCTTTAACATTAAGGAAGAATATCCATTTTAAGTATATTATGCCATAATAAGAGGCAGCTTTGTATCATCTGGATAAAAGGCTGTCCTCTGAGCTAGGAAAACTACTCAAGTTCTGCCTCTGAAAGCTGGTGCTTATGTGATGAAGTCACTCAATCTCTTGTTTCTTTAGGAAATTGCTAGGGCTATAAATTGCAGAAATAGTGCTAACCTGCTTTGATCATGGAAGTTTCCTCCTCAGAAGCTCCTTGAGCCTATGAAATCACAGGACTAGTATCTATCCCTATCTAGGATACATAAGAAAACAATCTAAAGTTAATAAATTTTCCCAGTAATACTTGTTAAATAGGAAATTCTCCATGCAGTTTATGTCCTTGGGCTTAAAAAGCACTGTGTTGAACTCAATTGTTTCTGATTATTGTTTATTTAATTTGTTCTGCTAATCTAATTTTTTTTACTTTTTTTTTAAGCCCTTAATTTCTGTGTATTGGCTCCTAGGTGGAAGAGTGGTAAGGGTGAGCAATGGGGGTCAAATGACTTGCCCAGGGTCACACAGCTGGGAAGTGTCTGAGGTTGGATTTGAACCTAGGACCCCCATCTCTAGGCCTGACTCTCAATCCACTGAGCTACCCAGCTGCCCCTTAATCTAATTTTTAAAATCTTTTTAACCAGTAGCAATTTTTTCATGATTAGTGCTTCATAATATAGCTATATAATATATTAATACTATATAATTAATAATAATATTATATAGCTATATTATGAAGCACTAATCATGAAAATGTCAAGATACATATATATGTGTATATTACATACACATATATATTATACACATATATATGTATAAATATATACAAAACTGGGGGGAAAGAAGGTAATATTAAGAAAAATAGGAAAACAAACAAAATGGAGTAAATTTATATTCCATAAGGAAGTACGTGGGGCCAACAGGGAAGAATAACAATATACTGTAAGGGTAAAGAGATTGGAGAGACAAAGATATTTAATACTTAAGTGCATTGAAATCAACTTAAAGAGGGAAGAACAATCAGATCCATTGGGGCAGAGAATTGACTGGCGTCCTATAGAGAAGTAGAAGGGTAACAAAAGGACTGGTGGAGAGGGAAGTAACACTAGAAAGGGGGAAGGCAGAGGGAGGGTTGCTTAAAAAGATCCTATAGAAGAATAAGAGGGGAATAAGAAGGGAGAGGGGAGAAAGGTAAGTACAATAAAGGAGGGGATTAGGGGAACTGATTAAAAACAAAACACTGATATAGAACGAAGTAGTGAAAGAAGAAATGACAGGACAAGGAGAGAGAATCAAAATGTCTGGGAATACACATTTGACAATTATAATTCTGAATGTGAATGGGATGAACTTGGCCATAAAACAGAAGCAAATAGCAGAGTGGATTAGAAACCAAAATCCTACCATATGTTGTCTACAAAAAGCACACATGAGACAGGCAGACATACATAGAATAAAAATGAAAGGATGGAGCAAAATCTATTGAGCTTCAAATGAGGAAAAGCTAGTGGAGCTCAAGGATGAATTAGATAGCAAAACTATACGAGTGGGGGACCTCAACCTTCCCCTATCAGATCTAGATAAATCAAACCAAAATGTAAATAAGAAAGAGATAAGAGAGTTGAATGAAACCCTAGAAAAATTAGAGTTAATAGATATATGGAGAAAAATAAATAGGGACAAAAAGGAATACACCTTCTTTTAAGAAGCACATGGAACATTCACATTCATCATCGTCTATGGGGGGTGGGGGTAAAAGGGGGGTGAAGGGGAAAGTAAGAACAAAACTCAGGTAATCATGGAAATTTTTTCTAAAAAATTAAAAAATTAAAAAAAATCTTTTTAACTAGTAGAAATTTTTTCATTATTAGTGCTTTATAATATAGCTTGATGTCTAGAAACACTATTCCCTGTTTGTTCTTCCTTTTTCCCATTGTTTACCTTGAAATTATAGAGCATTTGCTCTTCCAGATGATTTTATTTTATAGATTTCTATAATGTACTCAATTTGTGATTTCATTGATATAGTACTAAATACGCTAATTAATTTAAGTCATATCATTATTCTATCTATTCTACCATTTCTTGAAATCATTATTTTTAATTTTTTTATTTTATTTGTATCTTTAATGTGGTTTCTAAGATTGACTCTGATATATATGTTTATTTTTATTATATGATTAATAAGCACCACAAACAGAAAAATAACTAAACAAGTGCATAAAAATTATGTACAAACTCCACATTATTTACAATTTGCTTAAAAATATGTAAATTACATACATGTGCTACTATAAACATCCTCTGCTTTTGAGTTCCCTTTGGATACATTTTTCTCTTGATTTTCTCTTTTTTATGTAATTATAGAATGTATAGTTCTTATTCTTTTCTCTTTGTATATTTCCCTTCATATTTCCAATATATATAATTTTTAATAATAAAATAAAATCCATTGCATTGAAATATTATAATCTATTTCACCATTTTTCCAATTCATTATATTTGCATTATTTCCAGTTATTTTGTCATTACCAACAAAACTTGCATAAATATTTTCATGCAAACACAGCATTTAACACTTTCAATAATGTTCTTAGGACCTGATTCCTATAATGGGATTGCTATGTCAATGAGAATGAATAGCTTTTCATATATTAATTTATACTTCAATCTTATTTTCTAAAAAAAAAATTCATAGTCTAGCAATGCAAAATTAGGTGTGTTTCTCCATGTTCCTCTTAGCATTTAGTTTGATCAACTTAACCCATCTAGTTCTCATTTAACATACATTACCAGGACCATGCTAGTTGGGTCCTGAGGCAGCAGACACAATCTGTTGCAAGGACAATACTCTTGCCAAAACCAAGTCTTTTCAGTTTGGTCATACGCAGTGGAACTTTTGTCTCAATGCCACAGTCCTCAGGAATGCAAGACTATCCCCATAGTAGAATGAGTGTTAAAGTAAGACTTTTGCAGAATATTTATGCTCTCTAAACCATTGTTGTCCCACCAGAAACTATCTGGATTATGTGTATCCTCAAGCTTAGATCTATTGCTAGCCTTACACGGGTATGTGGAGGTTGTCCAGATATCTATCAAATTTACCTTTTCTAAGTTTCTATTCATCACCTTAACTTGTCTTCCTATTTTTTCTAGTTCTGAAAGGAGAGAATTAAAGTCCTCTGCTATTATTATTTTGTTATCTATTTTTATCTGTATCTTATTTAGTTTTTTCTTTTAAAAATCTGGATGCTGTAATACTTGGTGCACATATATCCAATATTGATAATTTTTCATTATACAAAGTATCTCCTCAAAAATAATATAGTTACCCTGTTTATCCTTTCCAATTATATCCATTTAGCCACAACTCTGTTGGAGATGATGACTGCTACCCCTGCTTTCTCTGGATCACCTGAGAAATAGTGTATTCTGCTCCAGTTCCTGACCTTCACTCAATGGGTATCTCTCATTCTCAGTGTGTTTTTTGTAAATAACAAATTATCAGGTCCTGGTTTTTGTTCCTTTCTACTATTCATTTTCTTCCCACGAGGGAAACATCTTCATATTACATTCAATGTTATAGTTACTAGCTGTGCATTTCCATCTACTCTTTTCCCCCTCACTGTTTTCCCCTCCTTTTCCTCTTTCCACTATATCCCTCCTCCAATGTCCAATTTCCTTTAACCATTACCTCTCCAATTCACACCACTTTCCAAAAATCCTCCCTTATCCTCTCCGTTTGCCCTCCTGGTTCCAAATCAGCTCACCTTTCCAAAGTTCCTGCCCTTGACCCTTTCCCTTAACCTTTTAACTCTTGTTTTATCCATCTTTCCAAAAATCTCATTATTCCCACATGCATGCCCTCCTATCTCTCCCCTATCTTATCCTAAGAATCCCTCCCTATCCCCTCACCTAACCCTCCTACCTCTTGATACATACCCCTCCAGTTCCTCCCTTATCCCATTCCCATTCCCTCCTGTTTCTATGCACATTAAGGAATTTTTTATCCTTCTAATTGTGTATGTTCTCTCTTTATCCCAGGTCAAATGAGAGTAAGCTCTAGTAAATATCAGTCCTCCATCTCCTCTTCCCCTTCTCCATGTCAGTTCCTCCACCTATTCTTCCTCTATCTGAGACAGCCATTTTACCCTACCTCCTCTTGGTCTACTCCCCTACCATTTCATACATTCAGACATACATACATACATACATTCACCTGGATTTTGAGTTCCATTCATGCACATCCCTTCAATATAGCCAGGCAATGATGCCATTCCCATGGGCCATAAATGGTATTTTCCCATATAGAATTTGATCTTTTGGGGTGTTTATGATTAATCTTTCATTACCTTTGTATGTTTCTTATGTATCAAATTTTCTGCTGAGTTCTGAGTTTTTCCCCAGAAATAATTTAAATGCCTTTAGCTTGTTGAATGTTCTTTTTTGTCCTTTGTAATTATGCACATCTTTGCTAGATCTATTATTCTTTGTTGTAAGCCTAGTTCTTTTGCTCTATGAAGTGCTATGTCCCATATCTTGTGTTCTTTTAATGTTGTGCCTGCTAAGTCTTATAGTTTTATTCTGACTGTAGTTCCACAATATTTAAATTTTGTTGTTGCTCTTATTGCTGTTGTTGCTCATTTCATAATTTTCTTAATTTTCTTGCATTGCTCTTATTTTTTCCCAGTTTTTGCTCAACTTCTCCTATTTGGTTTTTGAAATAAGTGATTTTAGTTAATAGTCCTCTGAGTTTGAACAAGCAAAGAAAAAAGAACTCTTTGGAGTTCTTTTCTGTTGTTTGTGGAGTGTATTAGGAGGTGATAAAGTTTCATACCTTATGGTACCGTCTTCCCAGTAGTGCTGAGCAACACTGAAATATTCTTAATTATCTTAATGGGGTTTTCCTTTCTATTATTTCTTCCTAGATTTTGTTAGTGCTATATAGAAATGCCGACCATCTTGTTGATTTATTTTATATTCTACTACTTTACTGAAACTATCAGCTGTCTCTGTTTCTTTGCTGATTCTCTGTGGTTTTCTAAGTAAATCATCATAATGTTCCATAAAATGAATTATTAAAGTATTTTTTCAAAGAAATGTTGTAACTTGTAAGACTATACAGAAATTATTCGAATACTATTTTTGGTTTGTTTGGTATATAGAAATGTATGTATAGTCACAAATATTAACAAAATATAATCTATATCTTTCACATGTATGTTCTATGAATATGTACACATACTATTCCCTGAAAAATAATGTTAAAATCTGTACATTCTGCACATACATTCTATTTCCCTTTGCTTGATCTTTTATTGATGGCAGCTAGGTAACAACAGTGGAGAGAATCAAGAAGCCCTAAATTTAAATCCTGCTTCAGACATTTAACTAGTAATTTAACCATGGGCAAATAATTTAATTTCTACAGGTTTCAATTTTATGTTCTATAAAATAGTGCTAATAATAACTCTCACTCCCACCCAAGATTGTGATGGCAATATAATTTTATAAAGCATTCTGTAAACCCTAAAAGACTCTGTAAATGCTATTGGTAGTGAATTTAAATTGGAATCATGAAAAAGGAAGTTTACTGGTACCATTTATGTCACATGTTAAATATTAAGCCACTAGGTAGTAGGCAGAGAAGTAGAAGAAAGTAAACAAAATAGAGAGAGGAGGAAAAATGTTGTGGGGAAAATTAGGGATTGAAGGTGTTAAAGGTGGCACCATCTGACTCAGAGTTGGATAAACATCCAGCTTCAACTCAGCTCTATTCCATTTATCTCAACTCAACAGATATTTATTATGCATTAGACTCTGAGATTTTAGTCTAACTTTGTGCAGTCAATTATGACTATTACTTTCCATCTCAGTGACAGTTATTGCAAAGAGAAAGATCAGGGATATAAATGAGCAGCCTTCTGTCCATGGAAAACATTTCCCTGACATCAAAATAAATTTACTCACTAATAATCAGAAAAGATTCTAGGATTCTCTAGTTATCTTGGTACAAACTGTTGAATGTCAAGTAGTAGATTGTATTAGAACTGACTTTAAAATGACTTTTAAATGACTCTTATTGGCATTAGAAATCAGCAAATGATGAATGAGGCTTTCTCTGTTCCTTCTAGGCATTGTAAAAATCTCAATTATAGCATACCTACTTGGATGATGTATGACTCTTGATGACTGCCCCTCTCATTTTTGTTTCTGTTAAAGCTGAGAACTATATACAATATACTAAAAATATGTCTACATATAAAATAATCTCAATATTAGAAATGTAAAAGACAAAAATGGGTTAAAATTGTTACATGAGTTACCATCCTTTCTAAACTGAGAATACGTATAATTTGTTCTCTGCTTAGCATTTCTGTAATTGCCACCTGTCTGGGTTGTCAGAAAGGGGTACTTATGTGTCATACAGTTCAACTGTTGACAGAAATTCCTTTCCTAATCCTCCCTTCTTACTTCTTCCTCTTTCTTCATATTTCTCCTTGCCATTTCATTCCCTCTTTTCCATATCTTTAATTTCCATTTCCTCATTTTTTCACTCCATCTTCTTTTCCTCTGCCAATTCTTTCTCCCTTTTTTCACCTTTCCTCTTTTCTTTTCTCCTACTCATTCTATTTCTTTCTCCATTATTCCTCCTTGATTCAGAGAATTTCTTATGGTTAATAGCTCACAATTATTTTGTGAGCTATTTGTTAACTTTTTTGAATATGAAATGATCCACATATCCATAGACAAATAAATATGACCAAGAAGATCCTTAGTCTTATGCATTAAGTATTGTTCACCAAAATGCCTTCTCCTTTTCTTTTTATTATTTTTCCTCCCTCCTCCCACTTTACCTCTATCCAATTGATTTTCCCTTTCTCTATTTATTCTTTTCTCTAATTAGCAAAGGTTCATTAGCCTCTTTCCTTTCTAGACTCACTCCTCCAGTAATAGCTATTGTTTAGGGCAGTGATGGGCAAACTATAGCCCACGGGCCAGATGAAGGGGAGGGCCCTGAAATGTTCTATCCAGCCACACAACATTATTCCTAATCTGACAAATACAATGAGAGGATACAATACAATGAAACTTCGAAAGAGTTGCCTTAGAAACAGACTGAAAAGATGAGCATTTCCTTTCCTTTGGCCCCCTCTTTAAAAAGTTTGCCCATCAGGGGGCAGCTGGGTAGCTCAGTGGATTGAGAGCCAGGCCTAGAGATGGGAGGTCCTACGTTCAAATCCGGCCTCAGACACTTCCCAGCTGTGTGACCCTGGGTAAGTCACTTGACCCCCATTGCCCACCCTTACTACTCTTTCACCTAGGAGCCAATACACAGAAGTTAAGGGTTTAAAAATAAAATAAAACACCTTCATTAAAAAAAATAGTTTGCCCATCACTGGTTTAGAGTATAGACTTCTTCCCCACCTCTGATTCTGTGGCCCCTTCTCTTCACTCAGAATGAAAGTTTATTCTATTTCTCAACAAAGGTTAGAGGTTATATTGGGAATTATCTGATTAAAGTGGGTAGATAGAAAAAGCTGTGGACCAGGGATAAGTCTGCATTTTAGAAGGGGGCGCAATACTTAGCTGACTTCATGGCAAAAGAGTTTCATTCCCAGAAGATTCAGAGTTTGAACTCTCACCATATACAAAGATAAAACTGATGTAGCAGAAACTGACATATTGCCTACTTCTGACAATTGGCAAATATTCTGGACCAGGACTAGTTTAGATCATTCTAGAGATTCAAGTTCAGAACTGCAATACAACGAACCACTCATGGGCCATAAAATGCAACATGGCTTAGATGAGATAAAAAAAAAAGACATCATTCCCAGTTTTTTTTTTAAAAAAAGATACATACTGAATACTAACTACTATCTGACTCTAAGTTGACCATGACAAGTAGTCATGCTGTACTCGCATCCTCTCAGATATTAGTAATTCTGCTAAACTGCAGTCACCAAACACCCATAGGCTAAGTTAATAGCAGCTCATGAAAGATGCTAACACTTCAGGTCAAGAAATTAAGTGCGCCATTTCCATTTAACAATGGAAGAATATTGTACTCTCTCCTTCTAGTTAGAGAAGCTATCTTCCATCACCCCTATCATAATGAGCAACTCTAGATATAATTCATCTGTTCAATAGCAACTAGGGCCCAATATAAGACAGGCAATTGTTTTTCTAAGATGTTATAACAAGTAATTACTAAGGAGAGCTTATGAGTCTAGGAGTCATTTAATATAGCCATTCCCTGAACCTACCAAAGACTCAACTCCTCCTAGTCCTAATGAATAAAGATTTCAAAGAACCAAATTCTACTTAGACACTGCATTTATTTCAGTGAGCACATGTGGAATGGAGAGATCACTATGGAGTAATGGTACCCATCCTCCTCACCAGATCATAATGGCTTCCAATCCATTTTAACTAGAGGGGGGAAGAGTAGCAAAAGATACCTGGACTTCCTTTGAGATCTTTGTAAAAGTTGATAATGCAAAAACCAGTGAAGTTCCTTCTCATATTGCTCAATCCACCAGCGAAGGGACTGGGATAGAATCCTTTCAGCACCAACCTTCAGAAGAAAATCCATCTTCTCTGTCTCTTTAGCTCTGTAATACAAGTGATTCACTTCTTCCCTTTTGCTTCCCCTTTTAGCACTATTGAATTAAAAAATCAAAAATAATTAGCATTCCTCTTTACATCCAATGGACCTGTTTAAGACAGGAAGTAAAAAACTTTAGAAAACAGAAAGTTCCTTTATGTAATTCTTATCTTAGTATCTTATCTTATATGTTATCTTCTCTTATAACTTATTTTATCTTACATTTATTTCATCCTTTTGGATGGAAAGAGAAGGGACAGCTAGGATGCTGGTTCCAAATATAGTGGCTCCCCTATAATTGATAGAAAAAAATGATTAGGTAAATCTTGGCAAATCTTTACCATTTTTGGTCTATTGTACTTCCAGTTTTAGTATTAAATGTTCTTGGGATTACCTGGTTTCACTGGCTCCTGTGTCAAACTTTCTGTAAATTGATTTTCCCTCTATCCTTTCTTGCTCTTATCTTATTTCTCATAATATTTTCCCATCCTTTATAATAAAATTAACATTGAATGTATACATTCTGTTGAGTCATTTAATCTGGCCAATCTGCATACCTGTCAAAGACTCCACTTATCCTAGTTCTTATGGATAGAGACCTTGAAGAATAAACGGCAGTATTTTGATGGCTCTTAGCTTTCTATTTGGTTCCAGTAATATCTGGATAAGGAAGCTTCTTAGTTCTTTTGACCTTCTTTTTGTGATGATTGCTTTACATTCAATAAACCTCTATGAGAGGTATTGATAGTCTAGCTCAGTGATTCCCCAAGTGGGCACTACTCCTCCCTGGTGGGTGCTGCAGCGATGCAGGGGAGAGGTGATGGCCACAGGTGCATTTAACTTTCTTATTAATTGCTATTAAATTTAAAAAAAATTATTTTCCAGAGGGCTAAGTAATATTTTTTCTTGAAAGGGGGTGGTAGGCCAAAAAAGTTTGGGAACCATTGGTCTAGTGCAATATCTATTCTTTTAAAACATCTAGTATCAATAAATTATATAAATATATAAATATGTAAATATAAAAGTTCAAGCTTTTAAAAATTTCTGATTCCTTTTGTTTTTTTTTTATACCATGGAAACCTCCTAATGGAAGAGTAATCCGTCTCCCATAGAACTTTCCCTTATAACAAAACAATTAAACAAAATAAATTGCCAATTAAACTTAATTGGACACTTTGGAGATTGTTGTACTTCATGTCACAGACCTCATAGTATCATTGGCAGAATTACTGTCAGAGATGGGCTGTTGGGTAGAAAACATTTTGAGATCAAATGTGACTAAATAAAGAAGAAATTACCTACAGATGATGAGGATATACCTTTTGGTGGTAAATATGTGCTGATTGCGTTAAGCCCTTGAAAATTATAGAATATTTGAAATATGAATGACAATCACTAAAAATACTAATAATGAACCTTCTCAGTAAACCTGTGTGTGTGTGTGTGTGTGTGTGTGTGTGTGTGTGTGTGTGTGTGTGAGACCCTAGNTGTGTGTGTGTGTGTGTGTGTGTGTGTGTGTGTGTGTGTGTGTGTGTGTCTTAGATAGACCCTAGTGGTCCTACAATAAGCCAGAACCCAAACTGAATAGCAAGAATGGATAGAACTGCACGTCATATTTGTAAAGCTGCATAGGACTTTCCATGATCCCAACATGTTTTCTATCCGACAGCCCATCTTTTTAACAGTAATTCCGGCAATGGCACTGTGCAGTCTATAACATGAAGTACAATAATCCCTAAAGAATAAGAATTGCCGGTAATCCAAAAGCAGTGAAGAGATGTATGGCAGAGGTAAATAGGCTTCGACATATTATCCATGATAAATTGTAAGCAAAAAAGAAGCTTTATAAAAGATATCACAAAAACTATGTTTTCTCAGAAAAGTAGGTCAGCAACTCATATAGAAAGAACAAGGCGTGAAATAGATAGTCTACTTGAAAGGCATCTGGAGGAAGGTCTTCAGCACAATGAGGCACCCCCTATGGAGGTTCAAAATGTTAAGCTCATAGTGTAGCAAGTGAGGAAACTATGTGGAGCAAAGCTCTGTGGGGTCATCAACCATATTCACGTTTATGTCCAACCCTTAGACTGCCACGTGATTAGTTATTTTATTTAATTTTATCATTCTAAGTTCCAAAGAAATCTTGAAATAAACATTGATGTATTTTTTATCATTAAAGTTGTAACTTCTTCCTCATAAATTAATTTTAACTCTCAGGTCAATTAAATTATTTAATAAACTGAAGAAATCTTTTTTTCTAATAGTTAGCAAGTATTTACTAAGCATCTACTATATGTCAAGTACTATAGTTCAATGAAAGGTCTCTACTCTAAAAAAGCTCACAGACTAACAAGTAAGACAACATGAAAAATATGTTCAAATGATATATATATGTATATATATTTTATATGTACATATATATTATATATGTATATATTGTATATGTATGTATATATTATATATTATATATGTAGGTATATTTTATATGCATGTATATATGTAGATATATTTTATATGTATGTATATAGTATATATTATATATGTAGGTATATTTTATATGTAGATATATTATATATGTAGATATATTTTATATGTATGTATATAGTATATATTATATATGTAGGTATATTTTATATGTA
>NC_058132.1:636061136-636104876 GCF_016433145.1 Gracilinanus agilis
AAAAAAGAAGCTTTATAAAAGATATCACAAAAACTATGTTTTCTCAGAAAAGTAGGTCAGCAACTCATATAGAAAGAACAAGGCGTGAAATAGATAGTCTACTTGAAAGGCATCTGGAGGAAGGTCTTCAGCACAATGAGGCACCCCCTATGGAGGTTCAAAATGTTAAGCTCATAGTGTAGCAAGTGAGGAAACTATGTGGAGCAAAGCTCTGTGGGGTCATCAACCATATTCACGTTTATGTCCAACCCTTAGACTGCCACGTGATTAGTTATTTTATTTAATTTTATCATTCTAAGTTCCAAAGAAATCTTGAAATAAACATTGATGTATTTTTTATCATTAAAGTTGTAACTTCTTCCTCATAAATTAATTTTAACTCTCAGGTCAATTAAATTATTTAATAAACTGAAGAAATCTTTTTTTCTAATAGTTAGCAAGTATTTACTAAGCATCTACTATATGTCAAGTACTATAGTTCAATGAAAGGTCTCTACTCTAAAAAAGCTCACAGACTAACAAGTAAGACAACATGAAAAATATGTTCAAATGATATATATATGTATATATATTTTATATGTACATATATATTATATATGTATATATTGTATATGTATGTATATATTATATATTATATATGTAGGTATATTTTATATGCATGTATATATGTAGATATATTTTATATGTATGTATATAGTATATATTATATATGTAGGTATATTTTATATGTAGATATATTATATATGTAGATATATTTTATATGTATGTATATAGTATATATTATATATGTAGGTATATTTTATATGTATGTATATATTATATACACATATCATATATGTATATATTATATGCATGATCTATACGTGTGTAATATATAAACACATAATATTATGCATATATTATATATTTATATGCATAATCACAGAAAGAAGGCACTAGCACTTCACAGGTTAAGAAAGGTTTCTTGTAGAAGATGAGATAAATAAAACTTAAAAGAATTCAGGGAAGCCAGGAGCTGGAGATGTGGAAGAAGAGAATTAAGATGGCCATTGAAAATACCAAGTCCATAGTTGGATTATAGGAACAGCAAGGATTTCAAGTGTCTTTGGATCACAGAGTATACGGGGAAGAGTAAGGTGTCAGAAGACTAGAATGGTAAAGAGGACCTGCTGTGTTATGAATGTCAGATAGAAAACTTTAGTTTTATTCCTAGAGGTGATAGGGAGCCACTGGCATGGATTTAAAGAGGTACATAGATTTGTATGGACAGATCAATGACTTAGGAAGATCAATCTGACTGCTAATCGAAAGGAAGACTGAAGTGGGAGAGACAAGTCAGGAAGAATTACCAAAACACAGTTGCAGTAGTCTATGCATAAGGTGATGGAATCCTAAACCAGCATAGCGGCAGTGTCAAAGGAGAGAATACGATGCATGTGAGCAATGTTACAAAGGTAAAACCAGCAAGACTTGATCATGGGTTGGATAAGGATGGTGAGAGGGAGGAGTGAAGGAAAAGACTTACACTTGGTGCCTATATGAGTGCAATAGGGAAATCTGGATGTGGGGGTGGGGCATTTTGGGGAACTGGAGTGGGAGGAGAAGCAAAATAATGAGTTCAGTTTGGGGCATGTTTAGTGCAAGATTGTCTCTAGGATAGTCCAAGGCGAAGTGTCTAATAGGCAGATGGAGATGTGAGAAGACTGAAAAGTCAGAAGGGAGGTTAGCTACTCTTATTTCTTCATAACTAGGTAAATATTAAATTTCCAAATATTTAGACCTTATTAACAAATAAACTCAACACTAGATAAATATATAATTATTTACATTTTTTTTGTTTTGTGAAAAAATCTCAGCAAGGTCACCTCCACTCTCACCATGTCTACATATGCTTTCTCTTCACTCATGAAATTTCAGTCACATGATATTAAATTTCTCTTAGATATCAAGTAAATATTCTTCTCAAAAATCCTCTTTGTAGTATAAATTTAAAAAATGAATTCTTCTGAAAAGATCTCTCCATCTCCTTTTTCTCCTTCTTGTTCAGTTTTAACTTGGCCATGATAGGAAACTCTTTAGTTGCTCTCAAACTATGACTTTTAATGGTTTCCCTCCATAGTTCAATTTATAGATCCTCATAAAAAAGTTTTAAAAACATATACCCTATCCCTGAATGCAGAGGAAAAAATACTTTTTAGGAAGACAATATCCAACTTTCACATCGAAACTCCTACCACAAACTACTTTTTTTGACATTCCATTTGACTTTTAAAGATACAGTAACAGTGAGTATAATATCTATGAGAGTCATTTGAAACATTGGACACAAAAGAATAATAGAGCTAATGTGGGAAAGTACCTCTGAGGTTAGCTACTCCAAACCCCTATTTGATAGGTGAGCAAATTGAGGATCAGCAATATTAAGTGGTTTGCTCAGACACATAAGAGGAGGAGAAAGAAGAATTTCACAAAATAAAAAACATACAAAAGCTAAGGTCTGCGCAATATAAAGGAATAGTCTACAAGGTACTGTGGAAGACTATCAATGAAACCATTGGTTCATTGAAATATAAGTTATTCAACAACAAGGAGCTAGGAATACAACATTTATTAAAATCATATATATATTTTGCTTCAGAGTTTCAATTCTATTTTTTAAATAAAGCATATCTGTAGATGGTTGCCTGATTATTATTTCAAAATACACTGTAGGAACAAGATAATGATTATTTATCGGGGGTGGATGGGAGGAACTCTCCAATGTTGAAATAGAACCTCATTCATTCTAATTAGTTTTTTTCTTTTCTTTTTTTTTTAAACCTTTAATTTCTGTGTATTGGCTCCAAGGCAGAAGAGTGGTAAGGGTGGGCAATGGGGGTCAAATGACTTGCCCAGGGTAGCACAGCTGGGAAGTGTCTGAGGACAGATTTGAACCCAGGACATTCCTCTCTAAGCCTGACTCTCAATCTACTGAGCTACCCAGCTGCCCCATTCTCATTGGTTTTTAAATGAAAAAGGATGAGATATTATATTTTCCATTATGAATATGTGTATATATATGTAAACACATATATACATTTATAGGAGATGGGTTTTTTAAAAAAGAGAATCCTTAGTCAATGAAACAAAATTCCCTTTTAGCAAATTTTGTTTTTCTGTTGTGATTTCACTCTAAACCAGGGTCAGAGGACATGAACCAGTGTGAAGAAGGAAAATTGTCTTCTTTAGAGTTGCACTTGTGGATGCATCAGATAAGGCAGAGTAGCTTTTGACACTCTGTCAGATAATTACTTTCTTTTTTTAAATCCTTACCTTCAGCATTGGAATCAGTACTATGTGTTGGTCTCAAGGCAGAAGAGTGGTAAGAGTTAGGCAATGTGGGTTAAGGGACTTGCCCAGGGTCACACGGCTAGGCAGAATCTGAGACAAAACTTGAACCCAGGACTTCCAGTTTCCAGGCTTGGCTCTGTAAGCACTGAACCCAGCTAGCTGCCCCCCTGATAGGCTGTCTAGAAGTTAGACCTACAAAGCACAGGGAAGGTGACATACAGAAGAGCTCAGAGCCAGAGCTAGTGAATTTGTCCCCTATTTCTGCCTCTGCCTGCAAAGTTTCTGACAACAAATGGTGCTGTTGAAATGCAACCTCTCCATTCAAAGAGGTATTACTATTCCGAATCAGAGATCTGTCAGGAAAAATGAGGAGGTCTCAGTCCATTCCCAGCACTAGACAACGCAGCCCCTCTCACAGTTATCAGGCAATTGACCTTCCCTGTCTATGGCTTCGAGCCTCATGAAACCTTATTCTCCCAATTCTAGCTGGGTCTCTGGACTGCGAGTCTTGCTATGATTTCACACATTTCCATTATTGTTTTATCCCCATGTCAATGTGACATATTTTTCATCAGTCCCTTGCTGTTTTAATCGGCATTTCAAAAGAGAAAGAGATGTATAGGGTCTCTGTTTGGAGAAGAGGTAATTTAGAGCAGTGTTGCCAGGGGTCAGGTAGGCTTAAAATGTTCATTTGTCATTCCCATCAAGCCCTGAAATTATTCTACCGAAACCTCTCCCCGAACAGATTTTAGAATGTTTGAAAAAAAAAATCTTTTACAAATGAACCTTGAACATTTGAACCCGGTGCCTCTTCCCACACATACAAAAGGGGGCAAAGGGATAAAATACACGGCTGCTTTCATTCCTTCACTTTTTAAGTCTCTTCTCTGATTGTTCTGTTATACATCATTCTTATTTCTCTTCTGAGAACAGGAAAATGGGAGACGCTTTGTGATTTTTTTTTCAATTAAAATGAGTTGCAGAAAACTACGAAATGTAACACTTCATTAGCAGGCATTTAATTCCCTAGTTTTAAAAAAATATATATATTTTAAGGACATTTTTAAAATCATGTGCTTTCTGGTACTGTTCATGCTTTTCAACTGTAGTGTGCACTAGAACCTAAAACAGAGGAGTTTCAATAAACATGAGAGATTAGCAAAAGACTCCAGCCAGAATTACTGTGTGATTTTTGTCATTTCATACTGAGGAGAGTGTTGTGTTTGCTCAAGAAAGCAAAAAGAATAATGAAAGGGAGCATCCTGGATCCCACATCTGTAATATTTGTGATGTTTTAGAGCAGGGGTCGGCAACATATGGCTCTCGAGCCATATCTGGCTCTTTTGAGGGCCAGATATGGCTCTTTCTGCAGGAGCCATAAAGTCCATATTTTTTTCAGGCACTGTGAGCACTGTACGACTCTCACGAAATTACATTTTAAAAAATGTGGCGTTTATGGCTCTCTCGGCCAAAAAGGTTGCCGACCCCTGTTTTAGAGGTTTCAATAGTAGTCTTCTCTTATCAAGAGCAACTGTAAACAAAAAAATGGCCACTGACTTTTCAGATCCTCCATTAGAGGAATGACTAAGGACATCTGAAATAGTTGGCTTTGACTAGTTCTTTCCAGAATTTGGTATCATTAAGCTCTTATTTCTCCATAGTTGTTGGGATGATACTACTCTGCCTCATTTGCCTCCTCCTTTACTGCTCCCATCACTACCCTAACCTTTCTGCTAAGCTTTCCTTTCTTTTTTCTCCCTCCCAGTCCAACACTGATCTTCTGTCTCTATTCCTATTGGAGGGAACCAAGAATCAAAAGTCTATATATAAGTCTATTTCTGCCTTTGTAGTGGTGCTGAATTGGTCCCATTTAAACTCCTTGTCTCGTGGGACAAAAAGTCTAAGGCATCCTAAGGATTCCTGGGCTTTGTTATCTGTAGGCTCTCTCAATTAAAGGGTGAACTCCTTGGAAGCAGAAATCGCCTTCTTTTTCTTAACAATCCTTGGGACACAATAAATATTACATATATATGTATGTATGTATATATGTTCATCTATTTTTGCTTTGGTTATTATAAATAAACTTTATAAAATATAAAAAAGCTAGAGTAAAGAGCCACTAACCAAGCCACAGTCCCAGGGGGAAAAAGAGAGAAAGGTGGAGTTACCCACAACTATATACAAAACATGACCACATAAAGGTGGTGTAGAGATTAAAAGGAATTCTGGGAAATACTGAAGGGCTTCTAGGGGATGAAGTTCAAGGGTTCAAGACTTTCTAACTATACAGTATAGAATTTTAAGAGAAATAGAAAATGGTAAAATTCACATCCCATCAACGTTTCACCAAACATAATTTAATCATCTTTAGATGGTCACTTCAAACTCTCATGAGGCCTCAAAGTTGTCATTCTTTTCAATCATATAAAAGGGATTCTGTCTTGCCCTACTACAAACCTAAGAAATTGTGTTTTTTTTTAAATAAATTGTATTAAGCTTATACTGCTCAGGGACTCTTATTTTTGTCTTTGTATTCAGGTAACTAGAACAGCACTTGGCTTAGAATGAGCACTTAATGAATTATTATTATTTATTTTATTCATTAATTATAATCATTGTTAGAATTATTAAGTTATTATTAATTATTTGGTGATTGGACATAGGTTTGAACTGAAAAAGACCTTAGAGGATCTGTCCACTTTACCCAGGTCAAAAAAGATAGGGTATTTCAAATCTGGCCTCAGACACTTCCCAGCTGTGTGACCCTGGGCAAGTCACTTGACCCCCATTGCCCACCCTTACCACTCTTTCACCTATGAGCCAATACACAGAAGTTAAGGGTTTAAAAAAAAAAGATAGGGTGAATAATGTAGGGCTGAAAGGGACCTCCGCTGCCTTCTAATCTAACCCCTCTCATTTTAACAGATGGGGAACTAAGACCCAAAGACATTAGATGGCTTGCCCAAATTTATCCAGGGACTAAGTACCAGAATTAGATTTCAAAGGTAGGTCCTTTCACTCCAAATCCAGCATTCTTTCTTCTATACCATATTTTGGCGGATACCAACTTATTCATAGAATTAAAGACTTTTAGAGCTTTAAAGTCCATTAGAAGTCATTCAGTCTCACCCTCCTCTTTTTTAAATTGGAAATAGAAGCTTGATGAGATAAAAGACTGGCTTAAGGTCACCCAGCTGGTATATGACAGAGGTGAGCCTGGAAGCCAGGTCTACTGGCCCCTACACTTATATTTTCTCCAGACTTGTAAGTAATCTTAGAGATGGTCCACTGACTTCATTTCCAAGAAAGACATCAAAGAACAGTTCAGCTTGTGTGAAAGATGAGGAAAGTAAGACCCAGAATATAAAGCAATTGACCTAAACTTGTACAATCAAGCCTCTGAATAAAAGATAAAGATTCTCACACATGGATAAAAGCCTAGAAGTCCTATCTATTACTTAATAGGATCTCAAAACATTACTCCAAAGGAATATAAAATCATGAGCTAATTTCTGCTATATCTAGAGGAGGCAGAACTTGTCTTACTCATGTTGCTCATATATAATGTATGCCCAGAAATAGGTTCATAAAGAAAAAAAAGAGAATCACCAAAGGAGAACAAAGATAAGAATGTTACATCTACATAACAATTCATGGCATTCAAGCACTTTGGGGGTGGGAGGGAGAATAAATTACACTAGAATACTGACAAATTAAATGATTGTGTTAAGGTACACAATGGCAGTATAAGTCAGAGTCATGATTGGAATCCAAGTCTTGCCAGCTCCAAGGTCAGCTCATTGACTATTTAAGATTATTCAATTATTGTAAGGAAATTGAGAAATTATACTAAAGGGATTCTTCCTTGATTACTTTCCCCCCTTCTCTCATCTATATGAAAATGAATTTTCTCTCTCTCATATAATTTCATAGCATTTTAAACTCCTCTTATGGACTTACAGTTCTATACTAGTGCAGGTTGTTGTTTAGTCATTTCAATTATGTCTGATTTTTTCATAACTCCATTTGGGGTTTTCTTGGCAAAGATAGTGAAGTGGTTTGCCATTGCTTTCTCTAGCTCATTTTAAAAATGAGGAAACTAAAGCAAACTGGGTTAAGTGACTTGCTTAGGGTCATACAACTAGTAAGTGTCTGAGGTCACATTTGAACTCAAGTCTTTCTGACTCCAGATCTAGGTTCTCTCTCTACTGTCCCACCTAGCTATCCCACTACTGTAAGTAGGGCAAATATAATGAAACCCACTTCACAGATAAGATTTTAAAAAATCTCTGTCTCTCTGTCTCTCTGTCTCTCTGTCTCTGACTCTCTCTCTCTCTCTCTCTCTCTCTCTCTCTCTCTCTCTCTCTCTCTCTCTCCTATCCTTTCCTACTACTATTTCATCTTTTTTCTTTTGTGCTTTTGTACTTTAGTATTCTTTCTCAATTTCCTTACAATATCTGAATAATGTTAAATAGTTATGAATTGTCCCAAGAGATATAAGAAGCTTGGAGGATAATTTTTCTTTATGAAAAATTGTTTTATTTCTTATAGGAATGGATACATGGCAAAACATAATTTTTACTTCATAATGAAAAGGGAAATAGATGACAAAATATATGTAAAGTGCTCAGGAATTCTTATACTGCTTCATAAAAATTATCACAATTATTGGTGGTATTTTTATGATGATGATTATTATAAGGGGGTACTTACTGAAGGTGTACCAAAAGCCATGAGTTACAGGAACTGAACACTGTTGCTCACCTTGTTTTATATAGAGCAGATTTCAGGCTTTAAGTGAGAATTAAACTCTTTAACTTCATTTCCCATGTGGCATTTTTCTCATGTGAGCATATATGAGCACCAAAATATAGATTGACATAAAGACTGAGCTTTGGAACCTGCACCTGCCTGATCCCAAAGGCAGGCTGAGGCTGACTACCATTTCTATGAGCCTGCTTTCAAATAAAGCTTGACAAAAGTCCCTTTTTGGAGGAATAAAAGCCAGACTTCTACTATAGGCTTCAAAGAAAAAGAAAACACATATTTCCAAGAAAAATCTTAGCTTCCTTCTACTGTTTTATAGTCATAGACTACGGTTGAAGATTGTATAGGACAAACTCAGAAATCTCTCATAGAGCCTTAACTCAATGTTTCTTTCACCTTTATTCCTTCTCAATACGATATTTTATATTGCCTAAGCCTGAGCAAATATGAAGAAGAGCTTGTGACAAAAGGTGACAATTTAGACACCGAGTATCTCCACTTTATAGGCTGTCTACAAAAAAAAATGGAAATTCTGGCTGAGCATTTTATCTGCCACTTACAATTCTGAGAATAATGGCTGATAATGATAGAAATCATACTGACTAATAGCACTATTAGCATCACCCATGTTGCTTGTATTTCTTCTCTATATGAGTTCCTGCAATATTTTTTTAACTTGTGCACTGTAGTTCTCTTTGCCTAAAGGAAATGTGACAATGAATTCCAAGGATTTGATTCATGGACCACAATGGTTTCTTAGCTAGCAAGTTAGCCCAGTGTCTTTCTTGCTTTTTTCTCTGTTTTACCAACTGGACAATACGGACCTCATTTGGGGTCATTTTTCTTTCCTCGGTGGGGGGTTGGTGCTTTGGGGGTGCCTACTTCAACTAGTTTCTGGTATGTGAATCCTCCAGAGATCCTCTAGGTGTGGTCACAGCATTCTAGGAAATAATCGCTGGTGTGATTTCATGTAGGTGATGTTTGAGCTTCATTTTGAAGGAAAAGAAGAAGTGTAAGATGGAGGTGAGAAAGAACCCTATCTTAGGATAAGAGGACGGCTAGTTCAATGCTGAGGAGGTAGGAGACGTCATGGTCTGGGCACAGAACAAAGAGACAACCAGTTTGGCTGGATCATAGCATGTAGGAAAGGAAATAATCTATAAGGCTGGAAAGGTAGGCTTGGAGTAGGTTGTGAGGAATTTTAAAAACCAAACAGAAGAATTTGCATTTTATCCTAAAGACAATAGGGAGGCAATGGAGCTAATTATGGAGGAGTGTGGCAAGATGTTATTGCTGTTGTTGTTCAGTCATTTTAGTCGTGTCCAACTCTTCATGCCACCATTTGAGGGTTTTTTTTGGCAAAGATCCTGGAGTGCTTTACCATTTCCTTCTCCAGCTCATCTTACACATAAGAAACTGAGGCAAACAGGGTTAAGTGACTTACCCAGGGGCATTTAGCTTTTAAGTGTGAAGACAGCTCTGAACTAAAGAAGATAAATCTTCCTGATTTCAGGTCTGGAATTCTACCCACTGCCCTTACTTAGTTGCCAGTGATCTTTTACCACTCCTATGGTAACCTTACCTGGAGTTGGCCCTGGGGCAAAATTGTGCCACCTCACTGCCCTGATGAGATGCATGACATCTTCCCTTATATAAGGGAAATCACTTTGGCAGCTGTGTGGATGATATATAGCAGTGGGTGGAGATGAGGCGAAGACCAATTAAGAGTCTACTGTCATAGTCTGGATGAAAAGTAATGAAGCACTAACTAGACTTAGCTGATGACTATGTGAGTCCAGAGAAGGATCTGATACTAGAGATATTCTAGAGGGTGAAAAAGCAAGATTTCACAACTGATTAAATATGTGGGATGAGAGAGAAGGAGGAATCAAGAATAATACTGAAGGTACAAATCTTGGATATGGAAAGAATGACAGTTCATTCATTGGAAATGAGGAATTTCACAAGTGGGATGGATTTTGGTGGAACGATAAAATGTGTTTTCTAAATGTTAAATCGGAGACATCCAGGTGGCAACTGAACTAAGGGGAAAGACAAGGGCTTAATGTTTAGTTGTATTAAATATCTGCAAAGAAATAATCATTATATCCACAAAAGCTGGTGATTTAGCAAGAAAAAAGGAAGAGAGGGAAGGGGAAGGAAAGGAAAAGACAAGACAGAAGAGGAATGGAGAAGTCAGGAGAGGGCAAGAGAAAAGAGGAGAGGATTGGAAAGGCACCAAAGTATAGATTTAGGGAATACCCACAGGTAGGCAGTGTAGCATGGATGATGAGAAAATCAAGGAGATTCTCATACTCCTATGAGAGAGATAGTATTGACCCCTTTTTACAAATGTGGAAACTAAAGCTAAGAGAGATTAAGCCACTTGCCCATTGTCACAGAACATGTAAGTATCAAAAGTAGGATTTAAACCCAGGTCTTCTTAAAGGCAGGGCTAGTATTTTATCCACTATATCATGTTACCTCTTAATTATCTGTGCACTCTCATCCCATTTGCTTTACTTCCTTCAAATGATGATTGTGAGGATCAAATGAGACTAGGTATACAAAGTACTTTGTAATCAGGAAGTGCTATGTAAGCATGAGCCATTTTTATTATTCCAGAGGGCACAATTTTCTTAGACTAGCTGTGTATTCATCATGGGACTATAATTCAATATTGACTTTAATAGACTTATGTTTTTGTTAAGGACCCACAAATGGTTAGCGATCTCTACTGGAAAATTAAAAAGGAGAGCTTCTAGTGATAACTTTTGAAGGTCAGAATTAACTTCTAGGATATCATTGACTGGAATAAATTAAATTCCCAGACATTTATATAGATCTTTTCCTTAGGAGACCTAAGAACTAATTTTTTTTGACTACTCTGTCTCTTTTGACAATCTTAGGATCTTTTAAGAATAATTCCTTAACATTATTTCTTGGTACAGAGCTACAATGTTGTCAGTAAAGATCCATACATCCCATCTCCAATGTAAGGAGACATGAGAGCTTCCTGGAGTTACTTGCTGTGACAGGATCTGAATCTAGGATTCCTTTACCTTAAAAGCAGAGGGAGCATTGTATGGCAGACAAAGTCCTGGCTTTAAAGTCAAGGCACATGAGCTCAAATCTTGCCTTTGATGCCTGTACCTTTTTGACCTTTAGTAAATCAATTAATCTTCTTGAGCCTCAGTTTCCTTTCCCATAACAAGAAAGGAAGCTAGATGGAAGGTCTCTGAGGTCTCTTACACTTTATCCATGAATTTATAATTTATCATACCATATGATCTCTTAAGACAAAATTAACACAATTATAAATGAAGAACTTTATTTCTTGAAAATGAGAATGATATCTTTGACAGAAAGGGAGCTTCTTTAGATAAAGCTATAGATGAAATTGAACTGGATTTGGAGTCCAAAGACCTCAGTCCATATCCCTACTCTATACCGTATACTACTATAATGTCAAATGGTCAAGAAAAACATAAAATAAAGGGGTCACACTAGATGATTTCTAAGATTCCTCCTACTTCTAAATCTATGGTCCTTATTCACTATAGCCTCAAGTAATTTTTGTTTCAACTAATATATAAAAGTAATTCCCAAATTATGAATAGATTTGTATTCTGAAAGTTTAGATCATTTGGGAACATGGAATACATTTCCCCCAGAGAAATTATCTTCAAACTGGTGGCCAGGTTCTCAGAAAACAAACCTAAATTTCAATTTCAGGGATTATGTGTAAATCAGGTTGCATACTACCTTATCCTTGGAAATGCACAAATTAGATGTTTGATATTTTATTTAATCATTTGAGTGAACTAGTTATTTTTAGAATCAAAATTAATTGAGTAAATGCAAAACAGCATGCAATAAAACCTCAATGAACCAGATCCCAACTAAACAGAACCCTCCATTAACTGAGATTTAATCTCAAGAAAATAAGGCCTTATTTAGGGATTTATTCAAAGGGTAACTTTCAACCTAAAGTCTGGGGTCTGTCAATTCCAGCCTTCATACTAAGCTTGATGGTAAGGACGAGGGAAGTAGAAACCATGCTGAATCATCAGAGCCTGGGGCAAAATTTAATCACAGACTGGTTGTCACTGTGACTGAACAAGGATGGATTAGGTCCCAAGCTTGCTCTCATTGTCCACAAACAGGATCTGAGCCTGAGATTCTTGCCCTCCCAGAACACAGATAGATAGAAATAATTCTGTCTTTCAAATTTTAATCAACAAATAATTATTATTCACCTACTGTGTGCCTTGCATCCTAGTTATGCTAATACAAAGAATGAAATGATCTCTATCTGCAAGGACTTTGCCTTCTCCTGGAAGATGGCTTTTCCACAAAAAGAAAACTCAAAAAGTCACAAAAACTCCTACCAAAAAAACATATCCATGACTTTTGTGAGGGAAGGACACCCCCTAAATCAGCAACCATAACCCATTCTATAGTATAAAGATTCAATCTCGCTAATGTGGCACTACATGCTTATATCAGTTGCTTTAGATGCAAGATGGTGGGTCATAAAAAAAATCATCATAGGAGGAGAGTTGTAGCTTATCTACCGCTAAAATGGAGTCAAGAAGATACGGGTTCAAATCCTGATTCTCACACTTACTGGTAGTGAGATCCAAGGCAAATCATTTGATCTATCTTGGTGTCCCTTTAGCCTTTACAAGCTCTAGGCATCTTCATTTCATACTCATACTGATGACTCTGGTCCCCCAAAATAAGGCAACATCTCTGCCTCAGAATTCTAAGAGATTAAGAATGTCTTTCTCCATCATTACTGACTCAAGCCCCCACTATGGTGTTTCCTCCAATATCAACTAAAAATGGTTAGAACCCTAGTATTATTTAATTAATTAATGAGGAGGAGGAGGAGGAAGGAGGATGGAGGAGGAGGAAGGAGGATGGAGGAGGAGGATGAAGGAGAATGAAGGAGGATGGAGGAGGAGGATGAAGGAGGAGGATGAAGGAGGAGGAGGAGGAGGGTGGAAGAGGAGGAGGAAGGAGAAGGAGGTGGAGAAATAGGAGGAGGAAGAGGAGGAAGTAGGAGGAGGAAGAGGAGGAAGTAGGAGGAGGAGAAGGAGAAGTCTTTGTTACTTCATCCCACTGGGCTGGTTCAAGCAGGTCATCATTCTTCATAATCTCAGCTTCTACCTCACCCATAGGCAGCCTTCAGTAAAATCTTTGCTTCGTCACTCAAACATAGCTGTACAAGAAAGAGGAAAAGCCTTGGAAAACTCATGTCTTTTGACTGTATTTTTAGTTCTGGCTCATCAACCAAGGAAAAAGCTACTCTTTTCCCCCTGATGAGTCATAGGAAGTCATGATATCACTGTATTCTCTGAAACCAGGATCAGGGTCTTTCCATTACTGGTCATCATGCCATAGCATCCCAGTGGGCTGGCAATAAGCAAAGCACACTCTATACTCTGAAGAATGTGTTCCATCAGCCACTTACCCATTGCACTTGTAAAATTTGTGACTGCACTGAATGATCATTTAATTTCCTTACAATTCTAAACCTTGTGTCCTAATAAGAATCGCCTTGACTGGGAAAAGCTAGGTGCCTTGGTATATTGAGAGCCAGACACAGAGAGAGCATTCCCTGAGTTCAAATCTGGCCTCAGACACTTTCTAGCTGTGTGACCCTGGGCAAGTCACTTAACACACACCCCTCCTCCAATTGTCTAGCCTTTACCACTCTTTTGCCTTGGAACCAATACACAGTATTGATTCTAAGAAGGAAGGAGAGATTTTTTAAAAAAAATAATGATGATGACTGGGAGTGGAGCTGGTTTAGAAGAATGAGATGGAAGAAGGGGACAGAGGGAAAGAGAAATTATAAACATTTGACTTTGCCCTGTAGCTGTGACCACTTGCATCCGAGAAATAGGGACAGAACCAAAAGGGACAAGAAGGAAGAACATTGGCCTTGATAGGATTGGAATACTTGGATTCAAGCTCCAGCCCTTCCACCTTCTGGCTGTGTGAGCACAAGTAAGTGACTTTGCCACTCTTGAGCCTCATTTCTTCATCTATAAAATGGAAATAATAATATAGGTACCACCTATCTCATGAGGATAATGTCATGAGGAAAGAAAACCTTTAAGTGCCATATAAATGGGAGTGATTATTATTATCATTTTCTCATTTCACCAATTACAATTTGGTCCACATAACATACACAATTAGTAAATTAATAAGAGCACATAATTCATAAAAGATCATAAAAAGGTAGACTAAGGAAGGAAATAAGCATTTATTAAGTGCCTACAATTTTCTAGGGACTATGCTAAGCACTTTAAAATATCTAATCTTCATAACAATCCTATGAGATAGATGCCATTAATTATCCACTTTTTATAATTGAGGATACTGAGGCAGAAAGAGATTAAAGAACTTGCCCAGAATCACTCACCTTTTAAGTATCTGAAGCTGAATTTGAACTCAACTCTTCTTGGCTCCAGTTCCAGTGCTCTGTACACTAAGCCCCCTAGCTAACAGATCAAGGCTCCTTTATTATTATCCAAAAAGAAAAATAGTATCATCATACTCTCCTTTCAAATGGTTTAACAACATTTGCAGTGCTATAGTCCCATTCTAGAAAGTGCTTAAGAAAGCTATGGTTAGGTGGGAAATAGTATCATTGAAGGGAAGTATATTCAAAAGTTATATTTTTTTTTCTATTTCCAATGCATATAATCCTTTTTTCTACTAAAAATGATCCTTGATTCTTTTTTTTTTACTAAAAATTGATCCTAGATTCAGAATGGAAAGAGACTTTTTAGCCATCAGGTTCCAGACTCTATCTCCATTTTTATGGACGGGAAAACTGATGATGAAAGTAGTTACAGTGACTTGCTAAAGGTCACACAGGTAGTAAATAAGCTAGAGCTACAGGATCCTTCTCCAAGTCTTCTGATTCCAGGTCCAGGGTGCTTTAGGGTATACACCACTGTATTTCCCAGAGTTTTAAATTTTTGTATCATTCCACTAGCTCCCTCTGATTTATTGCCTCTCTGATAGTATTTCTCAGGATTGTTACATCTCTCCCCTTCTAAAGCAAAGAGAAAATAGACATGGTAGTCTCCGCATAACCCCAGTGTCAGCTTTTAAAATGCTTTAATAATTTTCTCTGCTTAAATGAGATGCCTCTTAGAAGTGGTTGGGTCTTTTATTACCATAAAATCTTATGCTGAAACTTTTATGTGCTTTTCCACCAATACCCAGAGATCTTTTTGCTCTTAAATGTTTTGTAGCATATGGCTACCGAAGACACATTCTTTTTGAATTTCGTTTCTAGGATCATTACCTTACATTTCTATATATTGAGTTACATAGACCCTTTATTTACATGTGCTCTCAGTCTAGTCAACCAATACGCTCGAAATTTTATTGCATTCTCTATGCTTAACATCCTCCACCACCATTTTAAATCATTTCTCTGTTTCATTACATCAATCCATGTTCCATTTTGCAAGTGATGGCTCTATTTATGCTTTTCTCTAATGCTTCTTGTTAGCCTTTCCAAGTTACCTTTTTGTAAAATACAAACTTAAAATTCAGCTGGCTAAAATGACCTTCTGCATCCTAGTGAATTCTTCAGTGTACAATACATTTGTGGACTCACGATTCCCATAAAGGTTTTTCAAACAAACAAAACAATTCTTCATTTAAAAACCTCTGTCTCTTTGTCAATGGGGCCATCTTACAGTGAGAGGAATTCCTTTTGCTTCTTGGCCATAGCTGATTCTTGGCCATAGTTCACTTCATGAGGAATCTCACAAAGTGGGAGTCTCCAGCACATTTAACTTAGCGCCGATACAATTATTTTGGGAATTCCAAATGAATGATGGACTGTTGCGGTATTAACACTTTCATTCCTAAAGGAAATTTTTCTAAGTCCTTTAGCTAAAGGAAAATGTTATTAATATATACAATTTTTCTAGACATTTTCATATTATTTTAATTATTAGCTTTAGTATTTTTCCCGCTTCATAATTAAATTTAATGATTTTGATGTCTGATGATCTAGCACATTACAAATGAACATAAATAATTTTCTCAATACTAAATTTTTCTTTTCTTTGGTTCCTTACTATATGTAGCAAAGTGTCTGAAGCAGAAGAGGTGGTTAATAACTGCCCATTGAGGGAATGATTGACTATTAAAAATGGCTCAAGTTTTTTTAGAATTGGACCCCCAGTGCACTGGGGTCTGGTTTTACTTTCCAACACACACACACACCCTTTTTGTCCCATTGAATATCACCCCTTTTGAGACAATTAGGTAGCTCAGTGGATAAAGAGCCAGGTATGGAGACAGGAAGTCCTGAGTTCAAATCTGCTTTCAGACACTTCCTAACTATGTGACTCTGGGAAAATCACTTAACCCCAATTTCCTCACCATTAAAACATCTTCTGCCTTAGAACCAAAACAATATCAATTCTAAAATAGAAAGTAAGAATTTTTTTTAAGTGTTAACCTTTGTCTGCCATCTTGAACTTCTCTTCTTATTCAGAAGTCTCTTCAAATATATTTCAATTCCCATTTCCTCTGACTTTATCCATAACTGTTTTGATAGGACATGGGAATATTAAGATATCTTTGTCAAAGAAGGAATTTTCAGATTATTAGTAAAAGGCAGAAGAATCATAGATAGCTATCCAGGCTCAGCATCAGGAAGTCCTGGATAGAAGTCACACTTCTAGGTGACCAAGGACATGGCACTAAGCCTTAGTATCCCTAAGCAACTTCCTAAAACTGTCTTGCAAAAATAGTTGCCAATAGTTTCCTCTACAGAGTCCCCTACATCAATGAAATTACAGATCCAGACAAAAAAAGTTATTAATAATGTTTCAGGAGGAGGAATACACATTTATTAAGTACCTCCTATGTGCCAGACACTGTGCACAGTGCTTTACAGATATTATTTCATTTTATCTTCACAGCACCCTAGGAGAGATGTGCTTTTATTATCCTTATTTGATGGCTGGGGAAACTGAGATGGTCAGAGGAACAAAGGTTAAGTGATTTACCCAGGGTTGCATTTACCCAGGTAGTAAACATCTGAGGCTGGATTTGAACTCAGGTCTTCTTGACCCCAGACCCAGCATTCTTATCAAACTAGCCGCCTCCATCACTCGGGCTAATTCACAAAATAGGGTCAGATCCATTTTCCAAGTCTGTTATAAGACTCTTTCTTTCTCAGTCAACCATTTGAAAGAAATTGCAAGACTCTAATGGCATTAAAGAGAAAGATAACATGATTTTTAGCATTTAGCCATTTCCCAATATTCACAAAGTCTGGTAATACTATCAAGGCTCTAATTTGTTATGTCATTACATTTCTTGATACAGCTGAGTCCTAACTAAACAAATCTCCTACAGTGGATATATGTATTCAAATTCACACTACTTGGAGTTATAATTCAATATAATATGGTCAATTTTTTGTGATATTTACCCTATGGAAAATATAGTTCCCATTCTGATGGAAATAGATGGTGTGAATTCAAATGATGAGAGTACTTCAGGGAATAATTTATTTACACTAATTCAGTCTCAGAGCAGTTAGATAGCATAGCGGACAGAGTATCTCATCTGTAAAATGATCTGGAGAAGGAAATGGCAGACCACTCCAGGATCTTTGCCAAGAAAACCCCAAATGGAATCACAAAGAGTCAAACAAGACAGAAATGATCAAACAACAACAATAGTTCAGTCTAAAAAGAAATCATTAAATGCACTGATGCTACTGAAGGGGACAAGTGCTTTAATTCCTCCTCTATGTTACTCTGTAAGCTATAGGTGCTCAATTATTTTCAATATTTATTATCACATGAGACATGACTTGAAATTCCTTCTTTGCCGCTTACTATATATGACCTTTAAACAAATCATTTGAATCTCCCTGAGCCTTTCCTCAACTGTAAAATGGAGAGTAATAATACCTGCGGTCCCTATATGAACAAGTCATTGTGAGGATCAAAAAAAATAATATTTTAAAAATTGCAACTTTAACTCTCTGAATAAATTTGAGTTCTTATTATGATGCCACAAGACCTCAGGTTCTTCTTTTATAAAATGAGGTTGGTAGATTAGATTAGACAAATTGGGACAAGAGCAATGGCGCAGTTTAGATTTCTCTTCTTTTGAAATCGATTCTAGGCAAAGTCCACAAATGACATTTCATTTTCAGATGTACCATTTTAGCTCAGAGGAGTTTCTTGATGGCAGAACCAAAGTGTGACATCTACTTTTGCCTTCTCGGCAGCACTAAGGACATAGGAGATGATCAAAAATTACTTGCTGGATTGAATGAAATTGACTTTTGCAAATAAGTACCATAATTAGAATAAGCAGAGCATTGATCTTTTGGAGTAGAAAGGAATCTAGTTAGTCCAATCCTTTTACCAAGGCATTATTGCCTCTGCAACATTCTCAATAATCCAGTCTCTCCAGGCACCTCCAAATATGAGGAACTCATCACACAGGAGAGGGAAAAAAAGGTAGTATGCCATGGTATGGTAGATGCTTAATAAATATTTGTGAATTGAATGAATGCAGAATTGAATGAATAGGTTAATGAATTAGTGAATGAAAAACACATATAAGAATAGTGTCTATCATAAGAGGTAACATCTTGAAAGAACTGAAAGATTGCATTTGGGAATTTTTCTAACAGTTAGGAAGTTCTTCTATACAGAATTTATGAGTGGCTTAGTTCTGCTCTTTGGAGCTACGTAGAGTAAATCTACTCTTTCTTCCAAGTGACAGACTTCAAATACTTCAAGATAGCTATCACCAGCCCTTTAAGTCAAATGATTGTGAGCTTAGTGCAGCCTCTTAGGTTGAGATACAGCAGAATATGGATGAGTCCTCTAAAGATTATGACAATTTGGGCATGACAATCAAGACGAAGAAAACAGAGGTTCCTCACTAGCTGGCACTGTACCATCCATATGTGGAATCATTGGTTATAGTAAATCGTGATATTTTGAATGTTTTGGATAAGTTACCTACCTTGGCAGTCCACATGGAAAATGAGATTGATACAGCCATTGCTAGAACTAGCTCAGCATTTGGGAAAACTCCAAAGGAAAGTGCGAGAGAGAAGAGGTATTAGGCTACCTACTGAACTCAAGGTCTACAGAGCCATTGTGCTGACCTCATTGTTATACCTCTGTGAAACCTGGGCAAATACTAAAGCTGTGCCAGGAAACTGAATTCCTGCTATGTAATTGTCTTAGAAAGATTCTGAGGATCACCTGGCAAGAGAAGGTACCTGAAGGTCCTCTCTTGAGCTAAACCTTCAATCGTTCAAACTCTACTGGAGAGAGCACAACTCTGGGGTTAAAAGCAAGAAAAAGATGACTCTGGGCTTTTTTAATATATTTGTTTATTATAGCATTAGAGTTGGAAGAAAACTAGTCATCTAGTCTAACCCCTTCATTTTATGGATGAGAAATATGTGGTCCCGAAACCTGTCCAAGGTCATTTTAAGTGATAGCTCTTCAGGCAGTAGACAACAGAACCAGAATTTGAGCTCAGCTCATCTATCCCATTTCCATTGTTGTCTCCACTTCACCAGGGTGACTTTTTTAAATTTTCATCTTTACCTTTTTTTCTTCAAAATTTTACAAAACCAAATAAAACAAGCATTTCCATATACAAAGAAAAAGATCATCCATAATAGAAATCACAAACCTCAATCCCATCCACAAGTGTCCCATTCTCTCTTGTACACCCCAAATCACAAAAAGTATTATCCACAAGACAGATATGTTCATATAAAATTAGTCTTTTGTATTTTCATCTTTCTGGAGGGAACATTTGCAGTTTTTCTTCCAGCATTAATTCTATAACTGTGTAGAATGTTCTCTTGGTCCTACTCATTTCACTCTTAATTATCTTGTATAGTTCTTTCCATGTTTTTTTTTAATTTCCCTGCTCATTCCTTCTTAAGGTGCAGTGTCTTCCATCACAATCATATACCATAATGTGTTTAGCCATTCCCCAATAGATGGGCATCCTCTCAATTTCTAATTCTTTGCCACCACAAAGAGAGCTGCTGTAAACATTTTGGAACATCTTTTTCCCCTGATCACCTTGGTAAACAGACCCAGCAATAGTATTGCTGGATCTAATCACCAGTGTGACTTGAATGAAATTATAGTATGTCATTTGTTCTGACCTTTTGACGACAACAGTATTTACACAATTTATCATGATGAATGAGATAGAGAAAAAGTTCAGTTTGTATCCTCAGAGAATCCTTACCTGAGATTATTGATCTACCAAGTACTATTTATCACAGTTCATCAGAAGTCACAAACAGCTGTTATTTCAAAATTTCCGTAGACAGGACAATAATTAGAAATTGCAATAGTAGAGTCAGCTAGTACTATGTATGATCTAAACTCATGGACAGTGCATGGAACAAGGAAATCCGCAAATGTCAAGAGGCTGTTATTCAGAAAGTTAACACCCAGAGAGAAGGAAGGTACGACCAAATGAAGAGAAGCTCACCTGACATTAAGCCACGATGGAAGGCATGGGGAGGATATCATCCATTTGCTTCCAAGTTTACCTAATTATGCTTTCTAACTAGTTTCTGTGCTATGGAACAAGTGAAAATGCTATCAAAATGTGAATGGAACTCTCCATCCGATACTCCTGTAATGAAAGAAGCTAAGTTCTCCGCTCCTAACTTAAACCATTGGAGAGCTATTCTACTAAGGCATGTCATCCCATTTTCTAGTCTTCAGGTGAGAGAATTGAGATATTTATTCCATGTTTTCAAACAGGAAATGCTATCAATAGAAGAAGATAGAAAAGACCATAGCATTATCAAAAATGAAACATTTCTCAAGAAATAATAGAGGGAGATGAGCTGGGGTTCCAAAATAAATCATATTTTAAATTGTGAGTGTTTTCAGGTGACTAAACCTGAAATATAACTGACAGCACTGAAAAGCCATCAGCCACTTAATCTATTTCATTTAAAGGATCACTAGCTGTATTGAATGACATCCCAAAATAAATCCTTCACATACTGAAATCCCAGAATAGAAAAGCAGGCAGTAGAGGCATCAAGGTTATTGTGGTGTTATTGCATTCCCATAGAGGGCAAAGCTAGCTTCTCATTCATAATCAGAAACTGACCCCACACTGACAGGCTGTGAAAACCATTCCAAGCCTGTTGATGCCGTGGAACCCAAGTTGACAATTGATATCTAGCCATAATAGCAGCAAATCATTGTTTGCTTCTATAGAAATTCAAGTTACAGGCAGTTCCTCCCTCTCATAAAGCCAGGTGCCATGGTAGTCATTACTCCACCTTCCACAGAATGTGTGAAGTTTTATGTGGCACTCTCAGGGCAGCCCAAGTACTTGATTTTGTACAAAACTGTTCTCTAGTGACCATAGAATCTGGCTGAGCTTTTTAAAAGGACCTGGGAGACACAAGGAACTCAGGCATTGATTTAGTTAGCACTTTCAACACTTACTTGTAATGATGCTTCTTCATTCAACAGTTATTCATGCAAATGAATTGCTCAAAATGGGTAAAAATATTCCATTCTGACACTTTTTCCTTAATTTTTATTTTCCTTTTTTTAATCTTCTCTAGTAATTCATGTTTTGTTTACTAATAGTAGTATTGGCATTCCAATTCTTTAAGTCAGAGAAGAATAAATTCACAAAGTATCCATCTAATAGTAAGAAGAGAAATACAAATAAAAACAACACAAATTATCCTCTCCATACCAGTAAAATGGTATTTCCAAATAAATCATATTTTAGGTTATATTTTCAGGTGACTAAATCTGAAAAGTAACTGACAACAATGAGATAACAATGTCCCATTGTTCTGTACCTCTATGTAGCACTGTAGGAGAAAATGAGGGGGATGAAGCATGGTGCCCAGTAACTATGCTCAAAAAGCTTTCAAATGATGGAAATGGTCATGCTAATAGATCCTTGATAGAAGACAATTTGGAATTTTGTGTGAAAAATCATTTAACTGTTCATACTCATTGACTAAGTGATTCCACTAGTGGCAGATCACCCAAGAAGGTCAAAGAAAGAAATGTTCCACAGACACCAAAATCTCCAGAGTGGCACTTTTGTGGTAATAGGAAATTAAAAGTAAAGTGGGTGCTCATCATTTAGGAAATATATGAATGGAATGGAATGGTACTGCTCCATTAAAATATGAATATGAAGAATTCAGAGAAAATATGGAAAGACTTTTGTGAACTGATTCACAATGAAGTCAAAAGAACCAGGAAAACAATATCCACAATAATTATAGCAATATAAATCAAAAGGACGTTGAAACAAAGTCAAAATGTTTTATAAATGTAATGATCAACCTTAACCACCTAGAAGAAATAAGGAAATATACCTCCTTCCTCGCCTTAGAGGGGAACGGAGAAAGAAAGTTCATATATGTGGTATGTGGCATTCATTTCCACTGTGTTTAACTGTTTGCCTTTGTTACCAGCGAAGACTCACTAGGTGTATATATTCAGAGAATTGGGGGGGGGGGGGGAAGGGAGTGCATCTGGAAATGACTATCTGGGAAAGACATCAATAAAATTTTTAAGGGAAAAAAAGAATTACATGCATATATGGTTTTTCATTGAACTCCTAGACATAGAATCATATAATCATAAATTCAGGCTTAGAAGGAATATTAGAGGCCATTTAGTTCAACCCCATCATTTTACAGATGAGGAAATTGATGGCTCAGTACTTTCAAGGGTAAAATGTAAAATCCTATATGGGATGGGTTTTTTTCATTCATTCAATTTGTATCCTCATCAATTAGTACCTGGAATACAGTAAGTGATAAATAAAGTCTTATTAAGTTATTAAATAGGACAAGTTAGTATTAAGGTAGAAATAAGAGTAAAAAGTATATGCTTTACTCTCTAGGATGCAATCTCTCAGAAGTCAGAGATTCTTTTTTATTCTATTCTTTGTATCCCCAGGCATTTAGTAAATGGTTAAGTTGAACTGAATTTATGAGCTTACTTAAACTATTTTTATCTTCCTGGAAATGTATATTTCTAAGCAAATGATCTTCTTAAAGATGTGGAATATTCTACTGTCCTAATCTTAATAGAGTTAGTGCTCCAAGGTATGTTAGTTTTTTTCCCCAGTAGTGTTGTTGGGTTTGAGTTGAGCCATCCACAGACACATACTTCTCTTCTCATTAGTACTGTGTATTCTGGAAGTGAATTTGTGAATTTGGAGATTTGGCCCTATTTGAGCAATATACAAATGATACTTAAGACATTGGCACACCAGAAAAGAACATCCTTTATCATTCAACCTAGCCATCTTCGTTACAACTATAGTAAATCTAAATATAGAACAAATAACATTTTTGCTTTGAAGGAAAGGGGCAGTAAGATGAAACAGTGTATAGAGTGCTTAGCTGGAGTTGGAAAGACTCATCTTCTTAAGTTCTTAAGACACTTACTAGCTCTGTGACCCTCGGCAAATTATTTAATCCTATTTGCCTCAATTCTTCTTTCCCTAAAATGAGCTAGAAAAGGGAAAAAATGGAGTCACAAAGACCTGGATGTGACTGAAATGACTAAATATCATCAGTTACCAAGGGGGGGAAGAAACATGCAGAAAGACCTTCCTCCTTTGTTTTTTGCATGTTAAAAAATAATAATAAATCCTACCCTACTATAGTGTCTGAAACCAAATTTGATGAATAATATTACAAGTAAACAAATACCAATTTTAGGGGGTTCTGTTAATTTTGGTAGTATTTTAAAAGCAAATGTTCACGGTATGTCAGTTGATACTCGGCAAAGTTCCTTTATTAATCAAATCAGTTCCAAGAATTCCCTACAATCTATTATTTCCAAGTACTCTGATTCGAGAGTTGACTATAGAGATGCTCTGTTTCTTAGACCTTAAATCCAGATGTATTAGTGGATACATCTGTGACTTGGAACAATAGGGTTACTTTTTAATTTATTATTTTTTAACTTTTTTTCAACATTAAGTTCCAAATTCTCTCCCTTCCTCCCACTACTTGCCCACCCACTGAAAAAAAAGAAAATGATATCTATTATATATATGAAATAATACAAAACCTATTTTCCGTAGTAACCATGTTGCAAAAAGAAGCATGAAAAATAAAGAAAATAAAAAAAAGTTATGTTTCAATCTGCATGCAGACTCCTTCAGTTTTTTCTCTGGAGGTGGACAGTATTTTTCATCATAAGTCCTTTGGAATTGTTTTGGATCATTATATTGATTAGAATAGCTAATCCAATCATTCTGGATGGCAATTTGGAACTATGCCCAAAGAGTGATAAAAGAATACCTGCCCTTTGATCCAGCCATACCATTGCTGGGATTGTACCCCAAAGAGATCATAGATAAACAGACTTGCACAAAAATATTTATAGCTGCGCTCTTTGTGGTGTCATAAAACTGGAAAGCAAAGGTATGCCCTTCAATTGGGGAATGGCTGAACAAATTGTGGTATCTGTTGGTGATGGAATACTATTGTGCTAAAAGGAATAATAAACTGGAGGAATTCCAGGTGAACTGGAAAGACCTCCAGGAACTGATGCAGAGTGAAAGGAGCAGAGCCAGAACATTGTACACAGTGTTGGGTGCAGATGCAAAGCATGGAATCCCTGCAAAGGTACAGGGATACCTTCACCCAAAGTTCTCCAGGGGGGTGAGGGTATCCCTGTACCTTTGCAGGGATTCCATGCTTTGCATCTGCACACAACAACAGAGACTGATATACTGTGGTAAAATCGAATGTAATGGACTTCTGTACTAGCAGCAATGCAATGACACAGGACAGCTCTGAGGGATTTATGGAAAGGAACACTACCCACATTCAGAGGAAGAACTGCAGGAGTAGAAACACAGAAGTAAAACAACTGCTTGGACCCTTGGGTTGATGAGGACAATATTAGGGATGTAGACCTGAAAAGACCACACCCATATAACTATTAATAATGTGTAAATAAGTCTTGACTGACCACACATGATAAAACCAGTGGAAATGCGAATTAAATTAACTATAGCGGAGGGGGGGGGTTGAGGGGGTGAAAGAGAAAGTAAAAACATGACTTATGTAACCATGGAAATTTTTTCTAAAAGTAAAAAATTATTAAAAAAAAAAAGAATAGCTAATCCATTCACAGTTAATCATGATACACCATTGCTGTAATTGTGTACAATGTTCTCCTGGTTCTGCTCTCTTCACTTTGGATAAGTTCATATAAGTCTTCTTGGATTTTTCTAAAAGCATCCTGCTCATCATTTCTTACATCACAAAAATAATCCATCACAAGCATATACTGCAGCTTATTCAGTCATTTCACAATTAATGGGCATCCCCTCAATTTCTAGTTCTTTGCCACAACAAAAAGAGATGCTGTAAATATTTTTGTGCATAAAAATCCTTTTCCTTTTCCTTTGATCTCTTTGGAATACAGATCTAGTGATGGTGCAATGGAGTTTCTAATTCATAATAGTTCCTGTCTATCACAATCTCAAAATCCATGAAACTTCTTGCTGAACCAAGTTCCCTTCCTCTGGATCACTGAATTTACCTTTCATGTCATTTTTTTTCAAGTAAATTGCAAAAGATGCACTTTCTATACTTTTGAACATGAGTCTTATCATTATCTGTGTTGAAGTTATTTCAAAGTAAGTGGATCTCCAAAATAAAAATGAAAACTGCCTTGAGGACCCGTTAATAAAATGATAGCTTGAGAGTAATAGCCTCCATTATAGGAAGCCCCATTTTAGACAAAGCCACCTCACCACAGCTACTCTTCCATATTCTACAGCTGAGTCCTTATTGAAACAACACTCTCCCCAGAAATGAACTTCTGTCAGGGGAGTCCAGGGGCTACCTAGAAAAATTTATAGATGGATAAAGAGTTCATTAAGGTGTACTATATGTCAGCCACTATTTAAAGCACTGGAAGAGATAGATACAAGCAAATAAAAGCCTCAAGCTGCTTATATTCTAATGGAGAAGGCAATACATAAAGGGTAAATGGAAAAGTGAGAAGAAAAAGTGTTTGAGCAAGGTACTTTTCAAAGATAAAATGTCAAGAGAATGATGTATAAATGAGATGGTGAAACATGGCTGGGATCCTTCCTGAAACAGGAGTCTCAGACCATCTAGAAATCATCATTTCCATCCATTAGATTCACCATCCTTAGTGAGTGTAGAATTCCACTCTTTCATCCATTTAGTCAGGTTTGAAGGTTCCCCAAGGTTGAAAAATGTTATTTCCTGCTTGAGTAATTTTTTGATCATTCAAGGATAATTCAGTCCTATAGGCAAGTGACTTCAATAAAGAAGAGCAAGTCTCTTTATCCTTGAACCTCAGTACTTGTTTCCAAACAGCAAGCTCAGATCTTGGCTCACTGACACATAGTATAAATCAGATACCAACCTGCCATCAGGTCAGGTCACCTGCCCAACACTTCCCAACTTATAGAGAAAAAAAAAACAGAGATTCCTCTGCTCCACTCTTTCCGCTAACCTCCAGCACTTCAAACCCTTATATAACTAATATTTTTTTTTCTTTTCTTGAGATAATGAAAGATGTGACGGAGGATATGGTTATAGCAACTAAATATAAAAATGAGAGTTCATTCAGATTCTTAACATATAATTCTTATCTTCCAAAAATTGGGGGATATTTGTCTATTCTGAATTCCATCTGTGACCTTGGGCAAATCTTTTAACTTCCTCAAAAAAAAAAAAGAAAAGAAAAGAAAAAAGGAAGATAAGACATAACAGCAAAGGAAGTTTGAATAAAAGAAAACTCATGGCAATAGGACTTATCCCCCATATGTTTTGTAAAAGTCCAAAGGAATCCAGTTAATTATATTTAGTGCCTTTATTACATTAGTACTGAAGAACTGGTGCAATGCAAAGGCAGCCTCTAAGCTGGATATATCGTGTCTGATAATTCAGGGACATGATCTGTACAGAAAAGGTCCTGCCTGTACAAAAATGTTTATCTCAGCAATTTTTTTTTAAATTAGCTGAACTAGAATTAAAAAAGAAACCTGTCAACAAACTGGCTGAATAAATTGGGAAATATAAAAATAATTAATGAGAGGACAGAAGAGGGAAGGGTAAGAAACTAATTTTTAACTAATTCTTAGAATAAATGCATAAATGTAAAGGAGTATTATTGTGCCATGAGAAACAGAAAATAAAGAATTCAGAGTAATTTGAGAAGATTTCTATGAATGGATAGAGAGTGGATTTAACAAAACCAGAGGTTTTCAGGGTATATGCCGGTACATAATAAGGTAAAATAAAAAAGTGCTGAAAGACTTCATATCTCTCGTGAGTATAATGGCCAACTGTGACATCCAAGGACTGATGAAGCAAGAAAACATCCCATTTATCCCCAGAGAGAAGGTAGACTAGAAGGAAGCATACAATGTTAGATATGGTCAATGTATTTATTTCTTTTTGTTTAACTATATTTTTCATGGGGTTAGGTATGCTCTATGGCCCCTTTCTATGAGACATGTGCTCCAGGTCANTTTTACATATTGGGGAAAGAGTAATCAATGAAAGAGAATAATTAAGAAATAATAAATATAATTATTTATATAAATAAATATATTTATTAATAAGAAAAATAAATATAAAAGAGAATCAATAAAATATTTTAAAGGTATAATATGATGAAGTGAATATGCATTTTTAAATTAAAAAATCAATGAACTCAAAAATTAAGGAGGAAATATTAAAAAATTAGAGGAGAAACAAATAAACTAGAAATAAAAGATATAATCTTCTTTCCTATATACAGCTAAGTCTATGGAGTTAGATATATACATATATAAATCCACATCATCATTACATAGATTATAAATAATGTCATTATTGTATTATCTGCCAAATGATGGGAAATAAATCTGAGAAATTATCCCTGCCTTAATTTATTTTTAAGAGCTGAATGGGCATCATGGACATTTTCCATCATTTTAATTCCTTTTTAAAAAAAAAATACAGTCCTTATCTTCCATCTTGGAATCAATACTGTAATGTTTTGCATAATAATACATGTATAACTCAGACTAAATTGCTTGCCAGCTCCAGGAAGGGAGAGGAAAGGGAGGGAAGGAGGCAATTTGGATCATGTAACTTGGGAAAACTTTTGTGAAAAATTATTACATGAGATTGGTAAAATAAAATATCAAAATAAATAAGAGAATACTGAATTTTGGTTTCAAGGCAAAAGAGCAGTAAAGTCTAGGCAATGGGGGTTAAATGACCATTTGAATTCCTTCTTAAAGAATTAGAAGGAGAAAAAATAAAGGGAGAGGAAGAGTAAAATCTAACCCATTACATGAGAGAGAAAGCCAGGAATCCTGTATGAATCCTTTGTTTGGTACAATTTGAAGACAGATAATTATTCGATTTATCCTATATAAAATCTGGTTTTTTTTCTTCTCATGGATTGTGTTCGATTCTCCTGGCTAGTGTTACAGTGCTGTACATAAAATACATTTGAAAAAAATAAAACCTCATTTGAAAAGCCCATTACCTTATGCTCATGGCTGCCAGATTTATCCTATTGAATTGAGATTTGCCTGTGGCACTGCTTTGGATCTAATTTGCCACTTTTACAAGGTGAACCTTGCCTCATTTTCTTTTGATACTGCTTTCATTTATCTAAATGAAAACAGTTCTCTTTAATGCAGAGGTTTGCTTGTTAAGCCATTAATACTACAGATGGGCACAGAAGTGCTCATAAAACAAACACACACACACAAAATCACAGTAAACATTTATTGTTGTTTCACCCGAAGACACACAAACTCTCGCCTCAATAAAGAAGGGGCCGACTTGGACTTTTTCTTGCAATAGGATTTGGTTACTTTATTTCATTTCCTCAAATAACTGTTTTTCCTTTGGGGGATTTAAGGTTAGAGGTTTGTACATTTTAAGTGAGTGGAATATTGAGGATGTAAAAATGGGGTCAAAAACAAAATCCAATTTAAGAAATATTGAAGAAAAGGTAAAGGAGGGTCATGCTTTATCCTTATATGAATTTAAATCTATGGAACTTATCTAACTCCAAAGAAACACAATTGGGGGGAAAAACACAATCCTTAGCTTATTGAATTTCAGAGGATGTGTTTCTTAAAGGAAAAATAAGTCACACAGAAGTTACTGAGGTGTTTTGTTTTGACTTGTGATTTTTTTCATCCTTCATTCATTATATATTAAGAAACACAGGTTGAAATCACACTATTTACAAACCAAAAGACAGAACTTTTCCCCCCATGGGGAAGATAAAAGAAAGAAATTTTAAATAAATAAACTTGATTAAAATAACACTTTTATAGAGCTCAAAAACAATGAACCCCAGATAACCAAGTTAATGAAAGTTTTACTGTTCTTGGAATTCAATAAAAAGGTTGCTATTTATTTTTATCAATTCCATTGTTTATTATCTCACTGTCCAACTCAATAAAAATGTTTTTAATCAACTTAATTGCCTTAGAAGTTTTATTGTTTTTGTTGTTGTTGTTCAGTCATTTCAGTCATGTCCAACTCTTCGTGACCCCATTTGGGATTGTCTTAGCTGAGTGGTTTGCCATTTCCTTCTCCAGCTCATTTTACAGATGAGAAAACTGAGGGAAACAGCATTAAATGACCTATTCAAGGTCACCCATCTAGTAAATGTTTGGGCTGGATTTGAATTTAGATCCTCCTAATTCCAGGCTCTATGTACTGTGCTACCTAGCTAATCCCCTTATTATTTTAGAAAACAATAAAATTGGGAATTTAAAAATTAAGTTTAGTATTTTAAAAGGCAAATCCCATGAGGAAAGGATCAATGGGATGCATTATATTCTCAGGAGATATGATATAAACAGAGATAAGCAGATAGCATATTATTCAAGGAAAGAGAAAGCATTCACATCTTAGAGAACTGGAAAATACTTCCTATAAGAATTTGACAACTAAGCTGATTCTTAGAAAGATGAAGATTCTAAAATATGGAAGGGAGGAGATAATTCTTTCTAGCAGTGGGGGGGAATGGGTACAAAGGCAACAGGAATTCCAAGATCATGACATAGCACAGAGTATATGAAGACAAAAAGTAATATATATGAAATCCAGAAGGTAATCTGCAGCCTGATTGCAGAGAATTTGAAATACCAAGCTAAGTTAACACTTCATCACAGCAGTAATAGGGAGAGATAATGAAGATATTTTAGCAAAAGAGGGGCATAGTTAGACTCATGACTTGGGAAATTTATTTTGGCAGCTATACTAAAAACGGATTGGAGAGGAGAGAAAACAAAAGGAAACTGATCAGGAGGGGCTCTTGCAATAGTCCAGGAGAGAAGTGATGAGAACCTGGGAAAAGATAGTGACAGGACAGATGGTTAGAAAGGGATGGATGTGGGAAATGAAGAATCAAAAGAAAACAACTTGGTTAACTAAATGGATATGGAGAATGAGGAAGAAGAAACAATCAAGGCTAAAGAATTATGATATAGTGGAAATATTAGTTCATAGTAGTAGGAAATGGGAAGATATAGTAAGGAAGTATGATATAGTTTTGAAGATACAGACTTGGTTTTAAATATTGGCACTACTGCTATCTATCAGTGTGACCTAAGGCAAGTAGCATCTCTTTGTACATCATCTCTAAAATAAAGGTCTCAGAATATATGATTTCAAATGCCAAGGATCAGCTATAAGCCTAGGATGCTATGATTCTGAAATTGTGGACTAGGAGATTATAAGGCTGGTAAATCCTTCAATTACAATAGGAAAATTTGGAGAAGTGGGTTTCGAGGAAAAGACAATCAGTTTCATTTTGAACATATTGAGCTAAGAATGCCAATGGAGCAAATAGGATGAGACTGTTCAGCACATGGCTAATGCTACAATTCAGCAGAGAGATGAGAGCAAGTGAATCTCTCTTCTTCTTCCATCAATTATTCTTCCATCAGTCATTCCACCACAGCCTGATAGCCTCCAGCCTTAGTAATAAGTTTACAGAAATCATAATTGAAACTGTGGAAATTAAGAACACCTAAAAAGAGATGGAGAATAGAGAAGAGTCTTGGAGGGCATTGATTTCAGGGAATGGGAGAAGCATGATGATACAGAAAAAAGTTTGGGGAAGAGTCAGATAGGTAGGAGAAAAAAATGCAACACAGCTTTTTTAGCCATTCTCCAATTGATGGACAGTCACTTAGGTTCCAGTTCGTTGCCACTACCAAAGTAAAATTCTACTATGGGGTCTTTTTTTTACACTATTAACAGTTCAGCTATCCCGTTTTCCCCCTTGAATCATTGACCGTGTCCCTTTTCATGATTTTTAAAATATTCTTCTATATTCCAGTTCTTGGGGAAAAATCACTTCTACTCTCATTTGTAAAAATTGGGGTAATAACTGTAGCATTTCACAGGGCTGTTGTGAAGATATAGTAAATGAAAGTGTGTGAAATGTTTTGCAAACCTTGTTTGAATATCATTTGGTAGTGGTGGTCAGTATATGACTAAAGGAGTAAAGATAAATGTCATACAAAATTGCAAAGGCTGGTGAACTGGGAAGGTAGGGGAATATTATGGGCCATATGTCAGTTAGTGTTCACATGTATATTGATGTCTCCAAGTATGAAAGAAGCATGAAGGCAGAAAGAAGCATAGGGGCAAAGAAGAAAACTGATCACATCATTATGAAACTATCATTATATCCTATTACCATTCTACTTTAAATCTAAGGCCACTTTCGGGCACTTAAGAAAGTAATACATACATCTTTAACTTTTCCATCAAATATCAAATTCAGCAAGAATCAAAAAACATTGCCTGATAAAACTCTTTCTGGCATGCAGTCTCATTCTGATTTTCCCTCATAAAACGAGCAGCTTAATGATTGTTGTTAATGGCCTCTTATCAAGTCTTCCAAGTTGTCTACAAAAGAGAATTTTTTTAATTTTAAGTGCAAGTCATGAGAGGTCCTAGATATTTTCTAAATATTAAAGTTGGAGTGTAGTCTTCTCTTCCTAATGAGGTTATTTAGAGGGAAAGTATCTTTGTAGCTGCTTTCTCGGCTAAGAGTTGAAATTTTCCATTTGGGTTGGGAAGGATGTCAGTAAAGAAGAAGCCAATGGAGAAAAAGGGATTTAGGATGACATATGGAGTTTGTATCTCCCTGTGGAGGAGGAGAAAAGAGAAGTCCATCCAGAAGGTAGACCTTATGGAAAAATAGTGGCTTCATGAAAAATCCCAGAAAGGAAATTTTGCAAAAGGATTATGGAAACAAAAGAAATTTATTTTCAACAAGAAACATGATTCTGTTTGTTGTAATTAAGGTAGAACTAGGAAGGGGTGAAAGGGGAGAGGAGTCGATTTAAGAGATTGATAGCTCTGTTGAAAGTTAGTTTAAAAGACTGTAAATAAAAGCAAATTTAATTTGTTTAAGCCTAGACTTAAGAAATCTCTCGAGGACCATTTGAGCCAAATGACAATTACAGCCTGAAGATTTCTCCAGAGACTTCCTTGGAAATAGCACCTACTGGGAACCCTATAAGATAGAACTGACACTGAGGGAAGCTCACTCTGAAACTTCATAGGAAAGTTAGAAATGTCACAGGATTTTCATGACTGACTGTAACATCCATTTATTTTAAAGAGGTTCTGCATTTCTAATCTGCCATTTTTTCTACACACTTTGAATTTCTATGTATTGGTATACAATTGGTTCTAATTCTCATTGCTCTCTAGTGAAGCAATGAGATGCTTTCAATTAAGGCTTCCTAAATGGAAGATCTGAATAATTTACTATTTTTTCCCAGAAGTTAACAACAAAACGAATCTCCTAAAATCACAGGTAAACCTCCATTGCTAACACTAGTTTTTCCCAGCTTTTACAGTTACTGAAATAATCTGAATTTGTAAAACATTCTCATAAATTGTTTGCTTTTCCTTTTCGAGGCTCTGTGGCTACAGTTTTGGTTTAGGCTATGTCTTGGGTTTAAAGTGATCATTTCAAAGGCTGGAGAGGGAACCAGTCCCTCCTATTCATTCTCTCTCCCTCCCCTATCTCCAATTTAGTAGCAAATGCTCTCTAAACTTACTGTGAAATGGGAAACATTATTACTACACCACTAAAAAGGGAAAGTAGAGCTCAAGGAATAACTTACATATTCAAGTATGTTTTATTGATCCAGATGTCAAGGTAATGGAGAATTCTGGGATATGAGTGAGATAGATGTTCCTCCTAGAACTGTGATGAGTCTTTATGGCTCACCTCTAGACATCTGTGAAAGGTATTTATGAGTGAATCTTCAGCAGCAGTGGCCTTTGGCATGACTGACCTCTAAGAGTAGTATTTCTTCGGCACAATGCATTTTGAGACTAAGTGACTTTTGGCTATGTAGTACCTCCTCTGGACTACTCTACCAACCTACACTTGTACTTGAAGCCTAGAGTTCCCAGAGGATGACTATCACTCCTACTTGGGGTTCTAAAGGTATTTTTACTATATTTTTACTCAAGAGCACCCACAAGTGTGTCTCTCATCCTCATAAAATCTACCAGACTTAAATTAGAAATTTTAAGAAATGGAGGGCAGCTGGGTAGCTCAGTAGATTGAGAGCCAAGCCTAGAGATGGGAGGTCCTAGGTTCAAATCTGACCACAGACACTTCCCAGCTGTGACTACTTGACCCCCATTGCCTACCCTTGCCACTCTTCTGCCTTGGAGCCAATACACAGTATCGACTCCAAGATGGAAGGTAAGGATTTTAAAAAATTAAAAAAAAAAAAAGAAATTTTAAGAAATGGATTTACAAAGCAGTGTGAACAATTGGTACAAAAAATTTCCCAAGAAATCCTATGGGCACCATTTTCCCTCACTTATAAGGTCTTTGGGGGTAATGGTTTCCAAGGAAGTTTAATGGTAATGAGATGCATATTTTAAAAATGCATATGGCAAAGGAGGAACTCACCACTCCTGTACTTGGTATTTCTACAGAGCTCATAGCCAGCATTTCTTTGCTGGTGTAAGGGGTCAATGTCTCTTGAAGCTGTCTCCTCTTTTGGGTGGTTCTCTTTAAGATACTCTTTTCTCTGAATCTGTCCTCAATTTGGCTTTATCTGCACCTCCAGTTCTTTAAAGCACCTCTCTCCTCCCGGATACACTCTTTTGGTAAGGGAGTCAGCTCTTCTCCTCTTGATTTACTTAAAACAGGTTCATAATTTATAAAGAGATAACAGAGTGTAAACCATCATAGGACAGATCCCTGCTCCTGCCCTCCTGAGTGGATGGATACAGTTCTGGGTCTGGAATCAGAAAGACCTGAGTTCAAATGTGACCTCAAATATTTACTACCTTTGTGAACTTGGATAAATCATATAAATTGCTCTCTGACTCAGTTTCTTCAGCTATAAAATAGGGAAAAATAATATCTACCTCAAAAAATGGTTGTGAAGATCAAATTAGACATTTGTAAAGTGCCTAGCATAGGTGACTGGCACACAGTAAACATTTGTTTCCTTCCTTGCTTACTTCTTTCCTTCTGCACAAATGTTTCTTATTTCCCTATAAGGCAAGCGATGACACAAGATGAAATAAAAAAAAAATGCAACAGGGGACTTCTGGCTGACCAGAAAGGCTGGGAAAGTCTACAAAGAGTGTCCCTCTCATCCCCTCTGCCACCGACTTCATCATAATGAAGAGTCTGTGGGGATGGTGGATAGATTTTAAGTCCTCAATATTGTGAAAATCATAAAGGAAGAGATCAACTGATTTATATCTCCTAACACTCACATGGGCCCATTGAGTGAAATGGGAGGGAAATGGGGAATCTTCTATCTCTTTAAATAGTTCTTTTCTTCTCTTTTGTCCCAGCTGCACACAATAACATGTATGTGCTGACATTCCACTAAATATATATGTATGTATGTATGTATATATATATATGTATATATATATGTATATATGAAAGGCCATGGGGTAAGGTAGACATCTTTAAAGTGGGGAAGACCTCCATCACAAATTAGCTGTGCCTCTATTCATAAATCACCTCACTTCTCAGTAAGCAACCCCTCCTCAGCCCAGAAAATTTTCTAAGACTCTAGATTATACATAAATTGATCATATATACCAGTAGGGACTTCCTCTAATGTTTATTAAATCAAAGGTAACCAAATATGGGTAAGTGTAATCATAAAATTATATTGGACTTCTGCCCTTCAAGTTAATCAATATTTCAGTGATTCATAATATTCTCAATGTGGTCATTCCCTCCACTCATGTATAGAGTAATATTTCTTGGACTTGGCAGACAGCCTTTTAAGTCATTTTGTACAAAACAGTCATCATCCTACAGCCAACCTTCTGGTGATGAGCTCCCAAGATACACAAATATTGCACTTTGCAGCTTTTGTTTCTTTAACTTTAATCCAGAACAAACATCCCCCTTGGCTACCTAGTCAAATCCTATCCATCCTTCAAGATCCATGTTAATTCTACCTCATCCACAAGTCTTTCTGTGTTATTGACCTCTAAACTCCACTAACCCTTAATGTCTACAGTGACCATTTGGCCATTCATCCCATTCTAACTTCCAATACTATAATAATCCACAATTTTATCCATGTAGATAATCCCTCTACCAATGAACACTGAAACCCTGTCACCCTTAAGGCATAGATTAATGAGTTACTATTTCCCCTTTTTTTTTTCTCAAAAAAGGACATTAGCACATAAGAACCTTTTAATGATATTTTTCTCTGAATTTAGGTAGACTTGTCTTCAGATAATAGATGTATCTTTAGCCCATTCTCAAGCCCTTTCTGGCTCAGTCTGTGTGCACTGGTAGCCAAAGAATGTGACCTATGCCTCCACAGAGAAGGTAAACTACCTTGAGGAAATGCAAACAGCAAAAGAAGCTCCAGTTATCCCCTGGGAAAACGCACATGTGACCCTGGACCACCCCTAGTGCTCTGTCTTCTTTGTTCTCTCTCTCTAATATCTGACCTGGTTTGGTTTAGGGTTGGTGGAGAGATCCACCATGTTAACTTTTATCCTGCAGGATGACTGGTATCTCATGAGTAAGCTCCCTCGATGAGCTGAATTAACCTAGTAAACCCTAATAAAATCCATTAATAACCCAGCTGGCCTGGGCTCCTCTTTCTCTGGTATCTTGGTATTCTCTTGGAGGGTATGTCACCCTGTAATTGGCATATTGAGGACAGAACAGAGCTGCCCCATTTCAGTATGCCCAGCCAAGTGTGTCCTCTGCTAGCAAAGCTTTTTAATAGAATGGATTGCTACTACATGAAAGACATAATGTGGGCAAGGGAGGGAAGGGCTAAAATTTTTTTAAAGAATGGTGGATTAATTCCTGTGTTGATCATATTATCAAGGCAGGACTTTAGTGGCAAAACACACCTGAAATAGGAACTAAGAGATGGATAATACAGCAATATTAAAAGGATTGATATTTTAAAGAAACAAAACTTCAAGAGCCAGGATGGTGTCACCTACATCCTTAACAACTGTTCAGTTCTTGTCTAATTAAAACTCTCCTGTCCTCTCAGTCTTATAAATCCCACACTCTTACCCTGGTTTCTTGCTTCTAGATTAAAACGCTATGGTGTCATGATTCTGATTTCCCACATATAGTGGTTTCTTTAAGAAACTAAGCCATGGGTAGCCACCATTCCCTAACACTGCGGATAGTCCCTCCTCAGAAACTGATATCTTGTCTCTATAGAAGTCTAGGCTACATGATGCAATGGAAAGGATTAGGGTCACGCACCCCTTTACAGTTTGCTTTTCTCTGACTTACGAGCTTGCTTCCACTTCTGGGTCTATGATCCATTCTCTTTCATCAGGCATTTCAATGTTTGGTGTTTTTTTTTCCTCACCTTATTTCTGGGTTTTGTTTTGTATATAAGAAGTGTTTTCCATTTATTCATCCATCCATCCATCCATTCATTCATTCATTCATTCATTCTGCCCCTTTTTAATATCCTGTTGGATTTGTCCTAATCAAGTTGACTTCAATTTGTTTTCAGCCTTTACCTGCCTCCTTCGATAGACTATTTCCAGCTCTGTCCCCAGCACCTCATTTACGCTGCCTGATCTCTAGCTGATGTTGACATCTTTGACATGTGCAAGCTTCCTAAAACCTTTCTGACCAAAGCTACTGGTTATTAACTTCTTGTCTCTCCCCGTGCTTCTGCCAGGTTCTGACACAAACTATAGCTCTCCTCATCCACATCTTCCTTTTCTCTTATACCTTTCATGGAACTCAACATAATCAGTAGCCTACTTACTGAATTGAATTTTATGCTGCCCTTATTTTCTATTCCCATCCTGAAGTAACTAATTTTCCCTATAGGGAATAGCTGGAAGGTGTTTAATAAACCTCTGGCCCCAGAGAATCAGGAATTCATGAAATTTCCAAATCCCACCAGCTCCCTAGGCTTCATAACAAATAGCCTAGTTCTGCTAAAAGCTCTGTCCTTCCTGTAGTTCCCCCAACAACCAATGACCAGACTGACACCGTGTTTCAAAAAAAAATCCTAAAGGAAAGGCATTCAAGGATAGCCTTTATTTCTGGACCTCTTTCAATTTATTGTCTTATCAAGGCAAAGCTTTATTAATATGGCACAGAAATACTCAGTATCCTGGGAAATTGTCCCATCATTGCTTTAAATATTCACTTCTTTCCATTCTTTGTATTTGAATCTGGGGATCTTTATGTATTGAATGCATTTTATAAATAAATTAAGGAAATTACTGGCATAGTAGGTGGCTCAATTTAACTGATGATAACTTGTTTACGGTGACATCCTACTTTCAAGATAAAACGGTTTTTCCAATTTACAGATGTATCGTGCATGGGGAGAATACAATGGTATGAATTAGTATCAAGCAGAATATATCAAAGAACAAAAATGATTTCAGTAATTTATGAAAAACAAGATTCAGATTCTTCACGCTTCGCTGATGACCATATTGACAGTCCTGTTGCTTGGGGCTTTTGCAATTGTTTATTCACTGAATTGTAGTTGCTGACCAGTTCCTGAGTTTAAATAGGAGAAAAGCAAGATGACAGGATGATGGCTTGAATTCAAGCAAGATCAATGTTAATGGTTAGGATTTTGTTGATACCTTTCAATTTTTTTATTTTAATGAGTTATTCCCCTCCTCTATAAAACCACCAAAAGAAAATATGTTTCAGAGTTACATATATACATAAACATGTACATATACATATATGTGTGTATTTCTATAAATATATATGTATATATGCTTATATATGCTGTGTATATTAATATATATGAGTGTCAGACACATGTAAAAGGGACTTCAGTCTCTTCCATCAAAGCAGGAACATATCTATTCAATGAATACATTTCCTTAATTTGGGTATAAGTTTTTTCCCCGAAATCCATCTCAACCACCTTTTTTATATCATTGATCCCCTTAGCAGTCTGTCAAAGCCCATGGATCCCTTCTAAAAGCATGTAGCACATACTAAAATGCTTGTTTCCTCTCCTGCCAGAATAGTATTTTGATAAATACCCAGAATTAAATACAAAGGAAGTTTGTATCTAATATTAATTGTATTTAATATTTAATTAATATTTAAGTTTGCAAAGGAAACCAGTTACATTGAAATATAGCTATCCAAATATTAAGAAAATAAAAACAAATTGACAGACTTCAGGTTACGAACTCCTGACCTAAACACTACAAATGGCAGTTTTAATGTAACCTCTTTAGTTGTGAAAAAAAATTCAATACATCTTCAATATCCCAAGTCTCTCAAACACCATAAAATCACTTATTTAACTGATTTTTCCACTCAAAATTATTGAGATTTCTTTAGCGATTATATACATACATATTTTTATGACTTTATGCACTGCTTTATTGACTGTCATTTTCAATCGTGTCCAATTTTTCACTATCCCATTTAAGGTTTTCTTGGCAAAAATATTGGAGTAGTTTGCCATTTCTTTCTCCAGCTCAATTCACAGATTAGAAAATCGAAGCAAATAGTATTACGTGACTTGTCCAGAGTCACACATCTACTAAGTGTCTGAGGTCAGATTTGAACTCAAGAACTCAAATCTTCCAGACTCTAGTCACCAACAATCTAGAGGCAACATAACATATTAGGGGAAAAAACTATCCTCTGAACCATAAAGACCTGTATTCAAGTCTTCGCTGTGACAGATACTGGATGTTCGACTGTGGGAAAACCCCTTAACCCCTCAGGGCCCTAGACAACTCTTCAAGATAGGAAGTTATATAAAAGGAACAGAGTTACTTTGGATGGAGTTACTTTGCTCATCTAGGAATTCTCCATACCACTGAAATTTCAGGTCTAGTTCCTATTGTGTAAGTGGAAATTTTGTATCCTTTAGACTTCATCTCCCAGAATTCTTCCCTTGCTCCCAAATCCCCTTTTTTCTTTCTGTTTTACGTGTGTCTTTTACATGCTTGTATATAAGTTTGGGGTAATGCCTCTCTGGCTCTCTCTTCCACATGAGTGGCTTGGGTGTCTCCTTGTTTCTCTACCTTTTTTAAATTTCCTTTTGCTTCAAGTTAAAGTATTAATAAATCTTATTAAATATCATACTTGGGAGTATTGGAAATTAATTTAAAAATCTACACTATCCATTATCAAGCCTTTATTCAACCGAATTTAAAATATCCTATTTGGGAGAAGATAAATCACTTCAAACAAGTCAGCTAAATAGAACCTCGAAATTTTCCCTACTTAAGAATAATGACCATCAGCCTTCAGAAAAGGCTGTGTCTATTCCATTGTCTCTCAACAATTTTTTTAAAACAGGAAAAAAGAAATAAATAACTATGATTATTAAAAGGTCTTAAATTTGAATTTTTCACAAATAAAGAAGTCCTTATATTAAAACTTCTTTTTAAAAAATAACGTAAATAATTTGTTGATGTTGTTTAGAATGAATACCACAAAGACAATGATGATAGCTTTTAAAACAAAATATAAACAAAGTTGGGGATTTGTTACATTCTATAGATACAGTCGTAATCTGAAGAAAGAACTAAAGACATTTTGATAGGACCATAAACTTAAGAGCTAGAATTGGACATCATTGAGTTCAACAGCTCATTTTACAGATGAGAAAACCAATGTATGTAAAGATGAAGTGATTTCCTTAGGTTTATCCAGTTAAGAAGAACCAGAGGTAGAATAAAAACCCAGGTCATCCCGACTACAGGATAGTCTGTCACCTGTTGTGCATAGTCAACAACTAAGAGCACTCCACAAAGTCAAAGACAGCACCCAGATTCTCTCTTTAAGGCAATTAGAGTGAGCAAATAATTAAATCCTTCTTTGGTGTGATGACCACCGACAAATGAATATTGGAGTTATTTATTTCTCTTTCTCCTATTCTTAATCTCCTTTGTGATTAAGTCTCATTGGAAAGGATTAAAGGAGAGGGCAGTTGAACCACAGCCTAGTAATGATTTTTCTTCTGAATTTTCTTTCTCTGCCATTCAAAATACTTTTGATGCCACACTTCTTACTCCTCATTTCCTACTTTCTTCTTCCAAAAACACAAACCGGTCTACTAATCCTTACATGTTTAATTGCTCTCTCCAAGCATTGGTCTCCCGCCAAATCTACCCATTATTTTTTTTCCATCAATAATTATGGGACAAAGTACACAACTGGGAATGAAATAAAGTATCATTAAAGCAAATAATGTAACAATGGGCAGGTGCGACTGATTCTAAAGAAGAGTTTCACCTAAGACCAGACTCTTCAAACTCCCTTCTCCTGCCTCAACTACATGTGAATTATCCAAGAAAATTCACCCTCCCTTGACTTTCTCAGTCTCTGATATGTTCGAGGGGCAAGGTGTCCTTTATATTAAAATATTCTAATGTACTTTCTGCAATTCTTCCAACTGATTTATGATCATGTGTAAATTATATATCAATTATCTGTGATTTCCTCATTCTATCCTAGTAGAACAATGTTGTTTTATGTTTGAGAATGCAAGTTCATTGGTAGAGGGAAGTCCAGGTGATGAAATTCCCTCCACCAATGCAGAGCAGGAATTGTTCTACAATTCATAGCCAGAGAAAGTTGCCTGGGCCACTAAAAGGCTAAATGACCTCCCCTTTCTCCCAAAGTCAATATGGATCAGAGGCAAGACTGGAACTCAAATCTTCCTGACTCTGAGATTGGTTGGCTTTCTATTACACTATATTGTCACCTCCTCATTTTCATCATCATCTTCATAAAAAATAAATATCTCACATATACATAGAATTTTGAGATTTACAAAGTATAAAGGAAGAAGGAAAGAACATTTCCTTTTTTGTTTTTATATCTGCAGTGCATAGCACAGTAATTGGTACACAATAGGGGCTTAATAAATGCTTTTAACTTGGATTTGATCATTTAGTAACTAAGACTGAGAGGATTCCCTGAGACTCAACCTTTAAGTGATTTGCCCATGTCCACATAGCTAAGAAGCATTTGTAACACCAGTTAGCTTTCAAAGGACAATCATGATAATAAAAATGATGGCTAGTTGATTGTTTCCTTAAGGATCAATGAACATTATTGAAACATATCCACACCCCCTGAGAGGCAGGAAGGATATAAAGGAGTCAACAAGTCCTATCTAGAGCACAAGCTGTCATGCAACCTTTCTCTACCTCCAGGTAATTCTCCACTGGACCTGGAGTCAGAAAGACTCAAGAAAACCAAAGTTCAGCTCCACCTATGACACATTCTGGCTGTGTGATTATGGTATAGTCTCTTAAACCCTCTGATCCTTGGTTTCATTTGTAAAATTAGGGGATCGGATCAGATAATCTCTAACGAATTTTCTAGTTCTAAATCAATGTTTCTAGGATCCTAAATTTCCTGTCCATACCATTGGAAGGACTTTTCTACATTGGGGGTTTCCCAGATCAAAAAAAAAAATTAAAGGTTCAAATCTAAATAAATAAGCAAACAAAATAGAGAGATGGATGGATAAATGAATGAGTAAATAAAAAAATAAATAGGTAGGTAAATAAGCCAAATATAGCCTAGTGACGTACTGAGTCAATCATCATGATGCCATTATCTAGGGATTTCAAGGAATCACACTGCACAGAGCAATTAATTCACAGAATCTCCAAGTTGGAAGGAACCTCAAGAACCCTAGAGTACACACTAAACAAGAATTCTCTCTCCATCATAAGCAACAAGTAGGGCTAAACTATGGAACCTTCTTTCTGTTTTTATAAAGCATCTCTAGAAGTTAAAATTAAAATAAAAGTAAACATAGCTCATTAAAAACAAAAGAACATTTCAAGATAGAGCAGAGCCCCAAATGGATTTGCATTGCAGTATACTTTAAAACCCATTAAAGTTCCTTCCCTTTTCCCCTAGGTACAAATGTCTACTGTAATGTGTTATTAGCACAAATTGTATTTAAATTTGCTCTCTTAAAAAAAAAACATGCTTTATGTTAGAAGGGGCCACTCTTTAAATGATTAACTATACATTAGTCCCATACCGATTTCAGACACTATTAAGCAATGCAAACAACATCTTGGTGGTGGAGAAATCGCCCCGACCACAACTTACGCTACAGAATCCCCTCTTTACACTCACTAGAACTAAAAATCGCAACTGCTTTGTGCCATGTATAAAATACGGAGAAGAAAATCAGTCGAGTTGTTCAAATAGCAAGTATACCTTTTAAATCAATGAGAAACAGAACCCATTTGGGCTTCTGCCATGAAATTCATTTCCTCTTCAGTTTCCTTCAACTATAAAAAGGCATAAACGTGTGAAATGACCACAGGGAGTGACTGATTCAAGCATCGAGAGCAAAACAAATTTTGGTGAGCTGCCATAAACAGCTTCCTGGAGACAACTGAACATTCTGCTATAAAGCCTACGGGAGGTCACAAGGCAGAGGAGACAAAGAGCTGACCACCAAATCAGGAAGACCTGAGTATTGGCCAAGGTCCCTGGAGCCCTCTTCACAATCCCCTGCTAACCCTCCACTGTCCCAGGACCTACCTTTTTCTCTACCCCACAATGACATGGGGGAGAAACAGAAAAGAACATGCCTTTTTCAACACAGATGTGCCCACAACCAGACTCCTTTCTACACAACTACATCCCTCAACCAATTCTGCTCCAGACACAGTAATCTCTGGTCATCTCTCTTATCTTATCTCAACACAAGGTTGCCATATCTACAGTAAACATCTGCCTACATACAGGCATCATCTTCTCTCAAAAAAAATAATTAAAATTGAAAAGAAGCAGAAAAAGATTTCCCATGTATAGTCTTGGGGGGTCATAAGTAGGAGTGTTAGTTAGGGAAAGAATTCTGAGAGCGGTTCTGTTCTCTGGGCTGTGTCAGACCAGAGTTGGTTGACCCTCATCTCTTCCAGTCCCCAGCTTCCTTCCCCTCATTTACCACCATATGCAAAAGGATTTTCCTGATCTCCCAACTCCGAGAGACTTTTCTGGCTTGCCTGTGTCCAATTTTTATGTTATATATATATATATATATATA
>NC_058132.1:636105272-636131645 GCF_016433145.1 Gracilinanus agilis
AAACAAACATGGGGACAGCTAGGTGGCTCATCAGATTAAGAGTCAGATGTAGAGAAAGTAAGTCCTGGGTTCAAATTTGACCTCAGACATTTCCTGGATTTCTGATACTGGACAAGTTACTTAATCCCCATTGCCTAGCTCTTACCACTCTTCTGCCTTGGAACCAACACACAGAATTGATTCCAAAATGGAAGTTAAGAGTTCTTTAAAAATATTTTTAAAAGCCATTACTGGGGCATGAGTTGGAATATGTCCTGAACCTTCACAATAGCAAAGATAAGTGATTACTTTCCTTATGATTTTATCAATATTAAAATGGTACCAGAACAGGTTTTTCATATTTTTTCTTTAAAAGGAAGATGATGCAGGGAAAGCTAAGAGACTCTGTGAATAGAGAACCAAACCTAGAGATGGGAGGCTCTTGGTTCAAATCCATCCTCAAATATTCCCAGCCGTGTGACTGAGCAAATCACTTAACCCCATTTGCCTATCCATTACCACTCTTCTGCCTTGGAACCAATACGCAGTATTGATTTTAAGACAGAAAGTAACTTTAAAAAAGAAGAAAATGCATTATGATATGTTGAGACCAGATTATTTTATGAATTATTTCCCATCTCTAAATTGGTCTAAATTAGTTACTTTATTAAGTACAACTAGATGCCCCAGTAGATAGAGCACCAGATCTTAAGTCAAGAAGACCTGAGTTCAAATATGACTTCAAACACTTACTATATGGGTGACCCTGGACAAGTCACTTTACCCTGTCTGTCTCAGTTTCCTCATCTATAAAATAAGCCAAAGAAGGAAATGGCACACCTCCCCAGTATCTTTGCTTGTCCAGAAAACAACAAAGGGGGCCTCAAAGAGTCAGACATAACTGAACAACAAAACAAAATCAAGAATAGATTAGTATTGCATACATATCTTATAATGAATCAATAGGCAGCAGTTTACTGAAAGTTGAGACCAAGACCAAGTTACTCCCAAACACCATTGATTGAGATTGAAAAATGACTAAACACCAAATTAAGTCTCTTAACTCTGAGGATATAATTGTGAGACACAGGAACAGAGAATCATCAAACCTCAGAAATGGAAGAGATCTCAAAAGTTATTTATGAGAGGAATCTCCATGATAGCATACCAAATAACTGATCATCCAGCCTCTGCTTAAAGACCTCTAAGAAGGGACAACCCACTAACTCTGGAGACAGATCATTCCCTTGGGCACAAAATTAATGTTTTAAAATATTTTTTCCTGACATTAAAACTAAGTTTCCTTCTCCTCCATGTTGACCTAATATTTCTGGTTCTGCCCTCAGGAACTAAGCAGAACAAAATCAAAGAAATTATCTTCCACATGACAGCCCTTCAAATAAATAAATGCAGCTATGAAACTCCTCTCCTTCCTTGAATCTTCCCTTCTCCATATTCAATGCTCTCAGTTCCTTCAGTGGGTGATCATTGGGCATGATCTCAAAACCCAGCATCATCCTTATAACCCATTAGCTTCCTGATGTCCTTCCAAAAAATTTGGAACCCAAGAAGTAACATGATATTCCAAATATCCAGCCAGAGTAAAATAAACTAGGACCATCATCTTCTCATCCCTCCTTCTCTCAAAATAGCCTAAAACAGCAACCTTTCTGGCTTGCTATGCTTATGTTGATTCAAATGAAGCTTAGAGTTCACTAAAATCTCCACTTGGTTGATGATTGGGGGTCATTTTGTTATTGCAATTTTCTGATAAAATATGATCTAGCCACAATGTTCCCTTTAAACTTTTCTGTGACTTTATCTCTATTAAATTTCTTCCAATTGGATTTAACCCAATGCTCTAGACTGCCAAGATCTTTGAGGACCCTATTCCTGTCATTCATTGGGTTAGCTCTGTGACATCTGCAATTGATATTACATGGCAAAATGGAAATAATAAAAGTTACCATTTATAAGGTAGTTCAGCTGCCTTAGCTAGAAAATCCAAAAATCTAGGTTCTAATTCCGTTTCTGTGATAAATTGGTCAAGTTTGGTCAAAACACTTCCTCTCTCTGGATCCTCATTTTTTTGTTGTATGGAAAATAAATGGGAATAATTAAATAACGTCAAGGCACATTTCTGATATTTTTTGGAATATTCAGGATAGAGTAGTAGAAAGAGCAGTGAATTTGAAATTAGAGGAGATGAGTGTAAAGCCTAAGTCTTTGTTAACCTGGATAAATCATCTAACCTCTCTGTGCCTTGGTTTCCTCATTTGTTAAAAGAAGTTGGACTAGATAATCTCTAAAGACTTTCTATCTATTAAGACTATGATAATGACTAAATGCACACCTTTAAAAAAAGCAAATAGCTAATCTCATTCTACTTTAGTCAAGTAATATTGTTTTCAAAATTCCATAAATGTTGGCTTTATAGAGAGATCTCATTTGGTCAGTCATACCATCTGGCTTTGGTTGATTAAAGAACACTAATTAAGTGCAGTGATACCTTGATTAATTAATCCTCTGGGGATGGAGACACATTAAACTAACAAACAAAAAATCTTCATAAATCACGGGAAAGAGTGTTGGCATAGTGCAAAGAGATTAAGAGGAATGTTTCTGCTTTAACAGTACAGTGCCTTGAGTGACAAAAATGCATTTACTCCCAACTTCCCTTTGCCAGGGCCCTGCTGAAGGTAAACAGGCAGGATTAGGAAGTCAGCAAAATTGGTCTTCAGCCTTGGCAGGTTCCCCTTTCTCTAGCCTTCCACTCACTTCTTCATCAGATCTCTCTTATACCTTCAACCTCTCAAGGACTTCCTACTTGATAATTCTCAAGATACAAAATAAGCAACATGGTGTAATGAAGAGCACATTAGAATGATGGGAATTAGGAGGCTTGTATTGTATTTAGTTTCTACCATGAACTTAGGGTCCTTGGGAAATTTCCTTCTCTCTGGTTTCCAGTTTCCCAAAATGGAGATATCTGAATAGATGGTCCTTAAGGTTCCATATACCTCTGTTTTACTGTGGATATGGAGACATGGAAAAACAGAATTTGGGAAATAGAGATATAAGATGACAAGATTATCAATTCTGATGGGAAATGGCCATTACAGGTCATCTAATCTTACTCTCTCTGTGCAAACAATGAGACTTATTTATTTCGAGTTTTGTTTGTATTGCTCCTAGAAGAAACAGGCAAAGGAAACTGTACTTTCCCATTGGTTTCATAATGAAACTTTTAATATTCTTACCATTTTTTATTCATAGGAGTACTAATGAGGATCCATAAAAGCTAGTCTAGTTGTTAATGCTCTACTTTTTACAACCTACCTCTGACTTCAATGAGAAAACCAAATCTTAAAGAAACTGGGTGATTTGTCCAAGATCATATCAGAAGTTTTAAAGGCAGAATTTGATTTGAAGTCCTTTAACTCCAGAGCTAATTCTCTTTCTACTGTTTCTCTGAAAGGAAATTAAAATCTTCACTCTGATCCCAACTAGCTGAGGGGACATAAACAAGCCACATAGATTCTCTCAGCCTCAGTTTCCTTGTTTATAAAATAAAGATAATACTACCTACTTCAAAAAGTGATTGAGAAGATCAGATTTTAAATAGATGACAGATAAATAGAGTTGATAAGAGAAATAGAGATGGATAGATGGATAGATAGATATATAGATAGATAGATGGCTAGATATGTGTGTATGCTCAAATATATGCACATATGTAGTTATATAAATAAGTATAATTATATAGTTGGAAGTGGCATTAATTTAGTGTAGCAGTATATAAATATGTGGACAGCAGATGGAGCAGTGGATAGAGCACTGGGCTTGGGATCAAGAAGATTCAGCTCCCTGAGTTCAAATCTAATTTCAGACACTTATATTTGCTTGACTCCAAGCAAATCACTTAACCCTGTTTGTCTCAGTTTCCTCATCTGTAAAATGACTTGGAGAAGTACATGATAAACTACTCCAGTATCTTTGCCAAGAAAATCCCAAATTGAGTAATGGAGAGTCAAGCACCACTGAAAAAACAACTGAACAACCACAACAAAAATATAAATATGTATATATGTGTGCATATATGTGTGTGTGTGTATTTATATAATATATAATACATTCTCCCTGGCTATACCCATGCCTGGAATGCTCTTCCTCCTCAATTCCATATACTAACTTCCCTAGTTTCTTTTCGGTTCCAACTAAAATCAATTAACAATATATTTGAGAAAATGCAAACAATGAGACTTGTTTAATGAGATTGTTTATATTGCTCCTAGAAAAACCAAGCAAAGGAAACTGTACTTTCCCATTTGTGTTGCATAATGAAACTGTTTTAATAATTTCACCACTTTTGTATTCATAGGAATACTAATGAGTATGGAAAAAAGCTAGTGTAGTTGTTAATGCTCTACTTTTTACAGCCCACCTCTGATTTAGCATTTTTAACCCATTTAAAGTAATTTTAAATGAAAAGTTAATTTCCCTTTTCTGGGAATCATTTATGAATATTATCCTCACCATAAGATGTTTACTTTTTATGAATAATATGTTTACAAGAGATTCTATTTAAGTCAGAAGCACTGAAGAAAATCGAGAATGATGAATGGACTTCAAAGAGAGTCAAGGAAACAATTATTATAATAATCATTCCAGTCTTTAAGACGTGCCAAAGGGGAGATCTGGGAAATTATCAGCCAGTTAGCTTTAACATCAATACTGGAAAAACAGGAGAAGAAATAATGATGGAATTGATCTGGACAAGAACAATTTAATGAGTAATGAGCAGCAAGGTTTCAGGAAGGCAAGTTTGTGAGTTTGGAAGTATAAGTCCAGGGAGAACAAATAGTACTTAATATTTTTATAATTTTTGTTATAATTTAAAATATAGTAATAATAGCCATTTGAAAAGGAATCATGTGGATAGGTGATCAGTCTTTGAGTCAGGCAGAGCAGGGCTCAGTATTGACTTTTGAGTAAAGTACAGTACGAGATAGTACAAGATAGTACAAGGGCTATCTGTGAGAACACAATCTTAATACCCCAGAGGAACTCTCTATAAACTTTAAATTGCATTGGAGTTGTCAATCTACATTTACAAAGGGAGTTTCCATACTGGAAGTTCTCTATATTGATGAAATCAGAGGTATGTTAAAATTGCATCTGGTTCTGGTCCCTCTTCTAGTTAATAAAGTAAGTAAATTTATAGCTAACCAGTAAAACAGGTAATAGCAAAAAATAAGATTGCAAAGGGGAACCTAAAAGTTGCTTACAAACCACCCCAAAGATCAAAGAAGCATAATTTACAAATTGGATCATATATTAACCAAAATGTACATCCTGGTAATATATACTAAATCAGGTAGAGCCAAAAGGATTCCAGTTCTGTGACATGTAAATTCCGGATAAATTCTAGACCTCCACAGTAAAGTCCAGGAGAACATCAAAAAGGTACTAGTAATATTGCGATGTAACTTTGAACCATTACCCATAGTTTTGAATGATTTGGATGTATATTTTTTAAAGTTTATTTATTTAATTAAGAAAATTTTTCCATGGTTACAATGATTCATATTCTTTCCCTCCCCTCTTCCCACACCCCTCCAATAGCTGATGCACAATTCCACTGGGTTTTACATGTATCATTGATTAAGACCTATTTCCATTTTATTAATATTTGCACTAGGGTGATCATCTAGACTACAGTCTACATCCCCAATCATGTCCCCATTGAACCATTGATCTAGCAGTTGTTTTTCCTTTGCTCCCACAGTTCTTTCTCTGAATGTGAATAGAGTTCTTTCTCATAAGTCCCTCAGAACTGTCCTGGATTACTACATTGCTGCTGGTAGAAAAGTCCATTACATTTGATTGTACCACAGTGTATTGGTCTCTGTGTACAATGTTCTTCTGGTTCTGCTCCTTTCTCTCTGCATCAATTCCTGGAGGTCTTTCCAGTTAACATGGAATTCCTCCAGTTCATTATTCCTTTCAGTACAATAGTATTCCATCACCAACAGCTACCACAATTTGTTCAGCCTTTCCCCAATTGAATGGTATCCCCTCATTTTTAAATGTTTTGCCACCACAAATAGTGTGACTATAAATATTTTTGTACAAGTTTTTTTCCTTGTTATCTATGTATTTGGGTATAAACCCAGCAGTGGTATGGCTGGATCAAAGGGCAGTCTTTTAAAGCCCTTTGGGCATAGTTGATGATTTGGATATATTAATGAACTAGCCTTTGTTTCCTCCCAAAAATCCTTATAGAAATGTGACCTCAAATTCCTGTCCCTACTCTGACCATCTTTCATCTCCATTATGTCCATACTGCGGAGTGACCCTAACTCTAATCCATAGTGATACTTTTCCTCTCCCTATATACTCTTCCTCACACTGTCTTCCTTCACCATCTCATTCCTATATCTCTAAACCATGAGATTTGCCATTGTACTTCATCCATCACTTATCTATCCCTTTATGGGCTTTTTGTCCCATTTCCTCTGTGTTTAAAGTGTGATTGCCACCACATTTCCCACTGCCAATGGTGGTCTTTTCCTGTGAGTACCCCCGTATCTGCTGCCATTTCATAATTTCATAAATCAATGATTAATGTGAGAGGTTTTAACCAAAAAATAAAAACAAAGTGATTGTATACATGAGTATGGATGATGATTATGGTCTTATTTAGGTAAGTATAAATTGAAATGCTAAGAGACATAATATGGTATTTTAAGTAAAGAAAAAAATGCTGATTAGATTTGGATGCCAAACAAATGTTGTTCTATTAAAAATTGAGATTGCATTGTAAACCAACCTCTACCTTCCCCCACTCAAAAAAAAAAGAAATAAACATAAAGATGTTAATGATAATTCTTGGTGTCTATTTCCCACCAATTGGGTATACCTCTACACTGATCAGGGACTTGTTGCCTAGGTGAGAAAAATTAGAATTCTGTTGAATAATGGCAGGAGAAAAGTAATGATTGGGGATACGTAGGGAACCCCAGAAGAAGAGGTCAAATAGAATCCTTATGTTATAGCCTTTTGAGTGGGAATACAGAGTCCTGAATGTTTCAATGAACCATTTTGATGATAAAGAGGTTGCCTACTCTCTCTTTCTCTCAAAAACAATTCTATCCCCCAATTTCTTTTTCCTGATGCATAAATTTCATATCTGCCCCCAAAACGAATCCCTTCTCTTTTCCCACCTGTCCATGTTTATTTTATGGGAAACTTTCCTTTTGAAAAAGCCAAAAATTTAAAAATTGAATTGTTTCATGTAGCAACAGTAAACAGGTTCCTGAATATGATGCATTAATTCATTATTATCACTGCCTATGTGGATATTCACTGCTTTATGAAAAATTGCCAATTAAGGATTTTCATGTCTCTAAAATTTTTTTCAGTGCTTTCCTTAGGTATTCTCCTATTAGAGATGGTAGGCATTTATCCATTACGGATTATTTTCTCTAATGTTTTTCAGTGTTTTCCCAAGATTTCTTTCAAATCAGATGAACTTTAGCTATTGGTAGAAAGAAAAATCAGTCCATGACCCTATTTATTGTATCTTCAACTCCTCAATCTAATTTCCTTTTTTACAATTAAGATTATTACATTCTTTAGATATTTTCTTTGTGTTTTCCTAAGAGATCTTTCTTTTCCCCAACTCCTGCCTTATGCAAAGCGTGGCTTGTGCCTCTCCTTTTCGTTTGTCATGTTCTAGTTGGTATTATGGTGCTCTTCTTGGAAGAATGAGATCTTAGAGGTCATCTTTATATCTCATTGAATAAACATACTAATTAAATAGACACTAAATAGATGTTTGTTGAATTTAATTGCTTATAAAAATAATCTGATTTTTGTTTAATTAAATCAAACAAATACATTACTTCTTTAAAATCTTATCTTTTTATCTCTATTTAAATAATCCTTATTTTTTCTTTAATAAGAAACCAGAGCACACCTGACTATTTTAGCTTTTTTGAAAGCACATTATAGTTCTTTTCGTCTTTAACACTTTTTAGAATATATTCAAGGATGTTAGGGTTTTGCTAATCTGCACAGTTATGGACATGATCACTCCACACCTCTGGGAATTGAGATGATAGGAAGCAGAACATATTGTCCAATTTACAGCTATTGCTATAGAATGATTGTAAATTGTACAAAAATATCACTGATGAATGGAAAAATATGGTGGGAGAACAGGAAGACAGCTGCTTTTTCTATCGCATTACCTTCTAATAATATTCCGTGAGTTCAAGAAATAATAATATATAGGTTGAATGTTATGCTAAATGCCACTGGGATGCGGATATCCATATAATTAATCATCCTCAACTCCTTACTCCCACTCACCCCACATGTCAGATCTCACTGTTTGTATCTCCACAGATCTCTCACATCCATTTCCTCTCCACTCAAGCTCAGATCCTTCTCACTTCTTCCCTGGTACTGCAATAGCCTCCTGGCTTCCACAATCTCATCCATGTGATCTTCCTAAAGAGTGAATCAGACCATGTTATTCTCCTACTTTTGTTGTTGTTATTGTTTAGTCATTTCATTTGTGTCCAACTCTTTCTGATCTCATTGGGGGATTTCATGGCAAAGAAAATTGTCATTTCCTTCTCCGGTTCATTTTACCGATGAGGAAACTGGGGCAAACAGGGTTAAGTGACTTGCTGAAGATTACACAGCTAGGAAGTGTCTGAGGCTGGATTTGAGCTCAAGAAGATGAGTCTTCCTGACTCTATCCACTGTGCTACCTAGCGGCTTCCAGATGGTTCTCTATAACCTTTTGCTTGTGTCATAGATGCAATTTCATTAGTGTGGAAGATTCTCTCCTTAGTCTGGTAGCATCATTTACAACTGCCCTAAATGATTACGTAATTTGCCAAGGATTATAAAGCTGGTTTATGTTCTAGATGGGACTTGAACTCAGGTCTTCCTGACTCGAAGGCTCTTTCTCTATCCATTATTCCATGCTACCATTTACATGAGCTCTAAGATCAAACATAAATTCCTCAGTTTGACTTCTAATACTTTTCCAAAACTTGACCCTCAATACCTCTCTGGTCTCCCTAGACATCACTCTCCTCCAACAAGCACACTGCTGTCTAGCCTTCCTCATATGTGACATTCCATCCTCAATCCCTGTGCCTTTGTACTGGCTGTGCCCCAAGCCTGGAATATTCTCCCTCCTCATCTTTCCCTTTAGTTCCTCGCTTCTTCCAATTCAGCTCAAACACTGTCTTTTGCAAGGATATCTTCCGGTCTCCTCTGCCCCTAGTGCCTTCCTACCCATGGCTATGTCTGCTTCATCTGGGACTTGCATGGGACTAGAAAAGTTAGTATTGGATCCCCCAAAAGAGACTAAGTTCCCCAAAGACAGGAACTGGTCCATTTGGATTTTATAACCTCAGCTTCTAGCACGTATATTTGTTAATCAATTTATTCTGCTATTTCCATATCCTAATCAACAATTCATACTATTTCTTTTATGCCCTTGAGAAGATTTGTGGAGAAAAAGAAATCTTGTATAAAATTCAGGTCCTTTTTCACTTACCTGTCAATCAATTTTCAAAAGTTATTATCTACCCTGTGGCTCAATCAAATATTTCTGAGGGACTTATGAGAAAAAACACTATCCACATCCAGAGAAAGAACTGTGGGAGTAGAAACACAGGAGAAAAACATTTTCTTGATCACATGGGTCAATGGGGATATGATTGGGGATGAAGACTCTAAGTGATCACCCAAGTGCAAATATTAATAATATGGAAATAGGTCTTGATCAATGACGTGTGTAAATGACAATGTGTAAAACCCAGTGCAATTGCACATTGGCTATGGGAGGGGGGTGAAAGGAGGGGAGGAAAGAACATCATGTAACCATGGGAAAATATTCTAAATTATTTAATTAAATTTAAAAAAATTAAAAGCTAAAAAATTACCTTTAATCTTCATTATTCACAATAATTAATCTTAATAATTCATTATTAAGAATGAAAATGTTTATTCTTAGTGGAGAAAAATGGTCTGACTTTAGTGTTGGTATCCCTGACACTTAGCATAGTGCCTGGGAACAGAGTAAGTAATTAATAAATGAATGCTTATTTCTTGATTGTCCTTTTGACAAGGTATATGATACCTAACAGAAGAATATTCTCCTGAAGTCATGTATTTGAACACTTAAATGATGCTAACTACAAACTGATGTTCAAATTGGACAGCTGGCGAGCAGTGCCAAGCACCTTTCTTCCCTGGCTCTGTCCAAAGTGGAATTGCCCAGAAGGACGCTTGACCGCCCTTCATGGTGGCCAGAGGTAACAAGAGGCATAATGGCCAAATGGCACCGCGAGTCATGGGTGCTCGCTAATTAGTTGGGAAAGAGGGTTATTTGGTTGTGCTTTTTTTTTTTTCTAGTTGCTAAAGATCTCAAGCTGGCTGCATCTGGCCCCAAGTCAGACAGCTGGCACTTGGCCCCAGGGTCAGCTATACTCTAGATGGCCAGAGTCTAGCCTGGGAGCCAAAGAGATGCATTTTAGTTGGAATCACATGCAATTCTAATCACAGGGTTGCAAAGAAAGATAGGAATAGGGGTCAGGCTAAATGAGGACCCAGGGGTAAAGTAACAGGTCAGTAACACAGAGACAAACAGGACAGGATGAAAGGACAGAGTTTGCTGAGTTGAGGCCAGAATACTTCACTCTAGACCGCAGCAGCCCATATTCTGAACTGCCGAACAGGGTGCCAGCCTCACCCACACTGTCTCCACCATTGAGTTTTATGAACAGCAGCTGCTCCTGCAGTCAGTAACAGACAGTGGAACAAGGGCTAGAGTGGAGGGAGGAAGCTTCCTGGAACACAGAATGGAGCAGGACACCACTGGAGACACTTTGTAATATTCTTCTTCTTAAGATAGGCAATCGGGCAGCACAGTAGATATGAGCTTTGGGTCTGGAGTTAGAAGGACCTGAATTCAAATCCAGACTCAGATATGTACTAGATGTAGGATCCTGAGCAAGTCACTTGACCTATGTTTACTTTGATTTCTTCATCTGTAAAATGGGGATAAAAGCACTTTCTCCCTGTGCCGTTATAAAGCTCAAATGAGACTATTTTAAAATGCATCTAGTTCAGTGCCTGGCATATAGTAGATGCTATATAAATGTTAGCTATTAGTAGTAGTAAAATCACATTTTCATACCAAGAAATTCTATTCTGTGTGGCCTGGGGGTATTCTATGTGTGGCAAGTCAGAGGATGTGTGTTAGTTATAGTGAGTGGGGTGGGGGATGGAGTGATGAAAGACTCGTGGAAAAGATTGTTTTTAAACTGAACCTTGAAGCACGGATAGGATTTTGAGAGGTAGAGATGGTGGGAAAAGTTGTTCTAAGTAGAAACACTAGTTGGGGGCGGGAAAGAAAAGAACTAAAACATCCTATTTTGCCACAATATTAGCCAGGTAGAAGGGAGTAGGAGGAGAGGACAGGGGAAGAATCACTTGAGAGCAGATCAGAGAACACTGAATGCTCAGTGTACTAGGCAGAAGAGATAGAGTGTTGGGTCTGGAGTCAGGAAGACTCATCTTCCTAAGTTCAAATCAGGTCTCAGACAGTCACAAGCTGTGTGACCCTGGACCAGTCACTTATCCCTATTTGCCACAGTTTCCTCATCTATACAATGAGCTGGAGAAGGAAATTGCAAACTACTCCAGTGTTTTAATTGCGTAACCCTGGGCCAGTCCCTTAACCTCATTTGCCTCAGTTTCCTCATCTGTAAAATGAGCTGGAAAAGAAAATGGCAAACCACTCCAGTATCTCTGCCAAGAAAATTCCAATTCTTCATGACGAACCTGGCCAAAAATGAAGGGAAGAAAATGGGGCAGCAGGAGGGGGAGACAGGACAAGTGAAAAAGTGGGGAGGGTGGGGCAAAGGTCTCCTTTCTCAGTCTCTGTTCTTCTGCCTTCACTTGGAGGATGTTTTTCTGTGGGGAGGAAGAGTGGATTTAGTTAGGGAGGAGGTGGTAGAGGAGGGATGGGAGTCTACAGAGCAGCAGAGACAAGAGACAGGAGCCTGTATGGTTAAATTAACATAGGTTACGGTTTTTGGAAGGCAGATATCCTTCATAATTCTTTATGTAAATTCAAATTAGCATGATGCAAATTTATGTAAAGCAAGAATGGTAAATATTTAATGGCTGAGTTGAATCAAGAGTGCATGAAGAAAGAAAAATGAAAAAAGAATAGAAATATGTATAGAAGTCAGATAGCAGTGGAAGTTTTTGCATTTAATTCTAGGGGAGATTGGTAGAGAAAGGAGAGGGGAGAGGATAGTGAAATCCGTGAGGGCTAGGGGAGCATGTTATAGGAATCAAGCAAGAAGCATTTATTAAGCACCTTCTGTAGACAGATAATAGAGGTACAAAACTGGAAGCAAGAAGACCAGCTAGGAGGACTAAACAAGAGTGGGGTTATGTGGATCAAGAGACAGATAATGAGGGATATCTTAGAGACAGAACTGCCAAGACTAATAGAATATGGTGGAGATGCTGGAAGAAATGGAAGAGTCAAGGAGGAATCCAAGGTGGCGAGCCTGGATGACTGGAAGAATGTTAACACACTTGATAGTGATAGGGAAGTTTAGAGGACAGAAGGATTTGAGTGGAAAGAGAATGAGTTCTATTTTGAAAATGTTGAGTTTGAGAGTCTCATATCTTCATGCATATTCCGTAATGCAGAACTAAAGTTCAGGAAAGAGGCTTAGCTTCAATATATAGATTTGGAAATCACCTGGATAGAAATGATCATTGATTCTATGGAAGCTGATGAGATCACCAAGGGAGAGGTTAAACAGGGAGAAAAAAGCTTGTCTGCACCAATTCGTGGGTAAAGAGATCCATAAACCAATAAAGGACAAATGTCACAAAATGGGGTTTGAAGATGTCTGTTTGTGTTCACACTTTTCCCTTATGTGATTCATTACTACCCAAGTTTACCTTTCAAGACAAGTAAGCACAAAATTAAATTTAAGTATTTTAGACAGAAAAAAATGTCATAGTTGTCTGGAATAACAAATGACCACTCTTGCAGGTATCACATTCTGATTCCCATCATGCTACGTGTTTATGTTATATATTACAATGACTGAAATTCTCAAGAGGCAGTATTTCTATAATAATTTATTAATTGGCCAGTCAAGGCACCCTAAACTGGCCAGTTGACTCCCTCTATGATCCAAAGGGGAATTGGAGAAAGCAAAAGAGACAAAACTCCTCTAAAGCAGTTCTTTATATGCCACTTGTGACCTTGCCGCTCAGTCCCTCCCCTGGACATCCCAAGACATCTTTGACTGGCAAATAGCCACTTAGGAGGTGTACTTAGAGACCTCACCTCTTCCCTCATTACTTCATCACAGGAAGAGGCAGGTCTTTTTCCATAGAAGAAAGTCACCAACACATTCTTTCTTCCCTACCACTAGTTGGGTCAGTCTCACATGGCTACAGAGCCTGCCAACATCCTAAATCTTTCCAAGGGGTTGGAGAGCTCACTGTGGCTGGCCAACCCTGCCTTTAATCCTTTTACCCTTTTATTTTTTTATTTAAATTTTATTTTTTAAAATATTTTTCAATGTTTACATGATTCATTTTCTTTCCTTCTCCTCTTTCCTCCCTGCTCCCAGCACTGATAAGCAATTCCCTGGGTTGTACAAATGTTATCACTTGATAAATATTTCCATATTATTCATTTTTACTATAGAGCCAAAACCCCAAATCATATATCCATATAAACAAGTGACAAGTGATAAGTCTTAAGTTTTTCCTTCGCATTTCTGCTCCCACAGTTCTTTCTCGAGATGTGGATAGCATTCTTTCTCATAAATCCCTCAGGAGGGTCCTGGATTATTATATTGGTATTAGTAGTGAAGTCTATTATATTGGATAGTTCCACAATATTTCACTTTCCTTTTTAAGATCTAAACAGAAGAAGAAAGAACATAACCCAGTTTCATAGCCTGTGGGAGAAACTATTCCAACCAAACCTTAGGATCAGATTGTTCTTGAGGGGTGCAAAAGGGAAAATGATTTCACAAAAATGTCCCAATTACAAATTAATTTTCCACAGTATTACCTTGATTACAAAATTATAACCTTTGTGAGCAGGGACCATATAGTATTCACCTTTCTATCTCCTTGCACTAAAGGAGGCAATCCAGAAAAGGGGAGGGGAGGGAGATGGAGGTTTGACTTGAAAAGAACTCATTTCCACATGCTAACATAAATTACTGAGGCAAAATTAAATGATCATAAAGGTTTTTTAAAATGGGCTTGACTTGGAAAAGCCACAGAGGATAGTGGCCAACCCTGAAGAGCAGGGAGAAGTCATCATACTACATCTCAGTAACATGTGTAATGTGTTGATGCAATAGAAAAAAATCAATTATTTGAAAAGTCCTATTTATCTGGCTAATGTTTCTATCAATTTCTTGGAATTTTCTCCTCATCTGCATATTTTCTGACAGTATAATATCACTGACTATGAGATCCCACCCTTTTGGGAGGCCCACCCATCATAACTCAAGATCTATCTAAAAAACAGCCTTCTTCAATAATATTGTCATTGTAACATAAATGGATTTGAGTCTAGTGTTGATTATATCAGATTAATGAACAAGTTTGGCTGTTCATTTTGGTAGTCACATTACTGCTTTGTGGCTTTACCCCTCTGAGAATATACCATGACCTAAGCTGTTTCCAGAAAGATGATGGGTGACACAGGACCAAACCCCTATGAAGTAATCCTTAAGAAAAGTTTAACTGAAAAAGCCTAAACGAATAAATAAAATGCCAGCATTCAATGTACTCTTGATGGAAAAACCAACTATTCAGCCAGGAAGTTATATTATAGGGGAAAAAAAAATCTTTTCAAATCACTTACTTTTCCCATCGAGCTTCAGCGTTCTTAGTTGCTAGAGACAGTGGGGAAATGGAAAAATAACACCTGGAGGGGGCAGCTGGGTAGCTCAGTGGATTGAGTACCAGACCTAGAGAAGAGAAGTCCTAGGTTTAAATCTGGCCTCAGACACTTCCCAGCTGTGTGACCCTGGGCAAGTTACTTGACCCCCATTGCCTACCTTTACCACTCTTCTGCCTTGGAACCAATACATAGCATTGATTCCAAGACAGAAGGTAAGGTTTTTTTAAAAAATCAAATAAAATAATACCTGGAGCAGAAGGTCAATTGAAATGTCTTTTAAAATTTTCAGTCCTTTTTCAGTTGTGTCCAACTCTTGATGACCCTATTTGGGATTTTCTTCACCAGGACACTGGAATGGTTTACTATTTTCTTCTCCAGCTCATTTTACAGATAAGGAAACTGAGGCCAACAGAGTAAAGTGACTTGGCCAAGGTCACAAACCAGTAAGGTGTCTGAGGCCAGATTTGAAGTCAGGCACATGAATCTCCCTGATTCCAGGCCTGGAACTCTCTCCACTGCACCTTAGAATTGAAATACTAAGCAAAAGGAAAATAGCATCTAGCTTCTAGAAAACAAATAACTCTTCCTTTGAGGGAGAAAATCAAGGATCTAACCTTTTTATAATTTTAGATCTGAAACCTTAGAAATAATCTAATTCTAATACCAGATTTTCCAGATTCAGAAAACAAGACCCACAAGAAGGTAAAAGACTTGCTGAAAGTCACAAAGTTGGTGTTAGAACCATGACATGATTTTTTATGTATGCTCATGTGTTTCCTCTGATAAATCCTGAGTTCCTTGAGGGCAGAAAGTTTCATTTTTGTCTTTTTTTAATACCTAACAAACAGCAGCCACAAATTAAATGCTTATCGATTGAATAGAGAGTAGAACCCTTGTCTTAAGACTCTCATTTAGTATCCCATCACACTGTAACACATCCCTACTCCTAGGATTTAATATTTTAAAAGACAGAGAAGCCTGATAACAGGACCTATCAAAATAAGAGAAATGTTTCCTAGCTCTTGAAACCCAGCACCCAATATCTCTTCAATGCTTCACAGCTATGAAAATACATCAAACAAGACAGGAGAGGAGTGGGAAATAGTGTGAAGTATCCCATAACCATTTTTAGAGTGTTTTGAATCCCCTGACTGAAAGTGCTCTTGAACAGCACATATAAATAATGTTAAAACCTAATTCAATGCCTCTGGCGTTTTCAATTTTTCTAAGAATACAGGAAAATAGAAGTCTCTGCAGCAGTCTTTTACCTTAGTCTCCTGTTGCTCCTGATTTTTTTTTTAACTTCCAGCTGAAGGATTCTATGTGAGATTGACACGCATAGTTTACCCTTGTTTGGAAATGTTTCAGGTCTCTAGAGATGCCCCATATCCATTCCTGGGAAGTCAAAAAATGAATTCAGCCCTGCTTCTTAATAACTTGAGAGAAGGTGATCTCTTCTGAATTCTTTTTTCCCCCTTTACATGAATTAGTGCTTTGCCTGGGTTTTGCTTTTATTGATTTCTATTATCAGAGAATGACTGAACCTGTGAATCCATTAGTATATGAAACTTACTCAATCAGTTCAAATTGGCATCTTCTCTTCACCTCACTGTCCTAATTGGTTGGCTAGAACTCTAGGAGGTTAGGAGACCTGCCTAGGGTCACTCAACCAGTGTGTGATAGATGCTAGATTTGAAACTGGGCTTTCCTGGGCACCAATTATTAATCATTATTTCTATGTCCAGGTGGACAGTGGGCGCGGGTAGAGTGCCCAAGGGGAATAAAGGTATTGAATGATTGATGGACCACTCCAATCCCGGACTCGGAAAAGAAACTTAGCGATGTAGCCCGGCTCAAGGGGAAGAAGGGAACAGAAGGTCCCAGCTCAAGCCTGGAAAGTTTCAGTCAGATCTTGGGAGGGAACAGAAACACGGTGTACCACAGCCAACCCCAGCTGTCCCCGTTAGATGACCCCCGCCAGGTTGGCGGATGGGATTAGATGAAGTGGCTGATTAACGAGACATCTTGGGGCTGCGATCGCCTTCTGGGACGGTCCTGGAGAGGCTCGCGGAGGAGGTGAGGAGGAGGAGGGGGAGGAGGCTGGAATCCTACTGCAAACCCGAGCCGCGCCCCTGGGAAGCCGGCTGTGCTCCGCAGCTACGCCCCTCTCTATAAAGCTAGGCAGCGGTGGCCGCCAGGATGATTCAGGCGCCTTGACAGCCCCTGCCCAGCAGTTCTCCTGGATCCATCGAGGTAGGGCTGGGCTGCACTGAGTAGCACGGAGAGGAGAGGAGCCAGTCTTACCCCGGGGTCGGTCCCAGGCAATGATCAATGGAAGGGAGCAGCCTCCTCCGCCCCGCGCCCCTGTGAGGGGGCGAGCCCGGACTCCCTGCTGCTCATTGCACAACCTCGGCTGCCAGCTCAGCAGCGCGAGCCGCCGCTGCCACAGCCCGCCGCGCGGGACCCCAGGAGCCCCGGAGTTTGTCCCGACGGTCCCCAAGAGTTACTTTGCAGGGCGCGCTCTGCCCCAGCGCGGGTAACTGACAAGCCCCGGGCTCCCCGGGCACTGAATGCTGCCCAGGCCCCAGCAAGGGCATTGCCAAGGCTCCTACTTGGTCTCCTGTCCCAGAGCCAGGTAAGGAAGGTGCGGGGTGGGATCTTCTGCTCTTGGGTTGTTTCTCATTACGCCTATTTTCCCTCAAAGGGAGGGAAACCCCAAACTCACTCTGGGTTGTAGAAACAAAGTTGCTAAAAACCATCAACTATGTAATAAGACTCTAAAGCAAAAGACAAAAAGTGTGGCAGAAATTGAGCTGTGGGGGTCGAATCTGTTTCTCCTCTCCCCCTCCCCGCCCCCAGGCTAATTCCTGTTATCTAACCTCATCCTCTAAGCCCTTCATTTTTTGCTTGGAATAAGAATCCAGTCCTGTTTTGTAACCTCAGAAAAGGCGTTCTTCACCTGCAGTCTAAGTTCTGGACAGATTTGGAATTTCCAGAGGACCATGCGCATAACATCTTTCTTTTCACTAACCCTTACTCTGCAATTTACCGTTTCCTTTATTTATTTAAAAAAGCTTGCTCTGAGAAGTCCATACATAGCCTTCTCTACAAGATTAAAGGGGTCTAGGATAACAAAAATGGTTGAAAACCTCTCTGCTCCAGAGGGAAGCTGTGGATCAACTTCCCTGCCCAAAGCGTCCAACTTTTGACATGCAAATATCTCACAGAGCTGGTTATGAAAGACCTGTATTCTTTTTTTTTTTTTTTCCCTGTAGGGACCAGGGAAAAAATCCATCAGGCACCTTATTAAATACCTACAGTGTCAGAAAACTATAATTTGTATGATTCTTCCCTGGACTGCATTTTTCCATCTTTGGTTTGAGCTCTTATTCTCTCAACTTTGAGCCTGGCCATTTAGCACCCCTTAGGCATTCATTTTGTTTGGTTGGTTCTTAAAACTGGGCCTCCTGCATCTCTCTAAGGCTATCCTTATGAGCCAGATTCCACTTCTGATCAACCCAGAAATGTTGACCTGCTTCCTTTCTGACCTGGATCTCACGACATTAATGCCAAACTTAGTGACCACCTGATTGACAATAGCTTACTGCAGCTCCTAAACTCAAAGGACTTGCTTGCCTCAGTCTCTCTGATAGCTGAGATTACTCGACCACGCCCAGCCCAAGGCTGGTTATGAGCACAAAATGGTCAGCTGCCCAGGGTTAATATAGTAGCCCTTGTCTCGGTTGTGCCCAACTCTCCTGCCAGTTTTTCCCACTTATACTCATTGACCAGATTCTAACACCCACCAGCTTTGTGAAATTGGTAGGCTGTCCCGTAGAGTTTAATTTCCTTCACTTACTTATTGAAACAGTATATGCAGTGTAAAAAGTGATGGCTAAAGAGGCAGAAACCCCAACCCTGCCACTACATCTGTGTTACCTTGGACAAGTCTCTTCACCTCATTTGGTTGTGTTTTCCAAAAAAAAATGGAGTGGGACTAGTTGGCATCTGAGGTTTCATTTGACTCAGAATCTATAATCCTTCTGGAAAGGGAGTTCCAATTTCTTTTATTACTCCCACTTAATTTCTGGGGCCTCATCCAATTAACTCAGGCTATATTCTTCACCTTTCTAGGGTTTCTCATCAGTGAAGTCACCCACACAATCTTCTACTGTTTTCCTTCAGGAATATTCTCTACCTAAGGCAAGCTGGTAGTGCAATGTCAGCTCTGGGTCTGGAACTGGGGCCATCAGAGTTGAAATCCAATGTCAGATAGATACTTATTAGCTGTATAACCTTGGGCAAGCCACTTAACTTCTGTCTACCTCAGTTTCCTTATCTGTAAAGTGGGGCTAATGAAGCACCTGCCTTCCAAGGTTGTTGTCTGTCTCAAATGAGATAATATTTGGTTAAAAAATTCATTTTAAGCATTTATCCTAGTACCTGGCACATAGTAGGTACTATGTAAAAGCTCATTCCTTTCCTTTACCCTCCTCCACTTCAACTTCCTGGCAACAATGAACTTTATCTCTTCCTGAGAAAGATCAACAGCCTCTGTGTTTGCCCTCGAAATTACTCTCAGCTACATCAGCTAACAAAGTTTCAAGGTCTGCACATTCAGTTGGTTCTTCCTGGGAATTTCTAGATCCACATTTCCCTGAAGCCTATCAGGACTAATCAGTTCTCTAGATGTTCTTGCTATGCAGAGAACATATGTGCCTTGACAGTATTCCCCAGCTCTAACTAATCAGTTCTTATCATGTCTGATACCACAGAGATTTTTTTTTCACTAATGACTTGCAAATTTACCTTAAATGTGAAGACTAGGAATTGTCACAACTTAAATGCTAGGTATATCTGTTTTTCCCACATAGGAATGGTTGGTTCAGCTTTTTTTTCCATCATGAAATCTTTTGGAATTCTCTTTTCCTTTGGGACTATAGCTTAGCAATTGGCTGTGTTTTCTTTGAAAGTTGTTTTGGGGCAGAATATTGACAGAAGAAATAGGGCAAGAAGTCTCTCCCGTTCCAGCATACTAGATGGTTTCTCCCCTTCTTTCCATATGTCTGTTGCCCAACATGAAACTCTATAGGTGTTCCATCTTCTAAATAAACATCCCCTTTGGCTGTTTCCACTTCAGTCTTTAGATCCCCAGGGCTTAATTCGGGGACTCACCTACATCCACCTCAATTATAAGGTAGAATGTGGATAAAGCTTCCAATGATGAAGATTTTAACCATAGATCATAAGTTCCCAGAGTTAGAGCTTCAAGGACCACTTAGTCTAATTCCCTATTTTACACTTAAGAAAACTAAGTGACACAGGTAGGTAAAGCAAAATCTAATTTAAATTTAATTTAAACCCAAGGGGGCAGCTGGGTAGCTCAGTGGATTGAGTCAGGACTAGAGACGGGAGGTCCTAGGTTCAAATACGGCCTCAGACACTTCCCAGCTGTGTGACCCTGGGCAAGTCACTTGACCCCCATCGCCCACCCTTACCACTCTTCCACCTAGGAGCCAATACACAGAGGTTAAGGGTTTAAAAATAATAATAATAATAATAATTTAAACCCAATTTTTGTGTCCAGTGACACACAACTAGTAAGTAAAAAACAGAATATGAACCTGTTTACCTGACTCAGAATCCAATGCCTTATCTATGACACCAGGATCTCCCAACCAGCAATATACATACTCTAAAGGGATATAAGAAGATTGTTGAGGAATTAATTAACTTATTTTATTTCTTGTGTGCTTATATTTCCTTTCATGTTGAATTTCCTAGAATTTGGTTTTGTTGTTGTTGTTGTTGTTGTTGTTGTTGTTGTTGTTTTTGTTTAGTTTAGTTTCTGTCTGACTCTTTTTTGTGACCCCATTTGAGGTTTTCTTGGCGGAGATACTGGAGTAGTTTGCCATTTCCTTTACCAGCTCATTTTACAGATATGAAAACTGAAGCAAATCAGGTTAAGTGACCTGCCCAGGGTCACATAGCTAATAAATGTCTGAGGCTGGATTTGAACTCAGGTCTTCCTGACTTCAGGCCTAGCACTCTATCAACTGTGTCACCTAGCTGCCCTAAAATTTGTCTCATATATAATGGGGATTTACCAAAATTCTAGAGTCCGGGAATCCTTGTCCTATATATATATCTGCCCATCCCATGTAACAGTACTCGACATCATCCCATAAATCCCCTGCTTAGGGGCTTTCCTTGAATTCTTCGCATCCACTCAAATGTTCACTTGATTTAACTATCTAGATAAAGGAGTTCTTAATGAGAAGTCCATTGGATAGATTTCAGAATATCAGTGAAATTGGATGGTAATGAGATTATACATTCATTTTCAATAACCTCTAACTAAAATTTAGCATGTCTTTTAGTTATTTAAAAAGGATTATTCTGAGAGATAGTCTGCCCAAAGTGGTCTATGACAAAAAAAAAGTCCATGTAAATATTTATCCATACCTGTTCCTTTAATCAATCTCAGCCAACTCCACCACATTTAATTCTTCTCTTGCTTAAAAGGGGTATTTGTTTGATGCCGAGTCATTATGCCCCAAGTTAGCTAATAAACTTGCGAGAGTCAGCCACATCCTTATTAAAACTTTTTTCCCTGAGACTCCATTCTAACTTTATTTTCTTTATTTATATCATCGATGACCTGTATCTCTAGTTCACTCCTCTCTGGTCTCTTACTGGATGAGCTTTATACCTGGACAAATGTTGCTGTTGTGAATTAAAAACTTGCATTCCTGAAAAAATGGACAACTTATTTCTGCTTTGCCTGGCCCTGTGGCTTCTTACTACATCCTTCTTATTCTAGCTTTCTGTATCTCAGTTCCCAGTTTTGGAAAGGGTAACAAAAGAGTCTCTTTAAAAGAGTTTTCACTTCTCCAGTTATTTGTAGATTTTCCAAGTTGCTGGCCCCTCTTTCGTTGATGTTACATGATTCTTGGAATTTCATTTCCAAGTAGAAAGAAAAAAAAAAACTTTCCTTGCCCTTGAGGCTCAATACATGACATCTCTTCCATCCTTCATAGCTGTATGTATATAGCTGATAGGAGATTGAGCGTGGGGAGGGCAAAGAAGAGAGGAAACCAAGAGGGAACCAGAAAAGAAAGGAAATTTGAACCTTTCAAATTGGTAACAGCTAGTGTCATGGAAACTACAAACATGAACTTGGAAAGACTTCAAGAGATAGATGGGGATAGAAGGACCTGGCGTACTATGGTACATGGGGTTCCAAAGAATCGGAAATGAACAACAACAAAAATATCTGGCATGGCCAGAATTTGAAATACTTAGCTAAGATAAATGCTGTCAATAAAATGTCCACATAATTTTCTTTTCGGACCCTACCAAGGTAGAAAGCTGAGAAATGGCTATCTTTTACTTCAAACCTGTTTTCTTCCACAGATAGAGACAGTGAGATCTAAGTCATTTCTGGATCGGTATTATTCTTATTCTTCTTAATTTATTTGCTTATTAATATTATTATCATCTGGTTGCCAGAAATTAGCTCCTACCCACAAGGCACATAGTTATATGAATAATCATCCCATTTCTACTTGCCTGCCCACTTTGCCCATTGTGGATTACCTTCAAGGTCTCTCGCAAAGCAAGAATTCTTGACCAAAGATCCTTGGAAATGGTAAGATTTCTGGGGCTCTATGAACTAGTGTAGGAAAAAATGCACCTTTATTTCACTCACCTCTAATTGAAAGTTAATAATGAAATTTATCATTTCCTTCCATTATGAATGTATGCCCCAAAATGTCATATTAACAGAATTATAATTATTTCCTTTGTGATCCTATGAATTTTATTTTATACAATTTTAAAACTTTATTCTGAGAATGGGTCCATAGATTTCACAAGATTGCCAAAGAGAACCAAGACATGGAAAAAGGTTAAGGATCTCCTCTTTAAGTATTTTTCTTTTAATCCTAACATGATCTGAATCTTTAAATTGGACTTAATGCAGCATCCCTGGAGACAAATTTCAGGGGCGTCTGTGAACTTGGATAAGGAAAAGTTACAATCTTTACTTTTACTACCCTCTAACAGAAATTTAGCATTGATTTCCATCAAATATTTCATTCTGAGAAGGGGATCCACAGGTTTCACTAAAGCGATTCATGGCACAAGGGAAGTTGAGAATTCCTGATTTAAGTAAAAGTTGACTTAAAAAAAAATATCTCTGGCCAGTAGTTCCCATGGAGATTCTGTGAAGGTTTCAAGGCCAGTTCACATCTATTTTGATCAGAGCTTGCCTGATAAATCTACCTGTAAAGCCATGGCCACATGAAAAAGCTGGGCACTGCCTTGTCTGTGCATTAGAACAAGGCATGGGAAAGCTTAACTTCAAGGAAAACTTAGTAAAAGTCACTGAGTTGGAAGGCTGTCATTTAGCTTTTTTTGAAAGACTCTCAAGAGACCCTTCAGGAAGCTTTTAATATTGATCAAATTCCTCTTTGCTTTTAAATGCCCTTTTTAGAGTTCTTTTTTCTTCTTGTCATTTTATCTGTGTTCTAGAGTGGGGCGGCAAACAATATTTCTTCCAATTTTGCCTCTAGCCTTGTGTTTTTGTTGTTTTTGTTGTTTTCTGGTCTCTCCTTTCCTACATAATCAATTTAATTTCACATCTATGAATTAACTTCTAACATTTAGACCTTGGAAATACCGAAAATGCTTGTTGGAATTTTCGATAAAACCACAAGGATCGGCAGAAGGGCTGCTGCCATTATTGACTGATCTTTAAAAATACTTTTCTTTTAAATTATACGAAGTCATAAGGAATTTCACAAGCTAGTTGCTCATTCAGTATCAAAACAAATTTGATAGTTAGGAATAGCCATGATTTTTTAAGTGTGAATATGTGTGTGTGTGTTTTACAAAGAAATGACTTCGAAACTTAGTTGTTGTGAGTGCAAAAACATCGAAAAGTATATTTTCTTTCATGATCATTTAACTCAGTGGTAGATTTTCATACAAAAATAATCCCCAATTGAAATCAAATGGAGTCATTGGAAAAGGAATGAAGGTGTCAACAATGAATAGCCTCCCCTTAATTACAGAAAGTCAGGAGACCACTAGGACAACATATTATTAATGTCGATCAGATGGGTTTGCTTAATTGTTTTTCTTTATCACAAGGGAGAGTTCTGTTTAGAAAGATGAAATAGCTGATATAAAGACAAAAGGCATCAATAAAATGTATTTTGGAAAAAATATCCCTTTTTCATATCAAAGCATTATGTTTTATGTAGGCCAAATATGTTAAAATGTAGCCATGCCTCTAGAATTTTTTTCTGCTTCAATATATCAGCTTAATTCTTACCTATTACACTGCAAAAACAGTAGGAGACTCTCTTATTTATTTGTTTGTTTGTTTGTTTATTTATTTGTTTTTAAGAAATAAACATGAGTCATTGACTGACCTTTTGGTAGTATCACTTGCTCGGAAAGAAAACAAGGTTTTGGGTAAGTTATTTTGTTGGCTTCCTATAACTCGATACTATGGAAGATGTGTGAGACACTAGCATTCTGATCCTTTCCTCATTGGCAATAGAGCTGAACTTTTAGTGAAGTTTCAGTTGTTAGCCTTGATCACAGCTATAAAATAATCTAAGATTAAAACTGGAGCTTCAGTTCTAGAGTTTTAGAGCTGGAACTTCTAAAATTCACTCCAATATCCATTTCTAAAGTAAGCTTACTACTTGGACTGTTCAATTGCTTAGAATTACCCCTGGAAATATTACTTTACCTTTGTGTCCTGCGTCGCGTTTTAAAGTTATGGTGGGGGTCTTGTATATATCTTATTTTTTTTTTTTTTTTGCAAATTTGACAAAGGAGAATTTTAGCTGCTTGATTGGTGAATGGAAAAGTACATCATGAGGAATGTCCATATGAGGTTTCTCATATCAGACTTACGGTGATTATTAAAAATGATCCTTAAAAACTTTGGGGAGAAGTTAACATGAGAGGAACTAAAAGATTCTATTGTGTCCTCCTCAGCTTGTTTGGATTTTAGGTTTAGTTGCATTTATTTATTTGTTTTTTATGTTATAAATTTTTAAAATGGAAAAAAGTGATCTTTAATACTTTGTATGTTGAATCAAAAATCAATTTTTTAATATTAAAAACAGTTTTGTGCTGGTCAGTAATATGAGAGAATTGTGGCCCCAGTGTAAGGAATACCCAGGCACTTAGCTGTATATATCTTCCCATAAAGACACAGAAGTTACTTGTCTCCACACACCCAATTTCCTGTGATTTTTATAGGGTACATCAGTATAGGGTAGGAGACAGACTGTATGTCTGTTGTCCAGATACTAGCTTGACTGAATCCAAAAGGCTCATCCCCAGGATGGTGAAAGGGAGAGAAATTTTCCAGGCAAGGAAACTTGGGGAGTGCCTATATTATGATCCTAAAGGGCTTTAGTTTAAATCAGAAACCATCGCTCTTTGACACCATCTTTAAAAACCAAAACCGCAAATCACATACACATATAAACAAGTGATAAATCATATGTTTTTCTTCTGTGTTTCTACTCCCACAGTTTTTTCTCTCCATATGGATAGCATTCTTTTTCCTAAATCCCTTGGGATTGTCCTTGGGATTGTCAATTTTGCATTGCTACTAGTAGCAAAGTCATTTGATTATTCCACAGCGTATCAGCCTCTGTGTACAATGTTCTCCTGGTTCTGCTCATTTCACTCTGCATCAGTTCCTGGAGGTCTCTCCAGTTCATACAGAAATCAAGTACTTCATCGTTCCTTATAGCACAATAGTATTCCATCACCATCATATACCACAGTTTGTTCAGCCATTCCCCAATCAAGGGATACCCCCTCATTTCCCAATTTTTTGTCACCACAAAGAGTGTGGCTATAAATATTTTTGTACAAGTCTTTTTTGTTATCTCTTTGGGTTACGTAGTAGGGGTATGGCTAGATCAAAGAGCCCTTTGGGCATAATTCCAAATAGAAGGCACTAATATTTAAAGGGAATCAGAAAAAAGTTTTATTTAGAAGATTGTACTTAAACCTTAGACTGTACTAAGAAAAGTAAGAAAAGGAGTGTCGTTAAGCCTGTGTGATAGCAGGACAAAGAGAGAAAGAGTAGGTGGGTTTTCTGTGTTTGAGAAAATGAAAGAGGGCTAGTTTGGGTCTACATATGTTCCCCTTCTCACCCTGTGTCCTGCCATTTACATGGGTACCTATTATCCTTAAGGGTGGATGCCATGGCTAGTAAGGACTAAAACCCAGTGATCATCTCTGCCAGGGCTTCCAGGAATGGATTCTAGACCTCATAATTGCCTTGTCTAGTTGACTATGTTAAGAGAGGTAGCATAGCATAATATATATATATATATATATATATATATATATATATA